>NC_141045.1:19732500-20080000 GCF_052040795.2 Danio rerio
CTTTGTGACGTACAGGTTGGGAATCTCAAGGGACAGGTGTTACGCTCATGTTAACGTCTTGACCATTTCACACCATTGAAAAATTCCAATCTAGGCCTCCACTATTAGGGAAAAGCTAATCCTCTCTGTGTTGTCTTACACTTAGCAGTGGAAACCTTGCACAATTCAAGGAAGCCCGGTTCCATTGTTTCTAATGGCTGCGAACTTAAGACTACACCGTCATTTCCTCCAATCGTAAGCGTCCGCAGTCGCACGAGGGGCTCGGCAGCTTCACCTCCCCTCACCTCGCGCCACACAAGGGTGGAGATTTCCAGCAGGGAATTCTTTCCTTCAATGTCAGGAATTTATTTACATGGTGCTTTCCCTGCCAAACACGAAGCGCTCTTGCTTAGACGCTTGCCTTCTTAGCGCTTGTTTTCCCCCTTTAGCGCTAACGGTGCAACTAGAAATGATCTGTTGATTTGTAGCTCCCCTCGGGTGATGAAACCCAGATGCACAAGCATTGCTGCTGCTGCTGCTTGGCGAAATAATAACACAAGTCCCACACATGAAGAGTCAAGACAGGCCAGGGCGAAGATCCAAATCCCCAGAGGAGTTTATTGGTGACAGTAAAAATGTGATGGGATCCATAACACTTGGTAGTCACTAAAACTGTTGTGCTTGAATGTTTATAATGACAGTATAGAGAAATATGACCCTGTTTCTGGCTTGGTGTCCAACGTGGTGTTTTTTAGTCTTTGAATAAGGCATTTGTTTTGCATGAACCCCCCCTTCCTCATGGTCATGGTTCGTGGTCATGTTTATCTGGCCTTTAGCTGAGAAAATGTTCCTAGATAAGCATGTGGAAACTCAACTGGTCCATTGTGTACTGAAGTTATTGTAAAATAATATGGTGTAGGCACACTATAAAGGGGCATGCAGCCAATTGAATAAAAAATAAAATGGTCAGGTATGTAGTCATATTTGCTATAGATAGATATAGATAGATAGATAGATAGATAGATAGATAGATAGATAGATAGATAGATAGATAGATAGATAGATGGATGGATGGATGGATGGATGGATGGATGGATGGATGGATGGATGGATGGATGGATGGATGGATGGATGGATGGATGGATGGATGGATGGATGGATGGATGGATGGATGGATAGATGGATAGATGGATAAATGGATGGGCTGGTGGATGGACAGATAAGCTTGATTGAAAGTTGGAGTCATAGTCTGATAAACAGTAGTCAACATTGAAGTGGATCAAAGCTTTCATCAAAGTTGTCCTAAAATCAAAATCAACACCCTTTCTTGTCTTTGACAACTTTGATAAACTGTTTTGATCCATTTCAAATGTTGACTGCTGTACTTGAATCAGATACACAGTCAGATAGACAGTCAAATAGTTACAAAAACACTCGGATAGACTGCAATGAAGAGTTGGATAGATGCATATTTGATAGATAGATTGTTGCATAGTTTGATAGAGAGTCGAGTAGACAGAAGAATTGTTGGTAAGATAGTCGTATTGATGAATATAGGTGTCGGACGGGTGGATGAATGCATGAACTCAGCAAGCATTTTTTGTTTTTAAAAGATGTCTAATAGACGTCTAATGGACGTCTAAACATATTTGTCTTGGCTAAAACAAGGCTAAATTTGGGCTGTCAGTGATAATCTAGGTCTAACAATAGGCCAAAACTAGACTAGTCATCAAATAAACAGAAATGAAAGATTACGCAAATAAAGTCTTATCTACATTTAGATGTATATTAGATGTCTATTAAACACAAAATTGTTTGCTGGGAAGAGTTTAATAGATAGGTTATCTGATAATTAGGTAGACAGTCTAGCCAAAATCAAGGATAGTCAGATCTATAATATGATAATTGGATGGGTAGGTAAATGGAAAGACTTACTTTTGGCTAGATGAACTGGTAGGTAAATTGACAAATAGTATATCTGATATGTAAATAATGAAGATATAAAGGTATTTTAAATATAAATTTATAACTGGATGTGTGTTTTCAGTTTTAGAAACTACAATATATTTTATGTTAATGTGGACAGTGACACCTGTTTCTTCTGGGTTTTAACAGCATATTGGTAACTGTGCCTGTAGGGGGCGCTCTTGCACATTCAATATCTTGTTAAACAGCAGCAGCTGTCATCATTCATAGTGTTCATAGGTCATAGTGGTTGTATACAACAAGCCGCTTACCATGAATTATTATTATTATTATTATTTTGTATTGCGTGGTATGTCATTGTTGGTCCGGGAACAACATTTTTTTGTCAACCAGGTTTAGCGATTTGCCTTGGGCTGGATCTAGGCTTAAGCAACATTCTTATCAATCTGACATTTCCCTTTTTGGGAAGCGTGTGGTTGAGGTTATGATTAGAGTATTGACAAAAAAAGAAACAGTCTAGGTGTTACCTGGCAAGTTACTTTATGTACTTAGGAATTATCCGACGGCATGAGACTCGTCCAGAGGCTCCAGGTAAGAGTGATTGGAATGTGATTTCGGGCCACAGCTGACTAAAACCAAAGGGGAGGCAGAGTCAGAAGGCAAGATAAATGTCAGCTGTCTCATTGACTGATAAGCTTCACTGACAACATTCCTCGGAAAAAAGAGAAAACGCAAGGGAATTTGACACATAACAGTGACGAAAACAAGGAACTAGTGTGCTGCCTGCCAGAACGGGTCCTACACTGTTTTCTGGTCACCCTAGTGATGTTTGATCTGCTGTAAAACCTTGAGATGGCCACCTTTCTGAACATTTAACACAATAAAAATTCTGACAACATCTATCTCATCCTCATGTTGCAAAATTAAGATATTTCTTGGTTTATTACAAATACAGTTGGATATAGGCAGTTAGAAACAGCAGTGAAAATAAGTATCGAACACGTACTGTGAATAGTATTTTGTAAAAAGCTGTTGACATGAAATTAAACCAGATTTTGATAAAAAAAAAACACTTTACATACATAAAAATAAAACAAAAAAAATCTGAAAATTTTCTTGTGTAAAAACAATAAAATGACACAAGGAGAAAGTACTGAACTACTGAAACATATTCAATATAAAAGGCTTTTTGGTGATGGCTTTTTTGGCATCTTAAAGTGGCCTTTTATATGGAGAATGAAGTCACATGAATTGCTCAGGTGTGATTTTTTTTTTTTTCACAGACTTCAACAGAGCATAAAAACGAACGTAAGTGAAAATCTCTGGGGGCCCCCAAAATGCATGGGCCCTTAGAATCTTCCTAACTTTCCCCCCTTTAGCAGCGACTCTGCCTACACCTCCCCCTACCCTAAACCCTACCATCTCAGTGGCATGGGCGTTACCTTAGTGGGCGGTACAAGGTCCACTACATAGTTGCCAATTGCCTATTTCATCAAGCTGCGGGCTGCAGCGAGTACACCTTGAATATTTTCCCCGCTGTTGTTTGATAGATAGTATAGTTTCATAGATACAGTATACAGCAGAGACAGTGCATCCGGAAAGTGTTCATAACGCTTCACTTTTTCCACATTTTCTTATGTTACAGCCTTATTCCAAAATGGATTAAATTAATTAATTTCCTCAAAATTATACACATAAAACTGCATAATGACAATGTGAAAAAAAGATTTTTTAAATTGTTGCAAATTTATCAAAAATAAAAAACCTGAAAAATAACATCCTTTGCCGTGAAGCTCTAAATTGAGCAGAATTTTATTCAGGATGTCTCTGAACATTGCTGCATGCATCTTTCGCTCTATCCTGACTAGTCTTTCAGTTCCTGCAGCTGAAAAACATCCCACAGCATGATGCTGCCACCACCATGCTTCACTCTAGGGATGGTATTAGCCTGGTGATAAGCAGTGACTGTTGTCTCCAATCGTAACGCCTGGCATTCACTTCAAAAAGTTCAATTTTAGTCTCATCAGACCAAAGAATTTTGTTTTTTATGGTGTGAGTGTCCTTCAGATGTCTTTTGGCAAATTCCAGGCAGGGAGTGGCTTCCGTCTGGCCATTCTACCATTCAGGCCTGATTGGTGGATTGCTTTACAGAATGGATAGATCTTTAGATACAGAATGCTAGAGAGAGTCAAATAGATTTGGGCAGACTGTTAAATTGACACTAATATAACTGGATAGATGGTTAAATTGTTGGATAAATAGGTTGTTGGGCTAAATAGATACATATTATCTATAATATAATAGATGGTTCTATACATAGATTATTGGATAGATACATTAACAGTCCATGGTTACATATTTGGGCAGATGCATTGATTGATGAATGGATATGTCACTGGATACATAGTTGGGTAGATAATTGAATAGTTACATTGAGTGTTCTGACTGATAAATTGATGATTTAATGGATTTATTGTTGGACAGATTGTTAGATAGAATCATAAACAGTCAGAGATACATATTTGATCGACAGATCTTTAGATAGATATATAGTTTGACAAATAGCTTGACTGATATATCTATAAACTAACTCTTTAATATTGATTCTCGACAGCATTCATGGTTCGCTTTAAGCTGTTTTTGCATATTTTGATCTGAAGCTCTGGTTTTCAGGTGTTCTCTCCCTGTCTCTATCACCTAGGCATGCTAATACCAAATCTAGGCAGGCAAATAAAGCAAATCCCTAGCTGGTGCCGCCCTCATGGTCTTTAAATCATATCTGCGGTTGGCCTTGGGTTCTTACAGTGCTCTTTTGTCTGTCTCGTACACTCCTCCTTTTCCTGCTTTTTCATTGTCAACTCAAACACAATATTAAGTGTTCTCTCCCCACACCCACCTTTGGTTTATTAGACCATTGTTTGATGTTCTTTCTCATTCGATCTATTTCTCTGTTTATCTCTTTCTCTCTAGGGCAGCAATATGAAGAAGCCCCACCCGGAGATACTGCAGCTCTTCCCAAACATACTTAAAGAGCCATGTGCTATCCAGATTCCACCAAGGACATTTAAGTTATTAGCGCAACTTATTATTCACTGGGAGTGTTTATCTTTGGCATGATGGGTATTTATTTTGGGTCGTGCAAAAAAATGTTTTTAAGCACAGTGGATTAGGATGAGATCACTCTCTGTTGTATATTTTCAAGTTCGAGACTTTCAGTTTAACCTTTTCCATCAGTCATGAAACAAACTATGGGACAAGTAATCCAGTCCAATAATATATTAATATTGCAGAGAATCCATTTTTAGGACCAATGGTATTCGGACACGGTTAAAATGTAGTAAAGTATTTGCTTGAGATAACAAAATGTTTGAACTAATTAGCTTCTAGTTTTCACTCTATACTGAATCAAACACTATTTCTTATCATTAGTTGTGTCTGAAATCACCCCATATCCCTTTATAGTGCCCTATTTGAGTGAACCCAAGTTTGTAGCATTCAAAACTATAGTGGAGATTTAGTACACTCATAAAATGCCTTAAGTGCAATAACAAGTGTACAAAGGATAAAATAACCATCAGTTATGAGCATTGTGCCGAATTAATTTGGAATATAAATATACCAATAATGCACTATTAGCTTACCAGTATTTTGATAAGCATGTAAATAGAGTAAATAGAGAATGTTTAACAAATGTTAATTTTGTCACAGTTGACAATTATATATAATCTATTGATTCATTTAAATAAAGCAGTTCATTCAAAACACTGATTGATTCAGGAACTAAATAATTCACTGATGTTGCATGCTGTCGAGTGAGTTATTGAACAGGCTCCTTCAAAATACTGATTCGTTTAAAAATGTATTCTGTTTTGGGTTGGAATTCTTTTCTTTTACAGAGAATAAATAAAGATAATTGGCAATTTTGTTTTGTGTCAACCCATGTTGATACAAGTGGTGCTCGCTGCAGAGCCATTTGAGGAGAGGTGAGCTCCAGAGAGGGGAGCTTAAGCTTGAGCTCCACCTTTTTTGCACTTCTTCTACGAGTGATGTCACTGGGGGTAGGGTTAGGGGTGGGGTTGGTGTACGCATTAAAACAGCTTACAGGAGGAGGAGCGACAGCTCATGCTCCCCCTCTCTGGAGCTCACCTCTCCTCAAATGGCTCTGCAGCGAGCACCCTCTCTGTTGATATCTGATATGGCAAAGTACATGTATGACATACAAGTTCATGTTTGGACATACATGAAACATTTTTAAAAATTGCAATCGTGGCGTTTAACATATATTTTTTTCAACCATTAAGCTAAATGACATATACACTCAGAGGCCACTTTAGTAAGTACACCTTACAAGTTACAAGTTGGACCTCTTTCTGCCTTCAGAACTGTCTTAAAACTTTGTGGCATTGTTGATTCAACAAGGTACTGGAAATATTCCTCAGAGATTTTGGCTGACATGATAGCATCACGCAGTTACTGCAGATTTGTCGGCTGCACATCCATGATGAGAATCTCCCAATCCAACACATCCCAAAGGTGCTCTATTGGATTGAGATCTGGTGACTGTGGAGAGCATTTGAGTACAGTGAACTCATTGTCATGTTTAATGAAAGCAGTCTGAAATGTTTCCCGCTTTATGACAAAGCGCGATATCTTGCCGGAAGTAGAATCAGAAGATGGGTGCACTGTGGTCATAAAGGGATGGACATGAACAGCAACAATACTCAGGTAGGGTGTGACCCTACCATCCGAATGTCGCAGCAGAAATTAAAACTCATCAGACCAGGCAATGTTTTTCCAATCTTCTATTGGACAGTTTGTTAAGGCTGAGCAAATTGTAGTCTAAGTTTCCTGTTCTTAGCTGACAGAAGTGGCACCCGGTGTGATCTTCTGCTGCTGTAGCCCATCTGCCTCAAGGCTGAATGTGTTATGCATTCAAAGATGCTCGTCTGCATACTTCGGTTGTAACGAGTGGTTATTTGAGCAGCCTTTCTATCAGCTTAAACCAGTCTGGCCATTCTCTTCTGACCTCTGGCATTAACAAGTCACTTGTGCCCAAAAACCAGACTCACTGGATATTTTCTCTTTTTCTGACAATTTTCTGTAAACTCTAGAGATGGTTTTGCATGAAAATTCATGAATGATTCAATAACTCACTTGACAGCAATCAACAGCAGCAAATTGTTTTGTTCCTGAATGAATCTGTGATTTGAATGAATTTCTTTAATTGAATGAATAAATCAACGATGAATACAGCTATTAATCTGTATGACTGTCAGCTGTGACAAGATTTTCATATTTTGCCATATATCAAATTTCAGCATGGGAAGAATGTATGTTAGTTACTAGCTTAGAAACTACAGTATATTTACTTAGAGTTCCTGGGTCTTCTTATTTTTGGGGGGTTTTGCTGATTATCTTGTTCTTGATATCTGTTAAGCATGTGATTAAAACCTAATTAGTCAGTTAGCTAGTTAGTTCGTTATTATCCAAATGGAAAGCTGTAGCGGTATTCAATCACAAATTAATTGTTTTTAAAGTTTTCAAACTATTTTTTTTTTAAACAAGATGGATGAAAACATTTACAAAAGTGTACAGTTATTCAAACTGCATGTCAAGAATGCAGAGAATCTACAGAACAATGAAAGATGATAACGATTATTCCAGTACATTCTTGGTTGATTGTGTGTCTGCTGGACCTGATGTTTACTCAACAGTGTTTGACACAGATTTCGCAGGCCTCATTATCCATGAGCTCTCCTGCTTCAGTTTGCATAGCCTAGCAACTACCTCATTTTCCTGCCTTTGTGCACTGTCCTGTTTCCCCTTCTTCACCCTGGAAAAACGTACACGCAAAGGCAAACATAATCCATCAGTGCTCAATCGTTTAAACACCTCTGAATTTGCACTGTAGTTTGACCAGGAGAAGCTAACCTTCTGGTGATGCTTTGTAAATCTAACTCGTGAAAATACTACACACATCTAGATGACTGATTTGAATAGATCATCAATTGATTTATTTTTCTTTCACAGCTCCAGAGTTTACTTGTGCACACAATTACTAAAAGGGGAGTCATATTTAGAGTAACAAGTTTACAGTTCTTTTTACCACATATTTCTGAATAGTTCTAATAACATTTAAAAAAAAAAAAGTTTTTACGATACACACAGACTTACTTTTAAACCATTAATAATTGAGCACATTTGACAAGGTGCATTATGGGTGCTTTATTTTGAATGAAAAATCTCAGCAAGCAATCTCATTTACAAACATTGACGTCGACCTGGCGTTGGATTTTGACGTCAATGTCCAATGTCCATCCTAAAATCAACCAAATGTCAACGTCTAATCATGTTACACCTTGACGTTACCAATATGACATCTATCAGACGTTGAATTTTGGTCACCTTCCAACACAATCTAAAATCAACTAAATATATCAACATAATTTAACATTAACAATAACATTGTCCTTAGACATTGGCTAGACGTTGAAATTTGGTCACCTGGCGTCATGGCCTAAATCTAACTTAATATTAACATTTTATAATGTTGTGTGCCTGCTGAGCAAGATCATAACGCAACTACATTTAAAAAAAAATAAAAATAACTTAAAACACAACAACATTTCAGAAAGTAAACATTGTGGCTACGCTTGAAATTGCATACTTACATACTATGTAGTATGTTAAAAAAATAGTAGTATGTAGTAGTAAAAGTAGTAGTATGTCCAGTTCCATTCATACGGCTCACATTCAAACTGTAAATAACATACTTTTCTAACGGTCATTTAGTCAATTCAAATAGTTACTGAATATTAGGCACGGTGGCCGAAAGAGCTTAACGTGCTGCAATTTAAGAAAGCACATACAATTACAAAAAACACTAGCAAATAAAGAAACAAACTGCATTAATTTGACAGCACACATGTTCGAAATTCTCAAAACACAAATAACTGAAGAAACGCGCAGCGAATTCTCACAACACAAACAACTGAAGAAACACGCAGCAATTGGTCACAACACAAATAACTTAAGAAACGCACAGCCATTGGTTTAGCATATTTGCCTTTATTTGACAGGACAGTAGATTGGCAGAAATTGAAGAAGGAGAGAGAGAGGGGTAGGATTGGGAAAGGCCTTCGAGCCGGGATTCGACTGTAAAGAAACTTATGACTTGTACTTGTGAGAGGCACACTCATGGTTCCATCAACATGCTGATGTTAATTTGTAACAAATATTAAGTAAATATGGTCCTGTAGTCTGCCATTGTTGTTGTTTTTAAACAATTTTCAGAAGCGTGCACTTGTTTTTAATAGTGTCCATTTACGAACTACATTTGTGTATTTTAATGTTGTGTTCAATTTTAAAGTACAAACACATTTTTACTATTTTTGAGAGAACATATATATATTAGAGATACTGGACAAGTGTGAATCTTCCCAGTGTGCATGAGTCAAGCGTTATTAAAATAGAGTATACTTTGACAGGTTTTGCGTAACTTGTGTGTGTGCATTAAAGTATACTTTTGGTTATGACATTTATAATGGATGCTTACTGAAGCACTTATGCTTTAAATAAAAAGTGTGAAGCTCCATACTTAATATGCCTTTACTGTAGAGAGATACGACATCTTAAAAGCTGGGCTCTGGATTTAGTAAGCTTTTGGAGAAAAATTTTAAGAGGTAATAAACATCTCCAGCAGGAATGTGTGATACCTTGTATGGGCATGAAAATCAAAAGCGTTTTTCAGTGAAGAGTGTTTACTTTAATGTGGTTTAAGTGAGAGGGATTTCTAAAGGTGGTAAGGTGGGAAGGTTAAACGGAGATAATAACTCTTTATAGTTCTCTCCTTTCCTTTTAACAGAGGGGATTCCTGTTTCTGAACGGCGTTGATGTCACTGAGTATCACCTCTCTGTGAAGGAGAAGTACTGAGGTGAGAATGAGACGGGTCAAAATTTGGCTCTTGTAAACTTTCAGATCTTCTTTTTTTACGTCCACATCCGTTTTTTTCCACTCGTCCATCTTTTTGATGGAAGAAAAAAGTTGACATTTGACATCAAAAGGCAGTGAGACGACAATCCTCTCCAGTTCCTCACTGCACGGAACATTCCACTGAGGGGTGACAGAGAAATGATAGAATTGGCCCAATTCTTAGCCTTTAACATTTAACCTTTGACCTTTCTCAAATCCTTATCAGTCACAACCTTTACTTTCAGTGTTGTTCACCAGCAAAACAACCAAAAATCGTAAACCAAGAGTTTGAATTTTGACTTTTCACAACTCAGCTAGATCATAACCAGCCTTATAATATCAGAACTTTAAAATGTTTTATTGCGTTATTCATGTTTTCTTTTTGTAAATAAATGTAAATTAGTTATTTTTATTATCAAAAAAGATATATTTATAAATATATTAATATATATATTATCAAATTTATATTTTACCAAAAGATTGAAAACCTAACTGGGCTTGAGTAGTGTCACTGCCATCAAGTTAAAATGTGGGCAAAAGCAGATCGAACAACTCTGGGGTAAGTGAACCCCATACCGTACTAGTGAAAATAACTAATAATATCTAATAAACATTCAACATATTAAACTGTAAATTGACAAACACTCTTCTGTTGATTTCAATAACTTTTTATTTTTATTATTTAGCAACAACCCTGGAGATTCTTCTGATTATCCTGTAAATCAGGGGTCTCAAACTCAATTTACCTGGGGGCCGCAGGAGGCAAAGTCTGTGTGAGGCTGGGCCGCATAAGGGATTTCACGAAAAAAAAGTCCTCAAATGTCATTATTAACAGTTTTAATTATTTCTTCTGAACATGAAGTGTCCTGAACATTAATAGAACATTGAGTGAAGATTATGAACAGTTCTTCTGAACATGGCATCTTTTGCCTACTCCTTGCTGCCAGAGACTTGACAGCGCTTCTTCTCACAAATCTGAACCACATTTGGCTTTAGAGCGGAAGCAGTTGAGACCCTCAGTATGGCTTGAAGATGATCATCATTAAGTCTAGACCTGTACTTTGACTTATTGAAGTTCAAGGTGGAGAATAACTTCTCACACACTCAAAACTTCCATTCCCTCACCTAAAAAAAGGGCGTATATATGTATAAATAAAACACCCCCACCCCACACCAGTCACATCAGTCTGTGCCAGTCTGTATCTACCTATAATATATATAAGATGCAGGCTGTAGCTAGGTACTGTAGGTGGCAGGCTGCAGATAGGTAGCTAAGTGGCAGGCAGGGGCGGGAACAGCTTACCTTGGTTCTGGCCGGCGCGAGTTCCCTCCTAAACACTTCCCGCCCGTCACAGCGTCTAAAGCCTGGTTTATACTTCTGCGTCAAGTGACCGGCGCAACTCACGGCGCAGGCAACGCGCGTGGCTGGGCATTTATACTTCTGCGCGCTGTCTCCGTTGGTCTGCATTAACACTTCCGAAACGCTAGTGGGCAGTGAGGTGTAAATGTTCCTCTGTGTCGAGTTTCTTCACTTCTGTTTTGCTATTCTGAACACTTCCTGGATGTACAACTGACTCAAACTCGCTCATTTTGAGGCAGGAACCAGCGGACGTGCAACAACTTTAACCATGAGGTAAACAAAGAACAAAACTTTCCATCCGGAGCTCCTTCACGGGACTCCACACTTGTAAACAATCGCTCGCGCCATTCGCGCGGCTCTCGGTCCCGCCCAGACTCGTCGGCGCTAGCAAGCCGACCAATCACAGAGCTTGCGCTACGCGTTGTTGCGACGTGTAGTTACAATTTTTGAGAGGTGCACGTCAGTGACGGCGACGGCCACGGCGATGGGCTATGCGTCAGCGCCGTAGCATACGCCGGTGTTTGACGCAGAAGTATAAATCAGCCTTAACAAAGGGGCAGGGTGCGTGGTGACGTCACCGGCATCCCCGCCCCTTTGTTTACACGGCGGGCGGGGAATGCCAGTGACCGCTGTGTACGGATAGAATCAGCGGAGCGGGGAGTGCTCTCTCTCCCCGCTCCGCTGATTCTGTCGGGCCCCGTTTACACTAGTGCGTTTTAGTTTTAAAACGGCGTTTTAGAATGAAAACGATCCGCGTCCACACTCGCGTTTTACCCAGCGTTTCTGAACTGCTCTCCGTCCCCACCAAAACGCTGAAAACGCACATCACGTGACCACACACACACACACACACACACACTTTGGCAAGCGCTCCAGCATTTCTACCCAGATGAGAGCTCTGCTAGTCAGACTTCTCATCAAGCATCTCCCGCTGGATCTAATCCCACTATATTTATTAAACGTGATATTTAATTAATCTTGTTGTCTTTATCTAACGACACATTTCCTGACTTTGGGCATTGGAATCTATTACTTGCTCTCAGGTAATGTGTTTTGGCTGAGCGCAAAGATAAGTTAATGATTAATGTAAGCACGTAGCCTACATTCTGTATATTGACTGATCGCTTGCCTTTATTTGCTATAATGTATAAACTTATTGTATGTTATACTTTTATAATGGCCATTATCGATTATTAAAACTGATATTCAGCAAAAGAGAGGGTATGTTTCGTATTTTTACTGAAATTGAAAGGAGGCAGTTGTTATCGGCTCCGTTTTGTTATAAATATCCACACAGTGAAGATGACGCTCATGCAGCACGGCGCCTCAACATTTCTGCTGTCTGTTAAGTTGCTAATGTTAAAATAAAAATAGGCAGTTCCTTATATCAAGTTTACATTTTATTGTTGAGAAAGTGAAACAACGTAGCCAGGGTGATGTGAATGAATTATAAAGTACACTGTTCCCTGTGAAGATTTACCCGTGTCCTCGGTATGTTTTCCATATCAAACTGAGAAGAAGAGATGCAGCCTTGATCAAACTTGCGAAGTCTGAACTTACACGGAGAAGATTCAGGACTGAACTGTGTGTTAGGCTACTTAATATTGAGGAAAAGCCCCAATCAGAGAGGCCAATGTCTGCAGCCCCGCCTCCGTTTTCAGATGTCTCCGTCTTTCCCCATCTACACTGAGACGGAGCAGCAGCGTCAGAATGAAAACGGCCTCTCCAGCGTTTTCGAAACGATCCGTTTTCAGCGCTCGAGAACTCCGGCGTAGTGTGGATGGATTCTGTCAGTGTACAGCGGTCGGCGCGGGCCACAAAATATTGCACTGAGGGCCGCAAATGGCCCGCGGGCCGCGAGTTTGAGACCCCTGCTGTAAATGAAAACAGAACTCTGCCTCATACATTCTCTTCTAGTGCCCCTGCACCTCAGAAAAGTGTTCACATCAACACAGTTTTTACCATTAGTAGAGCAAACATTTTGGTTGACTAAAATATTTAAACTCAACCATTAAATGGAATATATCAATTCTTTAACTGCAGAATTAAAAAAACAACTGGCAGCAAGTCGTATAAAGTAGCCCAACTCCACAGCAAAATAAAAGACTTGGCAACCTTGCACATTTATGTTCTAAAACCATTTACAAAAATTATATTTAGGTTGTGAGTATGTTTGATTTCCCAGTACTGGGTTGCGGCTAGAAGGGCATCTGCTGCATAAAACATATGTTGGAATAGTTGACAGTTCATTCTGCTGTGGTGACCCCTGATAAATAAGGGACAAAGCCGAAGGAAAATGAATGAATGATTGTGTATGTTAGAATTTGTAGCTTTATTATTGGTGAGCAGAAAGCAACATTAGAAAAGCTACCTTTCAGTGTTCCCGTTGATGAAAAAATCGGGGCTTTAATTTTTTTGGACGGCTTTTGTAAACTGTTGCTCGGGTTTAGGGAAGCGAGCGGGCGGGCGGGTCGATCGGTAAAATTGGTTGGGTTCAGGGAAGGAGGAGGGTGGGTCGGCCGATTTTCTGGTCAATCATCCGGTCAGTCGGACAGCGGCCTCCGGTGGGTTCATGCGAGAACAGCGCGGGCGCGAACCGCACTCGCGAGAGGCGTCTGAGGTGCGAAAAAACGCACAACAGCGGGCTCTCGCGGATTCGCAAAAACAAAAACTGCAGCCGCACATACCCGCCGGGACGTATTCCGCGGTCTCCAGAAACGTCCGCGGGACTACGTTTCCACAATGAGCCTGGGTTGGATGTTTCCCAGTACTGGATTACAGCTGGCAAGGCATCTGCTGCGTAAAACATATGTTAGATAAACTGGCAGTTCATTCCGCTGTGGTGACCCCTGATGGCGACTAAGCCGAAAGAAAATAAATGAATGAAAATTTGATTGAAATCTGTGGTTTTGAGGCATGTTCATGTAAAACCCCATGAGATCAGATGTTTCCTCACTTTTTTAACAAATGTACAATTTTCATGTGCAAAAAGACATTCCTGCATGTGTACATGATTCTCTGCAAAGAAAGTTCAAATTTATTTTTAAGTAAATGTACAATTTTGTTGTCTGGTGCAAATGCAACACAGGCTCATTCTAAAAATATAGCCCTATATACATTTCTAGAGATCATTTATCGACTTATGGAGATCGTGTAGCCAGGAATACGTATAGCTGCAATTTGTGTTTAAAATGAACACTACGGGGCGGTATGACGCCTTTCCGCCCAATTCACACGGGGATTCAGCGTAAACGCTTGACAGAGGGCGTGTCTGAAGTCAGTGCTGGCGCGATTGTCATAGCAGTGTTAGCCAATGAAATTAGTCAGCAATAAGTTACTATCTGAGCTGTATTTGAATAATTGGCTGACGCTTCCATCAGCGCCAAATTCCCAAATTCTGCAGTAAGCAACACCACTGAAGCGGCGCCGACGGATCCCCAATGCAGTTCGGCATAGCCTGACGCTCCCCATTCAAAGCATATGGGAAGCGTTTCTTTTCACCCTTACCAGCTAATCGCTTACCTCCATATGAACGGGTTTCACGCTGTAACCAGATTGTCCAGTAGCTCGCCATGTAGGACAATGGACTTGAGAAGCAGAAAGAAGTTAACGATGATGATGGAGTCCAGTAAAGAACTGTTCCAGAAAGCGGGTAAGACAAAAACAGAGGCTAAAAATTAAAATGAACAAGTAAATAACAGGGTGAGAATGAGGTAAAATCTGAAATTGTGGTAAAAGTCAGACGAGGGCTTTTCTTTTACTTGATTGTATTTTAAAACTGTCAGTTGGGTTTAGGGAAGTGGGTAGGTGGGTCAATCGGTGCTTTTGAAAACACTATTGATTGGGTTGAGGGAAGGAGGAGGGGGGTCAGTCAATCAGTTAGTCCTTCAGTAAGTCAGTCAGTCAGTTGACAGTGGCCTCTGGTGGATTAACATGAGAACAACAGTCGTGAATGGCACTTGCGTGAGAGATTTGATATCTCAAAAAATGTAAACAGCCTCTGGTGGAAACAAAAACTGCAAAAACATATACTTCCTGGGACGTGTTTGGGCGCTAATGTTTATTACTGTACAGTTTTAGAATGAGCCTGAGTTTGATAAATGAGTGGTTGGTGGGCCGATGTAGCACAGCAGCTCTTTGGGTGTCCCGAGTTCAAGTCCCAGCTTGTGAACCTTTCCCGATCTCATCCCAGCTCTCTCTCTCTTACTTAATTTTCTGTCATACTTACCTTTTACATGAAGGCAAAAATGCCAAAAAATAAAATAAAATTATGTACACTTCTTGTAACAGTGATTTGAGTAGCTATGTTTCCATCCAAAAATGCAAACGAACTATATTTCTCAAAACTGGATTATCGCATAAAAGACGTGCGAATAAAGCAGCGCTTCCATCCAACGAGTCAAAGTGAACACAATCGTCACTTCCTGATTTACTGGCGCCAAATATCAACAGTAAAAACTGAATTTGCTGCAGTAGAAAAAGCTGTGTCAATCTGTTCTTCATCTAATAAATGACTTGCGCCTCAGAAGGCAATCCTGACACGCAGTGAACGCGCGGTGGCATTTGAAAGTGTCAGATGCGGAGCACAGACGCTGTTGATTCTGGAGGTCATTAATAATATAACACTAATACTGAAACGGTAAGGCGTTTTAGAATGCCCAAAACAACATTTTAGATGTTTTACAGTGTGATCAGCCTGCTGGTTTGTCCATTCACACACATTTTCAACATCACATGATCTCTTAGAACAAAATCACATGACCTTTTTTAATGCGCATACTGGAGTTTGTGCGTTAAAAGTGTTTCCATCATAGTTTATGCACATATTTTCTTATCGAATAAAATGTTTATCCTACTCAGTTATGTGCTTTAGTTTTTTGAAAATGCGCATAGAAATAGGTGGATGTGAACATAGCTACTGATAGTGAGCACATCTGAAAAACACTAAAAAAGACTGAATCAAACAGAGATACATGAAAATGATCAAAATATTTTCTTTTGTGGTCCACTAAAAAAGGTATATGTATTCTATAGTTTTAATTTTTGGGTCACTGATTCTTAATATGTTTGTCTCTAAAATTAACACACTTTATGTTTAACATTAGCCTGTTAGGTGACTTTTTTGCAAAATCGTCCAGGTCAGTGTAATTTTGCCTTCAAGTATTTGAGTTCCCATTATCTGCTTAGCACTTGATTTTGAACTAGCCTGTGACTTTGTCAACTTTTAACATTATTTCATGGCATTGCTTGGTTTGTTTTGGCATTACACAACACAGTCATTTCCCTTCCCCAGAGACTGATTCACTAGAGAGCTGGTCTATGCTTGCTGAAAGAATGCACCTCATGGAATGCCGGCCTTTGTATCACTGTAACTTTCGAGCCAAGTATCATGAACAATACAAACCGTCAAAGACTTGTTTAGATGTTACTTAGTTGCACCTCCTTTGCCTTGAACTATTAAGCTGTGAGGATTGGAGCTGTAGTAAATGAAAGATAAAAGAGAGTAAATCAGCTATAGGTCTGTCTGGTCTTTTCAACATACCGTACAAATGGCGTCATAGACACTAATGCAACATACACTTACTAGACACTAGGTTATATGGATTTTGAACTGCCTTAATTCTTTGCTTCAATATCCTTCAGAGACTGCTGCATATCATACAGTTGCTTCAGATTTGTGGGCTGTACAGTACATTCATAGTTTGACTCTCCCTTTCCAGCAGTCACAAAGTGTTACTGTGGAGAACATTTGAGAAAAGTGAACTTATTTTTCATGTTAAATATATATATATATATATATATATATATATATATATATATATATATATATATATATATATACATATTTATATATATATATATATATATATATATATATATATATATATATATATATATATATATATATATATATATATATATATATTTATACATATATATATTCATTCATTCATTTTCTGGTCGGCTTAGTCCCTTAATTAATCTAGCGTCGCCACAGCGGAATGAACCACCAACTTATCCAGCAAGTTTTTTATGCAGCGGATGCCCTTCCAGCCACAACCCATCTCTGGGAAACATCCACACATGCACACACACACACACGCATACACTACGGACAATTTAGCCCACCCAATTCACCTGTATTGCATGTCTTTGGACTGTGGGGGAAACCGGAGTACCCGGAGGAAACCCACGCAAACGCAGGGAGAACATGCAAACTCCACACAGAAACGCCAACTGAGCCGAGGATCGAACCAGCGACCCAGCGACCTTCTTGCTTTGAGGCGACCATGCTACCCACTGCGCCACTGCGTCGCCTATATATATATATATATATATATATATATATATATATATATATATATATATATATATATATATATATATATATATATATATATATATATATATATATATATATATATATATATATATATATATATATATATAAATATATATATATATATATATATATATATTATTACTATTATTATTACTTCATTATAAGTTTAAGGTGATTTTACCTTTGTGACATGGTATGTTATCCTGCAGGATGGGTCACTGTGAAGGATATGGTCAGTAACAAAACTGTGGTAGGCTGTGGTGTTTAACCATGCTGTTATTACTAAGTAATAAGAAAGGAAGTTACTGAAGTTTGTAAAAGTATTGAACCATTTAATAGAGAGGCCATTTTCATTTTTGGGTGAACAATCGTTTTAACAAAATAATTTGAACAGATTTTGGGTTTAAAAACATTGGGCTTTTGCATTTTAAAGTGACCAAAACATAATTTGAAATTGTTTGATTTGAGTTATTTAGTCAAATAATCAAACAACAACAACAACACATAATATGAGGCAGTCGCCTGGGGTTTTAGTTGCACATCCAAGAATTCATATGATAAATGTGTTTCCATCATAATCTATTGTGTTTGTACTGTGCATAGCTAGTGTTTTTTAGTCAATGGTAAACTTCTGGTGAAAGATTTTGGTGACTATTTAACATTTTCTAAGGTTTTACAGCATCAACATTGTAATGTAATTAAAATACAATTAATTGAATAAACTTAAAGGTGCTATATACTGTACTGCATTGGTTTAATAAGTTAAATTGTTCTCTGATATCTACATAGTAGGTTTATGACTTCAAAAAAGTTCAGTAAATCCAAAAGATTTTTAATCTCATTTTTCAAGTTTTATAATCTCATTTATTATTATCATATGTTAAACAATCAGAGTAAAATTTGAGAGTGAGAGAGAGAGTGGTAGAGATGTATGGTATTGAATTTTGAAGCTATATAGTCAAAGAAAACACAGCCAGGAATTAATTTCTTTATTATATCACACTACAAATACATTGATGGAAAATGACTTACAGATATTAAAGTCTCCATATCAGCTTTTAATCTTTATATTCCCTCCATTGTAGTCTCTGAAAGCGAATACTATGTATTCCATGGAATGAATTGGTAACGGCATGTCCTGGTGTTTTTACAAACATGCTGTACTGATAAGTCTGTGGCTCTGGAATTCTTACTCTCTGAGGTAATGGAGTAAATACAGAAATGTATGGAGCAATCATTTCAACCGGGTGTTTACTTCTTTGCTCATACTTGCAGTATAAGGTGATCGCAGGCAGGTTATGCTATGAGCTTTGGTACGTTTAATTGCTGTAAAAAAAACATCAATACTTAATAATTGCTATCCTATTTTGCTATTCTACTTATAAAACCTTGTGTTTAAATATGAAATATCAAGAAACATCACCAAAAAAAAAAATTTAAATTAAATTCAAACAATAATAATCATCACTTTTCTGCTTTGCTTCATATTACACAGCTTGATTTTATAAAAGCTAAATTGTTGTTTGTTTATATGTGTGGTTTTTATTTTTATCTTTCTTTTATTTTGATTTGTTGTACTTTCAGTTTTTGTTTCTTTTTGTTTGTATTTTTGTGGCTTTGATTAGTTTACTTTTTTGTTTTGATTTACTTTGATTTTATTTATTTATTTGTATGTTTTTGCTTTTGTTAAAACACTATGATTTTAAGTTAAAGACCATTAAAAACAACTTTAAAATAATACGGTAACTGATTTATTTATTTATCTATTTAGAATTCACATAATCAGTATTTTACTTTAAATCATGCCTGTAATGTTCACCTCTTATGGTTATAGATTTATACACTCAATGATAAATTTATGCATACTGTACATTGTTTTCTATAACTGTTGTGCTTTGAGTTATTTAATGTGAGAATGAAACCTGCTTGGCTTCTTCTGTCAGCAGGCTATAACTTCTCTTAGCTTTCTTGAAAGATTTTTGTCATGCTAACAAACATCATCACAACGGCTTGCAGCCATGTTGTTATGCTGATCAAAGCTTTTAATGTCACTTATGTGCTTCATATAAACATGTAAGAAGGACCTCTGTCTTGTTTTCTAATGAGCATCAAGTGTTTTGCCCCAAACTCATCTGTTGATTTCACATCATAAATCTGATAGCAGTGAAATAAAGAGGACACTGTTTACACAAAACACCTCCTCAGGCAACAACACTAGTTTATTCCCGTTGCCATGCCGATGCTCTGGTAAACGCCAACAGTGTGGAAAGATTAACAGTTGTGTGAAGTGGGTTTCACCAGGCACTGGGTGAAATGCTTAGCAATCCAACTCATTTCTCGCAATGGCTAAATGGTGCAATGATGAGAAAATCCCTATAGGTTAAGGTTATTCATATAATAGCACATTTGTATTTTTGTAGACAGATTGAAATCTTCTGAGAGTTCTGAGAGTTTATAAATTGGGTCAGTTAGTTCAGAGAGATGACTGGCTTAAACAACACTCATTCTGAAAATGTAGCCCTATATACATCTCTGAAGATCACGAATTATCTACCCAGAAGTACCCATGGCTACATTTCTTTAAAATAAGTGAACGCTACGGGGTGGTACAATACCGTTCCTTTCAGCAATTATGTGGACGGCTGTTCCACTGTTAGCAGTTAGTGTTTTCTGTTTGCATGTGTTTTCTTAACTTGCATTATGTTTAACCTCTCTCTGACACCATAGTTACACATAGGGCTGGGTAATTTTTTTTATTTTTACGATTAATTAGAATTTGCGTTTTAAGACGATTTAATTTTATATTAAATCAAGATATCGAGATATTTTTTTTAATAAAAATATTAGATACATTACAACTGCACCAATGCGCTTTGGTTCACTCCCTGTATTACGCCCCATTCACACGGGGCTTCAGCGTCAACGCTTGACAAAGGGCGTGTCTGAAGTTGGGGCTTCAATCAGATCACTGTATGCAAATACACCAGCTCAGACAGTGGCCCATTGCCGACTAATTTCATTGGCTGACGCTGCTATGACGATTGCGTCAGCCCCAATTCAGACACACCCTTTGTCAAGCGTTGACGTTGAATTCCCGTGTGAATGGGGCGTACTCTGCCTGACTGGCTGTCTGGGTTTCAATCATGGTTGTGACGGACTGAACACAGAGACTGGACAGCCTAATTTAACCCAATGCATGAAGTTTTGGGCATGCATCACAGAGCTGGTGCAAATACAACAAATACAAACATTTAAGTGTCTTAAGTTGTGTATTTTTCTTTTGTTAATACCTTTGCCTCAAACACGCTTTGGTCCACTCTCTTACGCTACTCCAGTACTGCCTGACGAGGGGATTTACATTCAGACTAAAGCTTCGGTCACACTGGGCTTTTCCTCCCATAGACTTCTATTCATACGCACGCGAACGCGTCAGACCGGAAACGCAGGGTCATGCGTCAAGTTTCGCAGGTTTCTGCAGTGCAAAGTTCAAGCTTGGTGAACCTGCTAAATCGCATGACTAGACTGCGTAAGACCAATCGAGGATCAAAACCAATCGCTCGCTTTTTTAAATGTCTAATAAGCTTGTTTAATCCTGCCCCTTTTCGCAGCACCGCACAACAGAATATTGCATGCTCAAACACTGATGTGCCGGCAGCTTAATGCAATAGGTAAAATCCTACATGACTTCACGTTTTACTAAGTCACGTCTGTGTTGATTGTCAAGACATATTCCCTTATCAAGTCAATAAACTCGATCTCTCAACATAAAGGATGTAAAAACCTGCCATGTGAAAAATCGCGCCGATCTTAGTTAGAACTTCGCTAGTTTGGTTTGAACAAGAGCAGAGGTGAGCAGCTGTATGAAAAGTGAAAATACCCACCACCATGACGTCATTTAGCAGACCTAGTTGAAATCCAGACAGGCAGTCAGGCAGCATAATACAGAGAGTGGTGCAAAGCGCATCAGAAAATCTGTATTTAAAAGGGGGGGGAATAAGATAAATAAATATAAAAAAGAGAAAGAGAATAAATATATTATTTTATATTAGACACACATCTGGTGCTTGTATTTGCTCCTGCTATACGCCCACAACTTCACACATTGGGTTAAATTACTGTAGGCTTTACAGTTTCCTTGTTCAGTAATTTACTTCCTCTGTATCTTTTTAAGAAAACGGCAGCAGCAATACAACCTGTCATTCAATCAGAAGAAGACAAAGTCAAAGCCGAGCTGACAGCCAATCTTTCCTAGTCTCAGCAAAACTTGCAAAAAACAACTCTGTATTTCTGCAACTGCAATATTTACACAAATATTTTTTTTAAATCTTCTGCAACGATATTGAATTGTTTGTTTTACATTTATTAACACCTTGTTAAGCAATTTATGTATGGCGTGGCCATTAAAAATACAGTGTTCCTTAATCAGATGTTTTTTTTTTAAGTTACTTATAAAGAGAATGTTACTTCAGTCATGTTGTTGTAATGTTTTAAGTTGACTAGTTACACAATAAAAAAAATCCAAATTGAAATCGTGAATCGGTCAAACTTTATAAAAAACCTAGATTTTTTATTTATTTATTTATTGTTTGGCCATAAGGCCCAGCCCTAGTTACACATAAACTTGAAAACATTTTTTTAAATGACTGCACAACTTTTTAGCATATTTAAAATATCTTTTTTTTTTCTTTCACAGAAAGATAAAACTCAAGATCTGATTTGTTTTACCTCGCGTGCTGAAAAGGTTTTTCTTTTTTGGTCATGTTTGAGGCATTTGAGGTGAATCCTCCATCATGTGGAAGGAGTTTCCCAACCTCACCTCTCTCCCAGACACCATGGGTGGATTCACTTGCTCTCTGATGACAATATCTTGAGCAAGCCATGCTTTACCCAATGTCATAAGCTAATCTTTCTCTGTTTCTTGCTTCCTCCCTCTCCTTTTCTGGCTGTTTCACTCTCCCATTGCTGCAATCTAAAGTAAAGACACACACAGGCCTTTCACACCAATTCTGGAAAATTCCTCTCCGTCTTTGCTTTAGGGAGGATACACTCATTTAGCTCGTGCTTAAATCTGTGTGCCCGCCTTCATGTAGGTTATGGACCCTGTAAGCTGAGGGGTGTGCCAGGGCATGGGTTTTTCAATGAGACTCTTCTCTATACACTTATTGTTAGTCTTGACGTGGCTACTTTGAAACTGTAGCTTGGCAAGCTATTACAAGCTTCTCATCAGAAAAAGTAGTTAAGCTACCGTCAAACCGTTTCCACTGTCAAAAGGCGTACCGTACCGTCCCACTTTTTCGACACCCTTTTGAAAGGGTACCAAACACGAGAAAGTGTAACAAAAGGCGGAGCTAGACTCACAGCTGAACACTATTGGTTTACAGAGAAACGTCATTCGCTTGCGCAAAAAGCCAGAATGAAAACAAAAAAGCCCCCATGTTTAAAATACAGAGCCAACTGAGCCGAGATTACAGCAGAAATACATATAATAACAAGCCATGGTCGAACCGGGCTCAAACAAACCTTGTCGTTGTCTTGATGAACAGCCACAAAGCCAAAAAGAAGAGCTGATTTACCCTGTGCTCCCTTTACGAGCCAGTCTGAAGTGCTAGCTGTTAAGCTTTCTTGCTTGCGCTCACCGCACATCTATATATGAAATAACAAACTTCTTGAGCTCATAATAACGCGCGCTTGATTACTGACTTGCGTTTGAAACCCGATCCTATAAGACACTGACAAAGCGAGAGTGAATCGTGAAAAAAAGGAGAAGCCAGAAAAAGGAGCACATTATTTCTTCAGCAAATGTGAACAATTTTTAATCTTTATTATCACCTTTTGGACTAATATGAACTGGGATTGATGGAATGACTCTCTAACAGAGGCTACACGTGCTGCTGAAGATAACTGACACAGATAAGAGGTTTTCACTGGCTATTTTGTGTCATTTTGAACCTAAATAAGGACGAAATGTCTGCTGTGTGTAGTTTTTCTGTAGTTTAGTAACATATCGGAGACTGTAAGGGTCTGTATGTGTTCATATATGTTCATTTATTTATTTATTTATTTATTTATTTTATATAATTGCAGACGTTGCAGTAGGCTATTTCGTACTGTCATTGATTTGCAGTTATAATCAAATCCTGTTCATAGAACAGTTAGTAATAAACATTTATACTCAAGTATTTATGTGTGTAAAGCACATGATAAAGTAAATGATATGTGAGCGACCCATACAGCTTTATTGTAGACATTTCCTCGAGCTAGAATGATGTGACTGAAACTTTCTGTCATACATCACGCCCGCCAAAAAGGGTACCCTTGGTAGTGGAAACACAAGCCTGATAAAGGTGACCCGTACGACCCGAACTTTTTTATAAAAAGTGAATAAACAATACTTTATGTAAATTAATTGGTACCTAAAACCTCAATTATTATGTCAATGCTTAATGTTTTATTATACAGTTTCAAATTTCTTAGACTATCAAAAGTCAAATAACAAAACTGCAACAAATGTAGCATCGCAATACCAAAATGATGAACTTAGATTTAGCACAGGAGAGCATTTCCTCATCAACAACAACAGTGGCATATGGCTCCATTTGGTAATATATTTCATCAAAGCCCTAGCACAACATCCTTACTTCAGGTTCATTGGCAACCATTAGAATACTTTATGTATTGAATTTCAACTGTTGTTGCTTGAAAATATTATTTGCCAAATAACTGTAATGTATTACTAAATAAATGAAAGTAAAAGCATGAGATGTGTGATTTACCAATAGATGACTGTAACACACTATTATAGGATGTGGTCTTTTAAAATAACGTTGTGCTGAATCTTCACTAAATGGAATGTAGCTGTTGTCAAGCTACTCCTCTGCATGCTGGAAAAAGTAGCTAGCTACTGGAAAAGCCAAAATATGTCATAAGTAGCTGAGCTACTGTCTAACTGCTGAAAAATGTAGCTAAGCTTCTAGCTACAGTAGTGGCTCCCAACACTGCTTACTGTTACACTCCTATAAAAAAAGTTTGAGATTTAAAAGTCTCTAAAAGTTTATTTAATTATAATGCTGCAAAATCAGAAAATTTGTGAAATATTATAACAATTTCAAACCACTTCTGTTTGAATATCTTTTTAAATGTAATTTATTTATATGATCTCAAAGCAAAAAATTTTTATTATGCTAGATTTCAGTGTCATACAGTCTTTCAGAAATCACTCCTAAAGTTCATCCAAAAAATTCAAATTTGCTTTTTAGTTTTTTTTTCTGTTCAGTTGATTTGTTTCACTTCATAAGAACTCAGTGAATCAACAGAAATCACAGGTATTACATGTTTTACCTGCATTTGACTTTGTCTTTCAATGTGCTGGTATACCATTGACTTGGGTATTATGAATCTTCAAGGAACTAAATATTATCTAAGTGTATTCTTTGATGTCATACTGAAAGCCAGTGTTTGGAAAAGTTGCTTTAGAAAGTAAGGCATTATAATATTGAGTTACTCTTTAAAAAGTAGTTGTGTTACTTTTAATGGTAAGAATTGCGTTATGTTACATTTTAAATATTTTTGCGTTACTTTTTCTGACCTGGCTGAGGCTTTATCTCCTTCAGAACTTTCTTCTTCTTATTATTTAAATAGAGGAGCTCTGCAATTAACAACACACTGTATAACCTTTATTTACCTTTAAAATAAAACATTTAAAAAAATGTATAGGATAATTTTATCTTCAGGGAACTTCCTGACCGTAGAGCTGTAAATACTGTATGCAGATTAATTAAAGTTTAAAGCAATGTGTTTGCTACTTTTGTACTTTTTTCTTATTTAAAGGTAAAATTACTGTCCATTCAGATAATCTTCTTTTCCGTTTCTTCCATGTGTTCAAAATAAAGAGAATATTTCCATTGCAGGAATGTAAGGCTCTGCCATCTTAATTTTTGCTTCTTCTTACATTCTCTCATTGTGCATGGAATTTAACATAAATATGGTCATTTTAATTCAGCAATTTATTTTTTACAAGCAAATTAACTGAACTACAAGTTACTTAAATATTATTACTTTATTTTTAAAAGAATTCATTATTTTACTTGTTACTAATATTATTACATAACTCACATTACTTGTAATGCGTTACTCACAACACTGCTGAAAACTTACCTAAAACACTTTAGTTGGTTAAAATGAGAAATGTTCATTTTTATCTGAAATTTAAGAAACATTCTTTATTATTGTTGTTGGAAACACAGTCTTCTAGAGAATTAGTTCAAAATAACAGCATTTCTATGAATTATAACCCATATTTATAACATTATTTGTCCATCTATTTGTCCACATAATAACCAGTGTCCAAAATAAACCAAGAAGTATTCATTAAACCCTTAAACATTCAAACTATCCAATTATTCCAATGTTTTCCACAGAAGTCAGATTTGCAATGACATGAGGATGAGTAAATTATAACAGAGCTTTCATTTAGTGAACTCTCCCTTTAAACTTCAAGTATTTCTCCCACATAACCCAAGATGGCTTCCAGAGTTTAGTCAAAGCCGGTGATCTTTCAAACAGACATATCAATGGCCGAGACCCCATTTTCTGCCAAACATTTGGGGTCCTTCCATGCAATAAATTTAACAACTCACAATGAACTCCAAGGAGACAGTGAAGGAATGAGATATTTGTGAATTCCCAAGTGTCTCTCAGCACTGCTTTTACTACAGTATATAATGGAAGCGGTTAGATTCTTCAGACACACCTTTGTGTGTGTGTGTGTGTGTGTGTGTGTGTGTGTGTGTGTGTGTGTGTGTGTGTGTGTGTGTATGTGTGTTGTATAGGAGAAGCAGAAAGTGTGAGGAAAAAGAGGGAGGCTGGAAAGACAGCGACACACCCTGATAAAACTTTTTTGTAACATCTTCCAGATGATATTGCTATGCTGATGCTTGGTTTAAAAACAACCTCTGATTGATGTCAAAGCATCCAGCTGGTGCCTGCTTAGTGGTGTGCAGGTCGTGTCTGCATTTCCAAAATTCCACCATACCTGGCCTGGCCAACTTTAATAAACAGTCAGTCCACAGAAGAAATTTGTTGGACAAAAAAAGAGGATACAAAATATAAAGAAATTAGTGTGTTTTAATCTCAAATTCTTAAAAGTTTATTTCACAAAAAGTGCAGTTTTTTTTTTTTCGAAAGCGCAGAGATATTAACTTAAAATCTTGAGATGTCAGCTTACAATTTATACAGTTGAAGTCAAAATTATTAGCTCTCCTGTATTTTGTTTTCCTTTTTTTTTATATATTTTCCAAATGATGTTTAATAGAGCAAGGAATTTGTTTTATTTCGGCTAGAATAAAAGCAGTTTTAAGTTCTAGTAAAATACTATTTATTGTCAATATGGCAAAGACAAAATAAATCTGTTATAAGTTACTTATTAAAATTATAATGTTTCGTACTGTGTTTGATGATTCGGTGTCTTCTGTTAAACAGACATTGGGGAAAATTATAAAATCTTTGAAGTTTAGCAGAAAGGCTAATGATTCTGACCTGTATAAGCTCATTGTTCTGAGGGAAAGAAAAAGCTGAATGTGAAAATGCTAACTCAAAATGACATTTTGTATTATTTTTCAGTATACATATCTCAATTTAAATTTTTATTTGCCAGAATTTCAGTTTAGTTCTAGTAGTTCCAAGATTCAAGGCAATTTTTAGATAGGCAAATGTTTTGTAGTTCTCACGTATTTCTCACAAACATTTCAGAGTAGAGCTTCACAATATATCATTTCAGCATCATTATCGCAATATGATCATTCACAATAGTCACATCGCAAGTAAACCCAATTCTGAGTCTGGATTAATATTAAAATTGTGTTTTTGAGGCCTGTGACTGTGTGGTTGTTTTAAAAGCATTCAAACCAAAGAAATTGTGCTGTTTGTAACTTTGACAAATTAATAACAATAAATTGTATTGAATTGTTCATAAAACAAGGACTATGTGGTATTATTTTACCTTTGATTATTCAAAAACTGTACACCTGAATTAAAAACCAAAAAAAATTTATATTTATTTAATTTGTATATTTTTTATTATTGAATTCATCTGTGCTTGTAGATTCTTTTCAAATAGTTATTCAACAAACCTAGTGAAATTGTATTTCTATCGCAATATACATTATTGCAGAATAAAAAATATTGCAATGTTAGATTTTTCCAATATCATGCAGCCCTACTTCTAATTTTTTAATTTATTTTTTTTAGTTTTAGTGTGTAGTTTTTTTTTTTTTTTTTTTTTTTGTGGTCTGAAAATTGAAGTTTTACATGAACCAAGTCAGAACTGCCAGACAAAAACTTGCAATTCTGACACAAAAAGCCAGAACTCTGAGATAAACAGTTGCAATAAACATTTTCTATTGTATTTTCTTTAAATTATTCATTCATTTAGTCATTCATTTTCATGCAGAGGCAGCAGTCTTAGGAGAGAACCCCAGACTACCCTTTCCCCGTATACATCCTCCAGCTCCTCTGGAGGGATACTGAGGCATTCCCAGGCCAGGCAAGAGACATAGACCCTCCAGTGTGTCCTGGGTCTTCCCCAAGGTCTCCTCTTAGTAGCACACGCCTGGAACACCTCCCTAGGTAGGCGTCCAGGAGGCATCCAAGACAGATGCCTGAGCCACCTCAGCTGGCTTCTCTCGATATGGAGGAGCAGCGGCTCTACTCCAATCTCTTCTCAGGTGACAGAGCTCCTCACCCTATTTATCTACAAGGGCCACCCTGTGAAGGAATCTTATTTCGGCCGGTTGTATCCAAGATTTTGTCCTTTCAGTCATGACCCAAAGCTTATGAGCATAGGTGAGAGTAGGAATGTAGATTGACAGGTAAATCGAGAGCTTTCTTTGCATCAGCTCCTTCTTTACCACAATAGACCGGTACATCGACCACGTTACTGTTGCTGCTGCACTGATCCGCCTATCAATCTCACACGCCATCCTTACCTCACTCGTGAACAAAACCCCAAAATACTCGACCTTCTCCACCAGGGGTAAAGGCTTTCCTTCAACCTGCAGATGGCAAGCCAGCTTTTTTGGTGCATGGAGCACCATGGCCTCGGACTTGGAGGTGCTGATTTTCATCCCAGCCAAGTCACAATCGGCACCAAGCGAACCACTCGGCAGCAAACTAAAAAAAACTATAATAATGACTTACCTAACTTGAATATAAGTGCTAATATGATACTGCTAGTTGTACAAATGCAGTTGCTCTGGGAGATTCTTTTTATGTGTAGACAATGTGCCATGCTGGGGCAGAAACTTCATGTACTGTATAATACGCTTCCAGTGACTCATTATCTTTTCTTGTACAGCCGCTCCTATTGCCCTCAGGTGCAGTCTTCTCAGATTAACATTTAATGCAAATAAAGCTTTCTATGAAGAGCTTCAGTCGTACCTGTGTTAAAAAGCATTGACAGTGTATAAAAAATGATTGTTTACATGGCAATTAAAGGGACAATCATTTTTTTTCTTTATATGAAAGTTTGTTACTGTCATGGATTAAGAAAAAGTACTGGAATTGTGACCCTTATATATTACAATAATATTAAATAAGTCAAAAAGTCAGATTTGCAAGGTATACTTTCAATTGAGAGAAAGTTACAAATTGCAAGAATAGTGCGAATAAAAGGAATAATTTCAAGTTCAAAATTATGATTGTTTAATGCTGAAAACAACATCATCTTTGAATGATTAAATATAAATATAAGCAGATTTTGGATTGAAACAGGGGAATACTTCCCCTTAACCAACATATGGGTTGGATATATGGTGACAAAACAGAGATGGTTTTGAAGTCTCTCCATGGTTATAAACAAAATACAAAATGCATTTGTTCACAACCAGTAACCACAGTGTGTGTATTCATTCAGTCATGATCTGAACAGGATTGCACCATCTTAAAGGAGCAGTGCAAAGTTCAGTCAGCATTCTGATTCAAACCATGTGACAGAGTAATATCCCAAAATATAATTTTGCTTCACATAATAGAGGACATTTTCACAATTTCTCATCTTTTTTTAATTTGTAAGAGGACTGTCCCATTAATAGACTTTTTTGAACAGATACAGTGTCAATCAATGGAAGTTGAGCAACTGTAGGAACTGAATCCTCACCTTTTGTTAAAGGGCACCTATGATGACAATTATCTTTTGTAAGCTTTTTAGACAGAACTGTGTGTAGGTATAGTGTGTCCACTGTCACACTGGAGTGATATACACTAGAGAGACAATGTCTCTTATTTTATTTCCTGATGTGATGTTAAAAAAGGATCCAAATCCCTTCCATTTTGAGTCCCACAGCAACATGAGGTAGGAGTGCAGTTTCCCTACCCGCCGAATTAATTGACAGCCGCGTATTAAAGGGGTGGTCCAGAATGTAATTTTAAGGCTTGGTTGTGTTTATAAGATGCAAAGCGATGTGTGTTCATGTTTTACTTGAAGGAAATCGCGTTATTTTTTCAAAAATCTCACTTTGATTGTACACAGCTACTCAGCTAACATGAAAACGACTGATATATTTCCTAGTTCCTCTGAAAGGCCCACCCTTAAGTAACTCAGATTGGTCATCGTCATTATGTGCTGCGATTCGCAGATCGGCTCCACATCACGCCTGTACAAGCATGCGCTTTTCTGCTGTGTAAACAGTCAGTCAACCTCCTGCCTGCTCTCTAAAATAAAATCTGACGTGCCTGTAACAAGTGAAAATGAGGTGCGGCTCCTTTAAGAGAGATTTCCACTTGTGTGTCTATGTGTGTGTGTTTGTGTGAATATGTGAACTTTCTGTAACAAGCACATGTGCGCAGGACTTTCTTTTTCTTTTTCTCTGATGCTCGGATTAAGTTATTTTCTGTAATATATTGTGATAGAAGAATAAAGCACAAGAAGTGGGTGAGCCTTGATGTATTTTTCTGCACCTACACAAATTAGGTGAGCTATCCTGTATTTTTTTTAACTCAACGCGTTACACTACGTCTTTCACATAAATCCAGAATATGCAGGTGTAAGTAATATGAATCATCCACATATCTTTTGCGACTTCATTATCTGAAATGTAAAAAGCATGGAAAAGCTGCCTAAAGAGAATCAATGCAAAGTCATGCACACGCATAGAGAGACAAACGCGCTGATGAAGTGTGTGTGTGTGTGTGTGTGTTTATAGCAGTTTGACTGATGAATATAAATTTGTAGCTAAATCGTTTGCGGTGCAAAACAGCATTTCCTGTTGTTTACATCGTTGTTACAGCTTACCGTTAACGCTAGACACTCTACATGTCATGATCAATTTTAACAAATAAAAACACTTACAGGTTGTAGTTCACAGCTTCAGCTTTGAGATTTTAACCAAATCCAGCACTGAACTGGGAGAGATTCTGGAAGCTTTTTTGTCAAATCATGCTTGCTATGTATTTTATAATTCTCTGGAACAATTAATATTGAACTGTAAGCACTTCTGTCTTTGTGTCGAGTCCTTCGGAAGGATAAAATCCAGAAACAGACGAAGCTCTGTAGAAACAGCAGTGTCTGGGCGCATTTTAGCTCTATCTCTGCTATAACATTACAGCGCCTCTGGCCACGGCCCCTAGCTGCGCAGAGTGTGTGCGCGGTAAAATAATCTTTGTGATCTCACAAGGGCTGGATGTATTTTTTTGTAGTCCCCATAGTTCGTTCATTGTAGGCTTTGCTAAGCTAACTCTGTGAAAACCAAGGTCTCCCTTTGCACTGAACTTTGAGCTTTTTACATTCAGAGGTGTTGTTTATGTTCACACAGCTACATTACACATCAACTAAAGTTTAAAATATGATATCATAGTGGACCACCCCTTTAACCTGTCTATGTATTAATGCGAATAATCATATCAACAAGACAGGATGTGCGCAAAGCAACTGGGATTAAAAGATCTGTTCAGCTCACTGTGATTAATCATCATCAAATGTGCTCAAATGTGCTTTAAAACAGTGCATGTTTGTAATAAAGGTAAAGACTAAAATTGCTGTAATTCATTACCACAGACAGCTCAATTATAAAATTGTACAATTATAAAAGACGGCGCTTAAAATGAGGCTTATTTTGTATATTAACATAACGGATATTCATACAGCAGTGGATATTAATGTGCAACCTGTCATATTTGTCATGCAAAAACAGGGCAAAGTGTGTGTGTGAACTTTGTAATGGGATTGTGTGTCACTCATCGTGGCAAAAAGGCTTTAATTAACTCAGCAACAAACACACCAAATAATCATAGGTAAAGTTCTCACTGTAGTATTTATCACAAACGTAATGTGAGATTTGCTTAATTCATGTCTGTCACTGTTCTGTTTATCTCACACAGCTGAGGCGGAGATTGAGGCATTCTCTCCGATTGAGGCATAAGAGTACTGTTCAAAAAGTACCAAAAATACTTATTTCTAATAACTCTTTTGTCTTATTTTTAATTGGAATTCCTCAAAAAATGATTTTCTAAGCCTGAAATGAAGAAAATCTTTGATATGGTCTAACTCGGTTAATATTAAAGGGCCATGACACCCCCCACTTTCGGTTAAAGTCTACTTCAGAATTTTTTCAAAAGATGCAAAATTAATGGGCATGGAGCTCCTTGAGCATCGGGCAGGATTGGGCGTGGCCAGCAGGGGAGAAGGGGAGCGAACAACTGTTGATGTCGGTTAGCTCACAAGTTGAGATAAACCGTGAGGAGACGCATGAGTTTATAGTTTACAAAGTAAAATGCAAAGAAATAAACAGTAATATAATGCCCTGCTACATTTGTTATTCGTAATTTCATATACAGACAACCACAATTTATATCATTATAAAGATAATCGTGTTCATAAAAACACTATAAATGAGGACTTCTCCCTCAATCCCCGGATCTGAATCATAGATTTAAATGCAGACTCAGTGGAGCAAGTCTCCTGACCTGTCTATTTTAACCATTAGTCCTGCTGGTAATCTGGAGGATTTAGGCAAACACAGCAGCACGGCGATGTGTCTAAATGCGAATGAACTCCTGATACAAGACAACATCCGCCATTCTCCAATTCTCGTGCTGCTCTCCCGACAAAAATGCTTGCATCACACACACAGCTTTGCTGTATGATCGGCCCTGAAAGAATCGCGGGGAAAAACATGCAACAAACCCCGTGGATCATGGAAACAAACACATACAAGCCTTCATAAACGGCTACTGCGTGCCCGTGGGTCCGTGTCTCCCAGCTTGAGCTTGGCACTGGTCTGGCAGGTCTGCGTCTGCCTTGCCTTCGGAAAGCACGTGCTGTCATGCTCTCATGAGTAATTAAGCAGCCGGCTCTTCTCATTGGATAAGGAAACTTCGCTTTGAATAATAATGAGAAACCGACGCGTCATCATTGCACTTGCAGTACTGCGCTACGTCCCCGATTTTGATCCCTCCCCAAAAATAATTTTAAACCCGGAAGCTGAAATTAGCTGACAAAAGCTCAAAATTATCCAGTTTTTCCCACAATTAAAGCTGAGAGGTGCTAACATTGTCTTAACTGATGCTCAACACATACAAATCTGTTTATATATAAAAAAAAAAGTTCTCCAGGGTGCCCTGAACCTTTAAAGATATCATTTTTTCCCCACAGAACATTCTTTACATTGTGTACTGTATGTTGTGAATATGCTTTACACTATCTATTTAAACAGCGAATCACAATTTTTAAGTGATTCACAAAATTGACTTGATGTGGGTTTCCACAGAGAGCGAGATATGTAAAAACTGAAATCAAATCTCAGAGTTTTCCTCATTCAGAAAGATGCCACCCATCAACATCTCTGAAGAAGATTAATGACACCTCTTATGTTTTCTATGCCTCATTGAAACATCTTTCAACCATCTGGTGATCTGTACCTGATAAACCCATTGTGTGAGAAGCAAAGATGAGACACGATAATAGTCGGAAGCTCTCAGCTGAAGCCACATGATAAAAGTAGACATTTCTCAGAGGAACCGTTTTCACATCTCCTGTCCAGAGTCATTTCCTCAAGCTACTGCAAGCTGAAGGACAATGTGAGGGTGTGTCTTAGGCCTTGAGGGGAAGATTTATGCTCTCTGTCCCATTTGTACGGCCTTCCACTGACAGGAGGAGTTCCCCGCTCCAGAAGAAGAGTTCGCCCACACACCAGACCCACGTGGCGAGCAGGGATGTCCTCGGATAATTTTAGCCAGCTGACGTCGCTCTGTGTTCCTACCTTACATCTGTTCCTCCTTTGGTTCCTGATGTCTGCCATTAACTGTATCGCTTTTTCGTCTTCAAAGTTTAATGCCAAACATATGTGCTTCTGCAAAGAACAAAGCCATTTGAGGGGAGCTTATGGTAGTATCCTTCAGGCACAAGTCTTTGACTTCCGTTGTATAGACTAAAACAAGTATATATCCCCAGTATATATCCTAAATATATCCCCAACTAATTTGACCAAACCTTTTCCTGAAATCCCAGAAAGTATATTTATTTTTGCACATTTCGTTGCATTAGGGAATGTCTTACAGAGAGCTCACATTCATCACAACTCAAATATATCCTGCCTGGAGTCGGTTTTAGGAAAGTGTGGGTCACCGCAGCATTATGTAATGGGCTCTTTGCTGTCATAGCAACGCTGTGGGAACTGGAACTGTGTATTGGTGCTGCTGGAGGCTGCGGGGTGTGTTGACAGAATGTTCCTCACATTGGGTTACTGGATGGGCTTGGCGATAAACACTCAGTCAGGGAGTTCCCTCTTTGCCACAACTCAGGTTTGGAGTCTTGTGCCCCCACTCATTTTATTATGCTTTCCAAAGTTACTACTAGAAGTTTTGCACAGTAGTGCAGTGTCTGGAAATGTGGTGTTTTCTGAAAAAACCTCGAGCCAGATCAGCTCAATGCCAAACGCTGAAGTGTTTTAACCTCTTTAGATCTTCTTATTTGGCTTTGAGCAACATTTGATTATGGCATGGGAGACGGATGCACTAGCATGGACGCTACAGACCACAGTCTCTTGCATGCCATTTGAGAACAAGGGAGTAAAGTTTACCCACTTAGCTCTCACTGGCCGTCCTCCATTACATTCCCCTCTCTAAACCTAACTCCTATCAGGGTCATGGCACCGATGTAACCCCTTTGGTCTCAATAGACATGATCTGAGCAAGCTTCAAATTCCAGAATATGAAGCAAGCACACTAAGGTTACATTAAATATTGTAGTATCTAATGTCTTTCACTAGTGTGCCCTGAGATAAGGGGAGTGAGGTTTACTCCCACAGCTCCTACTAGCCTCCCACTGCCATCCAGGTAACGGCACCAACACTTCTGTTTGTAATTGACACACTCTGTGTTCAGGAATCCTCCAATCCATGTACTGAAAATGCCTAGCCCTGCTTAACGTCAGAGAGCAATCATTCCTAGGCTACAGGTAAATCAGGTTAAAGACCCTATCAGATTACTTACAATCCTGACTAATTATTTGTATGCCATAGTTCTGAGTATGCTTCACACAGAGGGCTTGATCAACCACATGTAGAACATACTCTCACCTCTCTGTGTGCACCAGACAGTTTCTTATTAACACCCCATGTTTCTGGAAAACATTGTGCAATTCTTAGACATGTCCTAACTATACATAATGCTGCAACACGTGAAAAAAGTATTTTTTTCACGTTATAAGGATTTTTTTTTCCTAACCATTCTGCAACAGCAATTAACAAAATTTAGATTTTAGAAAATGTTTCAATTTCTGTGATGAACAACAGCATAAACTACAATGACAATTATCCAACATAGGCTCAATCTGAAAACATAGCCCTATATGCATTTCTGGAGGTCAAAAATGATGTAGTCAGAAGTACGTATGGTTGCCTTTTGTTTTTAAAATAAACAAATGCCGTATGACGCTGTTCCTTTCGCACTTACCAGCTGACTACTTACCCCCCTAAAGGACAGGTTTCCTGCTGTTGCCAGTTTGTCCAGTAGCTCGCCATGTACATCAGCAGACTTGAGACGCAGAGAGGAGTTGACCACGACAACTAGCTTCAAGTTTGGCAAAAAACGGTTTCAGAAAGCGGGTAAGACAAAAACGGAAGCCAAAAAATGAAGTAAATAACAGGGTGAGAATGTGGTAAAATCTGAAAACGTGGTAAAAATCAGAGTGCTTTTCTTTTTCTGGATCGATCAGATTTTAGATCAACCTGTGCTTTTGAAAATGCTTTTAGTTGGTTTTAGGGAAGGAGGAAGGTGAGTCAGTCCATCAGTCAGTCAGTTATTAAGTCAGTCAGTCAGTCAAGAGCGGCCTCTTGTGGATTTACATGAGAAGAGCAAGCACGAATGGCACTTGTGATGCTGTGTTCACACCAGACGCGGAACGCGCGGATAAATCGCGCTATTCACGCGTAAATAGCCGCGTGAACATTTGAGTTTACTCGCTTCATTCGCGCGTCAAACCCCGCTTCATTCGCGTGTCAAATTCACTTCAGAACAGACGCGGATTCGCGTGATGGGCAGGGCTTCTGTCTGCCCGAAGACTCTAGCTTCATAGCTAAATGGCTAACATGGATTTCATGAAGAAAATAACATTGTTTATGTGCTTTATGAAGACTGAAAAACAGCATCCATATGTTTAGGGTCGTGTCTGAGTCCACTACATCCTTTCAGAGGTGCATCCAGCTCCTTTATGAGCATGTGAGCTCATAAACTCCTCCAGAAACTTAACCTGGATGACGAAGGCTTTCAGCGGTGCTTCTGACTGAGCCAAGCCGAATTTGATGAACTGTTGTCGGTGAAGGCTGGAGGATTTCCCTCGGAACACTGACAACAGGTTCTACGTCACAATCACGCCCCCACAAGAGCAAGCTTCTGATTGGTTAACGCGGCACGAACGTACGATGAAGCTCAGATTTTCGTTCTCGAGAGATTCATGCGAAACGCTTGTTAAGCGCGTCAAACGCGCAAAACACTCAATTCGCCCCGCGCCATTCGCGCATTTTGCATCATTCGGGGTGCGCCATTCGCGCATATCGCGCCGCAGGATATCTTTTTGCTCGTTTGCATTGACTTAACGTGTAAACCACTCGCGCTTGACGCGCATTCCGCGTCTGGTGTGAACGCAGCATGAGAGAAATTTGAGATCTGAAAAAGCGTATACCAGTGGCCTCTGGTGGATTCACGAAAACAAAGACTGCATAAAATGTACCTCCTGGGACATATTTGCTTTTTAAAACTGTTGGTTGGGTTTGGGGAAGTGGGTGGTTGGGTCAATCGGTGCTTTTAAAAACACTATTGGTTGGGTTTAGGAAAGAAGAAGGGTGTGTCATCGATCGATCAGACAGTCAGTCATTCAGTCAGTCAATCAACACAATCTCTGGTGGATTTACACAAAAAGAGCAGGCGCAAATGGCATTGCAAAAGAAATTTGAGTGTGAGAAGGACGATCGGTAAAATGAGGTGCCAGATCAGATTTCAGAGGTGCCGGATCCGGATTCGGCTTGTTCCCGCACAATTTAAGCCCTACTTTTACTAATGTTAAAGAGGTTTTATATGCATTAATATGTATTATGTATAGACAAATTACTTGTCATGTCACATGTTGTCAGGACAGTTTTTTTGTGATTCACACAGGTGAGTGGGCCTCCACCTTCAATTGCCAAATCCATTCTTCTCCATATGCACCAGACACCTTATAAGTGGCCCACACTTCTTGAAAACAGTGTGCAATTCTGAACGTGCTCCATACATGTGAAAGGGTATCACAAACTACCTGTAGGACATCCTCTTTCCTGTCTGTATGCTTAGAGGAAAAATTCTAAACTAATTTAGTCATAGCATTAATATCACACTGCTCTCTGATGATTTGAAGGGCTTTTTTCCTCACTTGTAATACACTTTGAGAATTTGCTTGCACACTTGGTAGTGCCTTAATATCCAGGCTCCTATTTACAGTGCAGTTTTGGTCTGGTGCAATTTCCCTTATTCTTTATCATTCACATTCTTCCTAAAAGTAAAATTGCAGCATCTGTCTGAGCTTTTTCACTTGTAAGAGACGGGAATGTCGCATTTTAAGGTATGACTCACTGACCTTAAAAAAACAGGAGGCATTTCCCCTAGTATGTTGGCATTTAGGCTGACAGATTTAAAGACTGAACAGTGCAGAACAGCTAGAGCTCCTCACATGTCAGGCAGTGTGTTTATAATGGCTTGTAACTGGTGCTAATGGCTACGAAGCCTCTGATAAGGGACATATCCTCCGGACGAGCCCCCTTCCTGATAAAGAAGGCACTGTCTGCATCACTCTGAATCACCGGGCTGTGTTTGTGTGTTTTTTATTGTAACCAGGCAAAGGCAGTCTGAAGTTTCCATCCTTCAGCTCGGAGCAGCACTTTCCTGAACGTCGGCCAGGAAAATGTGTGTCGGCTTGGCAGCTCGACTGTGGGAAGACTATGGGCAAAAACTGGTGGAGTTTTGCGGCATAGGGCTTTATATAGCCTTGAAGCTCCTCGGGACTCCCTCTTTTATGTAGATGGAGCGATAGAAGTATCAATAGAAGAACACTGTACAGCAAGAGCTTCAATTACAGGAACATAATGACTGAAAATGAGAGAGGTCGGAGGATAAACAGAATTAGACTTTGAGAAATGAGTGTATTATGGTTTGAAATGACTCATGGTGTGCATGTAATCTGACAAATGGGCATTTTTTTGGGATGTTTGGGCATGGAGCCCAGTCTGCCTATGAGATTGACCCCTGGGACCAATTGCCTGTTACCTTTAGATAAAGCTTTAATTTTATGTACAGCTGCACAAGGAAAACAAATGCTATTCCCCGGTCTCTGCTAATTACTGACGGTCCATTCAGGAAGAAGTTTGGCCTCCTTTTCTGTTATCAGCTTTACACAAGTTCCTGTACAAGCATTGAGGCAGGACGGAACACTCCGAATAAAGAAAGGCATATAAAAATGTAAATAAAATAGCTGGCATTAATGTCTGGCTTTTTCAACAACAACAAAAAAAATTTACTGTTATAAAACATATAGCATTATTTAATATTTATTTAAGGTGACATTGACAGTTTTAGATTAAATTTCTTTAATTTCCATGAACCCTCAGATGTTTTCATTCCAATTTTGGAAATCCCATTATATCACAATTGCCTTTTTCGAGCTAATAGATACTATCCATAGAAATGTTAACATGTAAATTATTGTACTAGAATTGGACTTCAGGTCCAGTAAATCAGAACATCCACAAAAAAAATTATTTCCAAATGACTCACAATTGAATGACCATCTCGTTATGTCTGTCTTGGACACAAAACCACTGTCCTCACACTGTTTATTGTATTCTTAATAGACTACAGATGCTTCAAAAGACTAGCTGGCAGTTTTTTTACTCCGTATTGGTCACTCTACAAACTTCTTTTGGAATATTCATGAGTACTGTGCCCGCCTTTGAACATGTACAGTGTGATGATACTATAGCAACTAACCCTCCCCTTTTCTCCACACTGTGATGAGTGGACGACTGTAGGCCAGTTGAAAAACGACCAATCACAGCAGCACATCCGGCCAGAGTCGAATGAGGAAACGATGAGCAAATGCTGAAATATTTGGCGAAAGCTTTGAGGAACATTTGTGCTCTAGAGGAGATGTATTATGAATCTGTGAATAAACATGTGTACTTTTAAACCCTTTGAAGATGAAAAATAACAGCCCTAACAGCTTGAATTGCTCCAATCCCTTGAGGGCAAATCGCTTCTCTTGGAGACCACTTTGGAAGACAACAGACATATTTCTACTTTAAATATTAACATTTTACTTTGTGCCAAATATAGTTGCTGTCCTTATTTACTCACCATTATGTTGTTCCAAAAACGAAAGGCGTTAATTCATACCTCTGAAAATACAAATGAAGATATTCCTTCATTCATTTTCCTTCAGCTTATTCCCTTTATTCATCAGGGGTTGCCACAGTGGAATGAACTGCCAACTTATCCAGCATATGCTTTACACAGCGAATACCCTTCCAGCTGCAACCCAGTACTGGGAAACACCCATACACACTCATTCACTTACATATACTAAAGCCTGATTTATACTTCTGCGTCAAGTGATCGGCGTAACCCACGGCACATGCAATGCGCGTGGCTGTGCATTTATACTTCTGCGCGCTGTCTCTGTCGGTCTGCATTACCACTTCTGAAACGCTATTGGCAGTTGGGTGTAAATGTTCCTCTGTGTCGAGTTTCTTTGCTGCTTTTTTTGCTTTTCCTGAACACTTCCGGGATGTACTAGTGGCTCAAACTCGCTCATTTTGAGGCAGGAACCGGTGGACGTGCAGCAACTTTAACTATGAGGTGAACACACAAAAAAAACTTTCCATCCGGAGCTCCTTCACGGGACTCCACACTTGTAAACAATCGCTCGCGCCATTCGCGCGGCTCTCGGTCCCGCCCAGACTCGTCAGCGCTACCAAGCCGACCAATCACAGAGCTTACGCTACGCGTCGTTGCAACGTGTAGTTAAATTTTTTGAGAGGTGCACGTCAGTGACGGCCACGGCGAATGGCTATACGTCAGCGCCGTAGCATACGCCGATGTTTGACGCAGAAGTATAAATCAGCCTTAAGGCCTATTTAGTTTATTCAATTCACCTATTTGCGTCTTTGGACTTTGTGGAAAATCAGAGCACCTAGAGGAAATCCACAGAGGAACATGCAAATTCCAAACAGAGTTGTCAACAGGCCCAGCAGGGGCTCAAACCAGCAACCTTCTAGCTGTGAGGCGACTGTACTAACCACAGTGCTACCATGCTGCCCCAAATGAGGATATTTTAATAAAATCTGAGAGATTTCTGTCCTTCCACTGAAACTCTGATACTTCAAAAGATTTATAAATGGGTCAAAGCATTTAAATTCATATATTCAAATGTTGGGGTTATCTAACTCTAACCCAAGACTGTATTTCATATAGTACATTTCAGCCACTTTAGTTAAAGTTAAAACATATGTGTAGTAAACAAACTCCATTGACCATTGGCTGTTTAACTGTAAGGTGGGGCTTCCATCCTGCTATATTAAGAACTGCAATCTTTCCAATTCGTTTTCAACAAGTGGTCCTTCTCCCATTCTTTCAGTGTCTCTGATCATACTAGGATCCTGAAGTATCCTAAAAAACTCCTTACATGGTTTCTTGGGAAACATTAAACTCTGCTGAGCAGCTGATATGGACATGCTCCTGCCTTTAAAAAAAAAAAAACCTGATGACTTTATGTTTATAATTCCACTGCTGAAAGTCCCAGTGGACCTTCATGTTTTGCTCTCACAGCTCACCATCAAATTTAAGAGCTGTGCAGATTTTTTCTTCCTAAAAAAAAACTAGAGCTTTAAGGGTGATAACTTGTGGTGAACATGCTTCATGTCATTTTCTGATGATTTCTGACCATTTTAAAGAGGTCATGAATTGCCTTTTAAAGGTTTGTACTGTTCTCTGATGTCCACTTAAGTTTTCAAGATTTGTACCTAAACATCATAATTTATAAGTAATATAAGCTATTTTCTGCTATTTTCTGCCCCTTATCTGAACACACTCTTTATACATGTGACAAATAATAGACTTAGGAATAAATAAATTAACAGTTTGCATATTTAAACATTTTCTAAAGTTGATAATGGCAACTGCGTGTGAATGATGTAAACTTGACAGCTTACATCCTTCATAAATGGTGGATGCTGTGATCTAGACCAGTGGTTCTCAAACTGTGGTACATGTACCTCTACTGGTACGCAGGCTTTCTTCTAGTGGTACACGGAGGAATTAAATATGTCATGTATATGCTACACACTTTTCAAAATTTATCAAAAATTGTGCATATCATATGCCATATATGACATATAGCCTATATTTCTGGGCTAATATGCCACGTTTTTTAACTGTGCATAGTTGCAGCTGCTTTACTGGGCGTACTATGCTACTGTATATTTCAATACTGCTCATTTTGGTAGTACTTGGAGAGACAATTTTTTTCCTGAGGTGGTACTTGATGAAAAAAGTTTGAGAACCACTGATCTAGACAACCCAGGCTCATTCTAAAAACGTACCGATATAAACATTTCTGGAGAGCGCCAAATATGACCCAGGAGGTCTTTTTTGTTTTCGCAGTTTTTGTTTTCGCGAATCAACCAGAGGCCGCTAGTACACTTTTCTAGATCTCAAATTTTTCTTGCAGGTGCTATTCACAACTGCTTTTTTTGTGTAAATCCACCAGAGGCCGCTGTTGACTTACTGACTAACTGACTGACTGAATGACTGACCCACCCTCCTACTTCTCTAAACCTAACCAAAAGTGTTTTCAAAAGTATCGATTGACCAACCCACCAACTTCTCTAAACCCAAACGACAAAAGCAATCCAGAAAAAAAAAAAGTTTCTTCTGATTTTTACCACATTTTCAGATTTTACCAAATTCTCACCCTGTTATTTACTTGTTTATTTATTTTTTTGGCTTCTGTTTTTGTCTTTCTGTTTTTGGCTTTCTGTAACCGTTCTTCACCGGACTCCAACCCCATTGTTGTGGTCAACTCCTTTGTGCATTTCAAGTCCGCCGATGTACATAGCCAACTACTGGACAAACTTGTAATGATGGCAAAGCCGTCCATACGGAGGTAAGCGACAGCTGGTAAGCGCGAACTGGACCGGCGCCATGCCGCACCGTAGTGTTCCTTTTAAGACGAAATACAGCCATACATACTTCAAACTGCATAATTTGCGATCTTTAGAAATGTATATAGGGCTACGTTTTCTATTGAAAACATATTAAACTTTAATAACAGAGAAAATAACAGGTGTGTTGTTTGACATCACTGTCAGTTTCAAAATGCACAGCATCATTTCAGTCTTTCTGAAAATCTACCATTGAACGGTTTGTAAAGAAATCTGTGGTAAAACGAAATGAACAAAGGACATGATTATGGTAATATAATATTCCAATATCAGTCCTGAACAGGACACACACCGTTTTAACTATTTAGTGTCAAATAACCTTGTAATCTTTTTAACTGAAGTTGATTTTTATAACTTGCTGCAGTTAATTGGGCGCAATGAAAGGTATTTTTAAGCATCATAAGAAAGGCAGCCTGAGGCATGTGCTTCCCTGCCTTTGTACAAGCGGATGTGATTTTCCATTAACTTGTTAAGACAGAGCAGCCCCATTTAACCAGCCGCCCACAACACCTGCAAATGTTTCCACTGATCGAATACACTCACAATTCACACTTGGTCTCTAAATAATGTTTTTATGCACTTTTTTGTTTACCTAAATGTTTTCTACATATGGTCATGTTAAGCTTTGAATATTAATATTATTAATTTGCTGTAATTTTATTAACTAAGTCATGATAAATATTTATATTCTGCCATCAAAATGTGGTACATGTCAAAGATGATTAGATCACTTGAGCCAGAGGCTGTACAGTATATATAGCAGAAGCAAACCAATGTTTGGGATAAGTTCACCCAAAAATACATTGTCATCATTTATTCACTCTCTTGTTCCAAACATATACAAATTTAGTTCTTCTGTGTTGCACACAAAATATTTTTAAGAAGTCTGGAAACTAAACAGTTTATATAATTTACAAAAATAACAGTTAATTAACTCGATTTACAGGATTGTTTGGTAACCCTTTAAAACAAAGATTGTATTAATGCATTACTAACACGAAAAAAAACAACAACGAACGATACATTTATTACAGTGTTTCTTCATGTTAGTTAACGAAAATAAAATAATTCATTGTTTGTTCATGTTAGTTTATGTGAGTGTATTAACCAATGTTAATAAGCAGGCATTTTGGTGTTAATAATGCATTAGATAATGTTGAACTATGATTAATAAATGCTGTTCAAGTACTAATCAGTCTTAGTTCATGTTAATATATAAACTAACATTAATGAAACCTTATGTTACATATGAGTTGGAGTACAACGGAGATGAGGATCCACGTGCAGTTTAATAATCAAGAGTAGTCAGACAGGCAATGGTCAAACAGGTACAAACTATGATGGTAATCCAAAGGACATGGTCAAAATAACAATAAAACAAACAAGGGTTTGGAAGGCAAGACAAGGAAAATGCAAAGTCTGTGTGAAAGTGTGGTGTATATATAATCCAGGTATACAATGAAGATAAGTTTCAGATGTGTGTGTATGACATCGTCCGGATGACTGTCAGCTGTGGCAGGAGTGATTGGAGCAATGACTTCTGGCATTTGTAGTTCGGTTCAGGGGCAGTATTGTAGTTCTCCAGTGATCTGCAACTGCTAGATCCCTGCGGTGATCATGACACCTTATTTTAAAGTGTGACCGAATTTTCTGTGTATTTACACTCTGGATACTTTTGAAATTAAAAAATAACCTGTTTAACTTGAAAAGCTCATATTGTAAATTAAATGTAAATGTTTTACAAAGTGACTTTTACTGGCATTTTAGTTTGAATTAATATATTGTGTTTAAAATAAAACATATAGAAATAAATCATAACAGCAGTACTGACGGTTACCAGAGTTTTGTAGATATTAACTTGATCAACGCAGACAATGTTGGTTTAAAATGATTGAAAAATGTCAATGAAATTAACTTTGGTAAACTTTTGAACTTTAAAATTTTTTAAAGCAGAGATCAAGGTTCTATAATACAATGCAGCAGAGTAAACACTTATGAAATTAAAATGTTAGTTAACAGATTTGATTACAGTAAATCATTTACTTATTATTAATTTCAAGTAATTTAATCCAGACTATGGAAGTCATTAGCTATGTTTCCATCCAAAAATATAAATTAACTTTATGCACAAAACTCAATTATCATATAAAAGAGGTGCGAATAAGCAGAATTTCCATCCAATGGGTCAAAGCGAACAAAACTGTCTCAACCTGATTACTAGGTGCCAAATATCAACAGTAAAAACGGAATTTGCTTCAATAAGAGAAGCTGCTCGAGTTTTGCTTCATTTAATAAATGACTTGTGAAATGCGAAGCACAGACACTCTTGATTCTGGAGGTCATTAATAATATAATGACACTAATCCTGAGGCATATTCTACATGAATAACATTTACAATCATAATATGGAACTGCCTGGGACAATAATTAAAAACTGAAGCATGGTGTAAATGGACAATGAGACCACACTTTTTTTTTTTTTTTTTAATAATAATAAACTTAGATTATAAGCTTTCGGAAGCCAAAAGAAAAGACTGGTCAAAAGCTCCCAATATAAAATCAGCTTTTTCAGGACCACACTCTTCAGCTTTTGTCTGCAGTCATTTGTTTGCTCCAATAATGTAATAGTGAAAAGCAGTGATCTCTCACACATCTGTTTTCAAATACTCATTACACCCTCAATCAAGCCCTATCTCATTATTGTGGAGCTTCCTTTGAACTCTCTAGGACCCTCCACCCACCCGTGCACACTCGTTTTGTCCAGGTCGGGAAGTGTGTGGTCCGATAGCTGCGTATTTGGTTTCTCACGCTGTTTTTTTCCATCAAAAGACAAAGGTTTGATGACACAGAGTAATACAGCCTGTAGGGTTCACGGCATTAAAGTATGCGGTGAAGGCCATGCAGTGTACTTAGCTCAGTTTTCCTGGTCTACTAATGTCCATAACGATAGATTGATGGATTTTGAGTACACACTCTCATGTAGACTGCATAAATGAGACAATTAACCTCTCATCAGAACCCTAGAGTTGATGTTTGTGGAGCGAGTTTGGAAAGGAGGCAGCAAAGGCTTAAAAATAGCCTCAACGGAACGGTTTCATCGCTGTTAAAGAAAGAAAGCTGTGTGTGTGTGTGAGCTGTTGGAGAGAAATAGTATAATTAAAGACTAACTTTAACTTGGGAATTCCACTTTGGGGGACTCCTAGATGAGAGTTTGCCTGTTTAAATACTTAAGGGCCCATTAGCAACATGCTAACTGCACTCAACTTAAGATGAAAACCAAAACAGAAGGGCTTTTCTCTCTATAATTGAGTTTTGCACACACCCTTTTGGCACAGAATTAATGTTAAGTGTTTCTGTTTTGGGTTTCCCTCACTAGAATGGGTTTAGCTAATTCAGGTAGAGCGTTCAACTGTGGTCCTCATATTCCAGTGTAAACAAGTCTGGAAAACTACTAGCAGTGGCGGTTGACTCTGTGTTTGCTTTGGACCGCATGGCTACTCCACCATCTATCAGGTGAGGGTTTTTAGTGTCACCAGGTTCAAATGTGTCTAACTTCATACATTCATTCATTCATTCATTTATTCATTTTCCTTTGGCTTTGTTCTTTTGTTCATCAGGGGTTGCTGCAGCGGAATTAGCCGCCAACTTATCCAGCATATCTTTTACACATCTAATGCCCTTCCAGCTGCAACCCAGTACTGGGAAACATCCAAACACACTCATTCACACATACACTACTGCCAATTTAGTTTATTTAATTCTCCTATATCGCATGTACTGTGTACTATGGGGGAAACTGGAGCACCCGGTGGAAACCGTGAACACGAGGAAAACATGCAAACTCCACAGAGAAATGCCAACTGACCCAGCCGGGACCAGCGACCTTCTTGCTGTGAGACAACAGTGCTAACCACTGAGCCACCTTGCCGCCCTTCTTACAAGTAAGGAAATTATAAATAAAGCTTGAATTTAATATTGAATAAATTGTTGTTGTACAATAAATAGTGTTAGCACAAAGCACATATACTGTATGTTTTATGACTATTTATGTTTGTAGATTCATATAGAGTGGAAATATTAGAGAACAACTTACATCTTGCTTAATTTCGAGGTCACTGCTTTGTTCTATTTGAGGAAAATATTCATTTTTAAGCACATTTTATTAACTGCTTCTTACTACATAAAAACTTAAATGAGATATTTAAAAATAAACACTGATCAAAATTAGAGAACACTTTCAGATTAATTAAGTTAATTATGATAATCTGGCACCTGGTGGTAAATGACTTTATATGACAAACTCTATTTAAATGGCGGCAGAATTTTCTGCTTTGAAGGCCAAAATTGGGAAAGAATGGAGATACGTCATAACAGAATGTATGCAAATATTCATCAGAAACTCTGCTATCAGAGCCCTAATCTAAACTTTTAATCTCAACACAGACTCATTCTGAAAACGTAGCCCTATATACATTTCTGGAGATTGCGAATTTTGTAGAGAGAAATATGTATGGCTGCATTTCGTCTTTAAAATGAATGCTACAGGGTAGTATGAAGCCAGTGCTTTTCACGCTTACCAGCTGATCACTTACCTCCAAATGGATGGCTTTCCTGCTGTTACCAGTTTATCCTGTTAGCTCACCATGTACGTCGATAGACTTGAGATGCAGAGAGAAGTTACCTTCGACAACAGGATTCAAGTCCAGCAAAGAACGATTCTAGAAAGCAGGTAAGACAAAAACAGAAGCCAAAAAATAAATAAATAACTAAATAAACAAGTAAATACAGGGTGAGAATGTGGTAAAATCTGACAAGGTCGTAAAAATCAGACAAGGGCTTTTCTTTTTCTGGACTGATCAGATTTCAAAGCAATCTGTGCTTTTGAAAATGATTTTGGTTGGTTTTAGGGAAGGAGGAAGGTGGATCAGTCAGTCAGTCAGTCATTCAGTCAGTCAGTCAGTCAGTCAGTCATTAAGTCGAGAACGGCCTCTGGTGGATTTATACAAGAAGAGCGGGCACGAATGGCACTTGCGAGAGAAAATTTGAGATCTGAAAAAGTGTATACAGTGGCCTCTTGTGGATTTGCGAAAACAAAGACTGCACAAAAATGTACCTCCTGGGACATATTTGGTGCTCTCCAGAAATAGCGGTAGTTGGAAAATCTGCTATAAAAGTTATGGGTACCAGTCTACAACAATTAGTAAACTGTGACTCAAGACTAAAGAAGAAATGATCAAGATCAAAGTAGTGGTGTGAGAGACTAGTGCCCAGATGTGATAAAGTCAATCAAAGCAAAGGCCTGTGCATGTCCCTGTTTATCTTTCATTTGGTTGTAAACTTTCATTGTACTTTTATTGCTGTTTTCAAGCAAAAAGATGCAGACCAAAAAATCTGTTTTACTATTATATTTAATAGAGGTTTACTGAGCCTAAATCTAGCCAATCTCACCTCAGTGAACTATTATTAGGTCTTCAAAAATTGAAGCATCATTAGGTTGTGAAATGTTTTGAGACAAAAGCACCATAAAAGTTAATATAGGTCTGGTAAATGATTTTGGCTGTAAAAAGAAAGGAAAACTAAACCTTTCCGGCACATTGTGGGCTTATCACTCTCTTCTGTTTGTTGCAATCAGTGGCTTTTTAAAGATGATGAAATGTGGCTCAATGGAAGTGGAAATTAGTTCACAAGGGCAGAGTTGAAACAAGGATACAGGTACACTGTGCTACACATCAATGTTCAAATGTCCTTTAAAAAGCAAAGGTAGGCTATTTAAAATTAATATTGAAAACAAATTATTATATTGCGGACACTTTATTAGGTACACCTGCCAGCTGTTCATTAGTGCAAATTTCTAATCATCCAATCACATGGCAGCAACTTTAGGCATGTGTACATGGTCAAAACGATCTGTTACAGTTCAAACCAAGCATTAGAATGGGGAAGAAAGGTGATTTAAGTGACTTTAAACATGGCAAGGTTGTTGGTGCTAGATGGGCTAGTCCGAGTATTTCAGAAACTGTTGATCTACTGAGATTTTCACACAAAACCATCTCTAGGGTTTACAGAGAATGGTCTGAAAAAGAGAAAATATCCAGTGAGCGGCAGTTCTGTAAATGCCTTGTTGATGCCAAAGGTCAGAGGAGAATGGCCAGACTGGTTCAAGTTGATAGAAAGGCAACAGTGACTCAAATAACCACTCGAACAACTGAGGTATGCAGAAAAGCATCTCTAAACGCACAACATGTCTAACCTTGAGGTGGATGGGCTACAGCATCAGAACACTGGGTGCCACTCCTGTCAGCTAAGAACAGGAAACTGAGGCTACAATTCGCACAGGCTTACCAAAATTGGACAATAGAAGATTGTAAAAACGTTGCTTGGTCTGATGAGTCTCAATTTCTGTTGCGACATTGGGGTGATAGGGTCAGACTTTGGCGTTAACAACATGAAAGTATGCTTCCATCTTGCCTTGTATCAACTGTTCAGCCTGGTGGTGGTGTAATGGAGCGGGGAATATTTTCTTGGCACAGTTTGGCATCGTTACTACAAATTGAGCATACCTGAGTATTGTTGCTGACCATGTCAATCCCTTTATGACCACAGTGTACCTATCTTCTGATGGTTACTTCCAACAGGATAATGCGCCATATCATAAAGTGTGAATCATCTCAGACTGGTTTCTTGAACATGACAATGAGTTCACTGTACTCATGGCCTCCAAAGTCACCAGAGCTCAATCCAATAGAGCACCTTTGGCATGTGGTGGAACTAAAGATTCGCATCGTGGATGTGCAGCCAACAAATCTGCAGCAACTGTGTGGTGCTATCATGTCAATATGGACCAAAATCTCTGAGGAATATTTCCAGTACTTGTTGAATCTATGCCTCGAAGGATTAAAGCATTTCTGAGGGCAAAAGAGGGTCCAACCCGGTACTAGTAAGGTGTACCTAATAAAGTGGCCTATGATTATTAAAATAACAACTAAATATGTCATGATATTGAAAAAATATAGTTTCATGTAATGCTAACAATTAACATGATTTTGAAAAATTGTGTGTGTAAAATCCAATATATTAAGACGTTGTCTTTGCAATATTTTTTCACGAGGGGACATAAAAGCTTAATGCCAGCTGTAAATCACCTTGAAGCTCAAATTGATACCATGTTTATCGGTAGACGGCTTATAAAAACTTGGAGGGCCATGAAACAAGCTTACTGGCCAGCATTGCAGACTTGGCTCATGCTAAAGAGAAAAAGCACACCTGAGTCTGTTGAGTAACAGCAGCGGTATGCAGCATCTGATACGTATGCCTCATCTGAACTATGCTGGAAAATGGTTTGAGGGCTCTGTCATGTAATGGAGATGAATATTCCTCCGTGTGCGACTGTGTCAGACCTGCAGGACTAAAGCTTGCGGGGAGCTTTTCCATTGCAAAACCCGCTCCTTAGTACAGGTGGAAGAAAGGTGTTTATCTAATACTCTATGGACTCGCTGGGCCCCGGGCTCTGGGTGGATACCTGATGTTTTTCACTATCACCACACCTTCAGCTGGTGCTGTTCACAAACACTGGGCAATGTGGGTGCGGAAGAGATTGGGTGTTTTGGACTGGTTTTATTGTGCTTGGAAACATTACAAAGCATTAAACCTGATCTGTTTAGACAAAGGTACACGCTGGCAGAGAGCATGAAGGCTAATGTATTTCCTTAAGTTGATTTAAGTTCAGTCTTTATTAGCAGTCGATGGAGAAACAAAGACTGCTTTTATGTAATGTTTAAAGAAAGACTTTGATCAGTGATGTAAAATATGTGCTATTCACAAACCTTTTGCTGATTTTAATTAAAGCCTTCTCTTTTATTGGCCCATAGTCTATTTCAGCTTCACTGTCCTGTGCAGCCTTTGTTCTTTTACGCTCTTTAGGGTGTTCTCTTCATGGATGAATTTCAGTTTTAACTCTATAGAGCAGATGGCAAACAATGTGTATGGCATCACAGGGTAAGCAGTTTGCTTGATGTCAACATTGTGAATCAAGTTGCCCATGGTTGCGGTGTGGGCAGGCATATGATATGGACAACGAACAAACATGTATGTTTTTCAACCCAGGATCATTGCGGAAACGTGCCCAGGTCTACATTTTTAGGGACATCGAAAAACGTAAATGCGTCTGTTCCTAGCTTTTGTTTACACCAGAGGCTGCTGTGTACATTTTGCGATGATCTCAAATTTCTCTCGCGTGTCCTCTTCACGCATAAATCCATCAGAGGGTGCTATATACACTTCAGCCGACCAGGCCAGCTTGCTGTCTAATGACTGACTGGCTGACCCAAATATTCCTTTCTTAAACCCAACCGATAGTGTTTTCGTGATTTCACCTTGTTTTCAGCTTGTTGTTTATTTATTTATTTTATTGCTTTTGTTTTATTTCATCTCTTATTTATCTTTTGTTTCTAGAACCTTTCTTTGTCGGAATCAAGCCCCATCATCATGGTCAACTCCCCTTTATGTCTCCTGACGTATGCAGCTGGGCAAACTGGTAACACTGGAAAAGCCGTCCACATGGAGGTGAGCGGTTGTCAGTAATGTGAAAAGGAGCAGAAACTGTTGACACCCAATAGTGTTCATTTTAAAGACGAAGTGCATAATTTGCACTCTCCAGAAATGTAGACATGGGTACATATCAACAATGAGCCTGTGTTGATATTATTGGAGTTTTAAATGCACAGAATTACCATGATGAGATCCCAAGCCCCATTGCCATTTATCCACAAACATCACCTCATGTTGTGGCATGATAATGCACAGTCCCATGGTGCAAAAATCTGTACACAGCTTCTGGAAGCTGAAAACATCCCAGTTCTTGTATGGTCAGCCTACTCTGTGCACATAGGATGCTCTAGATCAGAATATTCAACAGCATGTTTTAGTTCCAGCCAAAATCCTACAACTTTTCTCAGTGACAGGAGAGTGGACCAACATTACATGGGATGCAAACAACAACCTGATCGACTCTATGTGAGGAAGATGTGTTGCACTGTGTGAGGCCCCTTTCCTTGGACTACCCTGCATATTTTGAAGTGGTCTTTTATTGTGGCCAGCCTAAAGGCGTACTCTCACTAGGCATGGTTGCCTTGAATTGTGGCGCAGTGCGGTTGTCCCTCTCCCCTCTCCTCCCATAGCCTGCACTCACATTGCATCCGAACCAGAGCACACTTACGTCATTGATGATGCGCTGTTCAGTTTAACAGAGAGAAGCGCTCACACTCAGTGCAGTGGATATTGCTTTAGTTAAATTGTTTTGTATTAGTTTTAGTCATTCGAGATGCGATGACACAGTCAAATATTTTGCTGAGCAGATCCACAACTTTTGACGCTCATAAGTTATCATAAAAGCCCTCTTGCTGCCGGTATTAGGAGGTTTGCTGTCGTGCAGTGAGGGGTTTGCATCTGTAATAAACTATGACAGTTTGTATTCATTAAAAAGTAAGAATGATTAATAAATCTATATAAACAGTCCATTAAAAGTGACATTGCGTCTTCAGTTTCGGGCTCAGCCATGCTTTGCACTTACACTACAAGCACACTGTGCCAAAGCCCAACCAAACCACACTCTAGCACACTTCTTCTAACTTGGTCAGGGCCGGCCAACTGATTCGAAGCACTCACACTTGTCAAACCAACTGAGAAGCAAGCCTGGGCAGTTCGGATAGCATAGTGTGAGTTCACCCTAAGGCGCACATGTGCAATACTCATGCAGACCAATAAGCATCTTGATTGTCTCACAGATTTAGACAAATGTGTGAACAATATTTGAGGAAAATAGGCCTTTTGTCTTCATAGAAAAACTTTTGGGTCTTTGAGGTCAGCTCATGAAAAATAGGGGCAAAAATAAAAGTGTTGTGTTTTTATTATTGTTGCACGCATGTAGTCGTGTTTATATAAAGAGAAAAAAGACAGCATTTTTAAAATTAATAATATATAAAAAGATTATTATTATGAAATAACTTAATACTTAAGCAGCAACAATTAATTTATTTGTGTCAGTACACAGTAATTGTATTCTAATGGATGTGGAAATGTGAGGTTTCAGGTCTGGGAGCTGATGACAATAGAGTAAGTTTGCTATAGGCTTGTTCTCACGATTACTGCATGTCAGAGTTATTATGCTGAGCCGGTAAGGAGATTCACAGAGCAGAGAGCTTTAGCAGATGAGGTGGCAATCAGGAAGTCTCATCTCATATCATTGTTCTTCTTCACTTAGATCACACAACAAAGGAATGTGACCTTTGGCTAATTCATCAAAATTCACCAGCACTGTTTGTGCTGTAGAATTAACAGTTTTCCCCTACGCCTAGAGCGTATGTGAATGTGTGTTGGTTTGTGAGTGTATGTGGGCACTTTTTTGGTGTTTTATGAAGACACAAATTGTGTGTACATTATGTATATTCACATGACCATGGTTTTATAATGTTGATATAGTTTATGAGGACATACCCTGTGTCTTCCTAAATCCAAACTGTACCTGTCATCCTGTGAGGGTTTAGTATAATAAAATCAAATACTTGGTTCATACAGTATAACATACGTTATGCGAATGGAGAGTCCTCATAAATCACTGTGCGTGTGCGTATGTGTACAGGAGGTCACACCATGACATTTTACCATCTAAACTAACCTTGCCTTGTTATCAAAAAGACAAAATAACTAATATTTTAAGGTATCTATTGAGGTTTTTCTGAATGCTAATTGCACAACATAGGCTTGTTTTTACTTATGGAGTGTTTTTATTTTTTACTTTTCTTTCTGATAAATCCAATTAGTCTTGTTACAACATTAATTAAACACTTTATTTTATACACTACAGTGTTTAATAATATTTTGCCAAAATTATTATAAATTATTAGTGTATTTTTTATATTTTATGTAGTTATGATATCCTGTATTAGAATAGTCTTCCTTACATGTCTTATTTTATGCTCAAACTAAGTAACAAAGTCATTTTAATATTATGGTTTTGATTTTAATAACATAATAACCCTGATAGTGTATTCAGTTGTTATGTATTTTAATTTATTTCTGTATTTATTATCATGCAATATGTATTGAATCAATGTATACATTTACATTACGTGTGATGTATTTAAACGTATTGATGAATAAAAACATCACACTATGCCTTCATGGGAATGCCACATTTAAGAAACATATAATTTGAGTGGTTTTGTGAGATGTTGCTCAAAGAAGTGCAACTTCACAAAGGCAGCTGTCAATCACCTGCTAAGCTGTCATGAAAATGACATATATTGGTTTTATTACTCTGCTTTCAGTAGCTTGTTGGGCTGGTCCCGTGTCCTCAAGGCAAAAAAACTGCTGAACTTATGAACTTAAAGTTATTATGATGGTAAAATATTGCACCAGAATAGATCAATAAGGCTCACCTGCAAACCACTTTATCACAGATTATAGTCCTCGAGACTTTAAGTGAAGAGTTCGGCAGTAAATCTGATTGCTCTATACAGTCTGACTCAGAAGAAAAGTGCACTGTAACTAGATTAATAAGACAGCAACATACACTTACATACACTGTAAAAAACGCTGGGTTCCTCACACCCGATTTGTGCTGAGACAGAATGAAAACATTACGTTAACTTATCCATTTTAGTTTTTACAACATTTAAGTGAATTGAACATAAAACAATTGAGTTGTACCACCCAAAAACTCAAGAATTGTGCTGTTTCAGCTCATTTTAAATAAGCTGTTTGATCAAACAGCATTTTCAAATGTATAAAACAAAAAAATCCAGGGATCACTAAGATTTTTTTAATTTTTGGAAGCCTACTCAGATCAGCTGCATTTATTTGATCAATAATACAGTAAAAACTGTAAAATAGAATTGCAACTTAGTGCAATTGGGTTCATACTAAACGTGGTTTCAAGAGTTCACACTTAGCTGATGATTGATTATAAAGCGTGTTTGGCACGCTGTCCCGGGAGAAAGCCCTGAGCTCATAAGATCATCAAGCCCAGGGCTCCCTCCTGTTTGCAGGGCATGAGGGGAGTTTGAGCTCAGGTAGGGCTCGAGAATTCCCCCCTTATTTAGAGTTGATGACAGATTATAAATTGCTATATAGAAATATACTGCTGATTAGGAACTCGACTATAGTGCTAGTTTAGATTGATCAGTTTACTTGTGGCACGTTTTTGAACTGTGGGTGGAAATCGGAGAACTCAGGGCAAACCCACGTAAGCACGGGGAAAACGTGTAAACTAAGCACAGAAATGACAATTGGCCTGATAAAGATTTGAACCAGTGACATTCTTGCTGTGAGGCAACAGTGTTAACCACTGGGCCACCATGCCATAAAGGTTCTTCAAACCGAAGATAACTATATGTTTAGTTGGTTAAAACAAGACAGCCATAATCAATCCTAAGCACGTGATCCTCTCAAAATAAGTTTATAAACAAACTTCATTAAATCAAAATTTATTCCTGTGTCATCACATGATCCATCAGAATTGATAATAATGATTTGCTGTATTGGTTCTCAATGAGTAATAAAGATTATTAGTATTATTATCAGTGCAGTAAACTGAAACGTTTTACTTTCAGGATTTTTTGATGAATAGAAAGATCAGATTAGAGCATTTATTTAAAATATTTATTTATTTATTTTGAATTATAAATATAATTACTTTCACTTGAACTGTAATGTTTCCTCAATACATTAAACTAAATACTTTTGAATGATAACATATCACAAAAAAAAATATTTCCACAAAAATATCAAGCAGTCCAACAGCTTTCAACACTGATATACAACACTAAAAATAAATAAATAAATAAATAAATAAATAAATAAATAAATAAATAAATAAATAAATAAATAAATAAATAAATGTATTAATTAATTTATTTATTTTTCTTCGGCTTAGTCCCTTTTTTCTTCAGCGGTCACCATATCAGAATGAACTGCCAACTTATCCAGCACATGATTTACACAGCGGATGCCCTTCCAGCTGCAACCCAGTACTGGGAAACACCCACACACTAAGACACACTCATACACTACAACCAATTTAGTTTCTTCAATTCGCATGTACTGCATGTCTTCATCTATACAGCAACCTTCTTGATGTAAGGCGACAGCGCTAACCACTGAGCCACCATGCCACCAATAATAACAATTATAATAATAATTATAAATGATCATCAAATTACAATGATTTTGTATGAAGCATCATGTAACAAGTTTGGAGTAGTGATGGAGTGAAAATTTCTAATTTAAATCACAAGAATAAATTATTTTTTCAAGTACATTCAAAAATACAAATGTTAGTTTACAATGTAATAATATTTACATTTATTACGGTTTCTACTGTGTTTTGATCAAGTAAATGCAGCCTTAAAGAGCATGTTTATTCCTTTAAAAATTGTACTGATCCCATGTATCATACTGATCCCAATCTATGTTTATATATTAATAAAACACAGTAAAATAAATGAACCATGTTTCAGACATAATCTAGCAGCTGCAGATTGCTGGAGAACTACAATTCTGCAACTGAATCGAACTACAACTGTCAGAAGCCATCGCTTCAAACACTCCTGCCACAGCTGACAGTCATCTAAATACTGACACACACACACACACACACACACACACACACACACACACACACACACACACACACACACACACGCACACACACACGCACACACACACACACACACACACACACACACACACACACACACACACACACAAACACACACACACACACACAGTTGAAGATGGTTACTTGGACTATATATACACCACATATTCACACAAATTTTGCTAAGTCTCGTTTCTGCTTAGAGCTTTCAATTTAATTTAATTTAATTTAATTTAATTCAATTCAATTCAATTCAATTCATGTTTATTTATAGAGCACATTTTACAATGTAAATTACCAAAACAGCCTAACCTAGAAGTTCTAGTAAAGTCCAAATTTCAGAGTTTAAGTTCAGTTTAGTTTAGTTCATTGCGGTTCAATTCACTGCTGAAAGCTCAAACATTGAAGAGCAAATTCATGCTGAGCAGCTCCACAAGTCCGATCCGAGCAAGCCAGTGGGGAGGAAATAAAACCACCAACTGATGAAGTGAAAAAAAAAATGCATCACTTAAGCGTTATTCTTGTCTTGCCTTCCCGTGTTTTTGACCATTGTTTTGTTCATCCTTTTTGTTGTTTTGCAGCCTGACCATTCGCCTGTTTTTGACTACGATTTGTTTGCTCCTTTTTTACCGTTGCCTGTCTGAGTAATCTGTTTAATAAACTGCACATGGATCCTCAACTGCATTGTCCAGCACCCTTAAATTACACGAGCAGTTTAAAATCAGTTTATTGCAATGCAAGTTGAAATGACTCAAGATTAATTTGCTTCAACTTAAAATCTAAAGGCAGCCACTAATGTTTGGTCTCAAATTAGAAAATTGAACATTGTTTCAAACCCGCACACGCAGAGGAAAGACTTTGGCACCTTTGCAGAGCAGCTTTAAATCGGCTGTGTGTTTATCCATAGGGATTATGACCTGTATTGTGCGAGGTCTGGTGGGCCGAATGTGCTTTTCACTCCCACTGTTGTGCTTTTGCTCTGCTGTTATGAGCTGCTGATGCCTCTCCCCTTTTTACAACACAATGAGTTTGTTGTTTATGTGTGTATCAGCTTCCTTCATTCCTTCTGGTTATAATGATCAATGTTATATTCAGATAGTTGGTATGTATTATGAAATGTGCTAAAATGGTGGGAGCGATAGAAGATAATGTTTAGCAGAATGAAAAAGGTGGTCATAATCTAGTTTCATTGTGGAAAAGAAAAGGTTAAATTTTTTTTAATACACAGAAATAGAGCTGATTAATGAAAGGTATTTGTGCAATATGTTTTGATTTAAAAATGTTTAAAACAAAATTCAGATTTGATGAATGTCATTTTATGCACATATTTGTCTGAATGAGATGTAAAATAGAGACAAAAGTAAAGTAGATTTATAAAAAGTACTTTTTTAATATTTAAAAGTACATTTATTTATTAATTAATATTTTTTTTACTTGATATAGAAAATATTCCTCAGAAAGAAATTGATTTATTATGTTATATTATATAACATTTAATAATGTAAAATTCTTGTCAATTTATTAATTTATTATTTTACATATTGTCGATAATATTTTTACCAAATATTCAAAAATATTAAATAATTATAAAACATTATTATTATTTATATACGTGAATATTTTTCCCTTAATATTATATTATAAATATCAGTGTTTTAGATTTTCACATAAAGATTGTTCTTTAATCATTATTATCATTATCATCATCATTATCATCATCGTTATTATTATTATTATTATTATTATTATTATTATTATTATTACTATCATTGTTATTTCAATATTATTATCAATCAATTTCTTATTCACAAATGTCAGTTTTTGAAGATTCAAATAATGACATATTTGAGGGACTCCTGGGGTGCCCTGTGTAAATTCCTGTTGTATGTTTTTTCCCTGCATGTTGGTAGCACCACAAGACTTTTATCTGACAGAATAATTACATAAATATCTAATATTATTTTAGTCTTGTTTAACATAATGAATAAAGATAATGCCAAAGTGTTTGCATACACCATGCCGTTTAAATTTTCAGTGAGGGAACTTAATTTTGTAGGATGAGCAGTCCCTTTGAAAAGTCAAATAGGAATGCAAAAACAACCACTGGATCAGTTAACAGTGTATAAAAGATAGCCTATGAGTGGCCTACTAGCACTGGCAGAAGTTAAGACAGGCAAATGATCTACTAAAAGTCATCGACCAAGTCCAAAACCAGACAAATGCTGCCTTATAGGTAGTATGTGCTGTAAATGCTTCTGAACAATATATTAATAAATATGATAGCCTAACTCAAAACAATATGGATAATATGTCTGTACTTACTTGCTATAATGAAGACAATGAATGAAGTAGGTTCTCATCAACTGAACATAGTTGGTCTGAATAAAAAATAGTAGATTTTGAAAGCTTAAATGTAAAGAGATTTTAAAAAGTCTGATGAGAGTGTTTTGTTGGAAGGCTGAGCTCCCACAAATCAACAATGAGTGCTGAAAGGGTTTGTGATGGTTACAAATAAATACTAAAAAAACTAAAGCGCTGGAAAAAAAGATCTCTACACTCAAACATAAAGAAAAGTAAACAGTATATAAACAAAAATAATCATAAATAGTTCTTTAAGATAGTTAACAGATTGTTGGTTTGAATGTCTCATGCAGTTATAAATAAATTATTATTAGTAGTAGTAGTAGTAGTAGTAGTAGTAGTAGTAGTAGTAGTAGTAGTTGTTGTTGTTGTAGTAGTTGTAGTAGTATTAAAAGAACCAACATATTTTTTAGATAAATAAAAGAGCCTGAGGAGACAATAAAGGCAAACTCTGAGCAACTCCCTAAATATTTATAGTTTTAAAACTTTAAAATACTTCAGATTTTAAACTGTATAATAAACCAATGAAATGAATAAAAGTGTCAAATGTGAGGAAACAGCTGAGGGGAAAAGTGGCGTTTATGCCGTATGCGCTATAGAGGAAATAACAACAAGAATCTGTTAACACTCCTAAAATTATATTTAATAAACAGTGTATCGAGATAAGGACAGCTTGACTAGGATTTACCCCTTTAAAGGTTCCTAACTGTTGGTCCACGTTTGTTTGTAGCAGAAAACTGGGCGCCGCTTGTGTGTTTTGTCTGCGCGTGAACGCGTCTTCCGTGAGGGGCGTGGACGCGTCCTGTCCTGAGCGCACAGAGCGCGTCCTGCAGGCGCAGTGGACAGAAGCGCGCGCCTTGCAACTCCAAAACTTAAAAAATGGGTCTAGAAAAAGAAAAATCAGAGACCAGGGTGATAATGGATGAGGATGAGTTCAACAGATCGATTGAACCTATACTTGGAAAGAAACCGAACGTGTATTCGGAGGTTCAGGACAGAGATCCTAAAGATATCAACAAGCACCTAAAGGTAAGTGTCAGATCATGCGAGAGGTGCTCCTATCACTTATTTAGAAATATTAACGTATATATCTGAATAAGCATGCATTATATGACGTGGTCATATTAGTTTCCTGTGACAGTATAAGTTATTTTCGCTCACCGCTCTTTTATAAAGAGATTTATGTGAATGGTTGCACATGCGCAATAAACCTACTGTATGGTTTTTAAATATATTTTGAGTATTACTATGTCTGCTTTTGCAAACTGCATTATCTACACAAAAAAAAAAAACAAATGACAGGAAAGAAATGTGTAAATAAGATACGAGTAGTTTTATTATTAACAATAATTACAGATGAATTACTGTATAGAGTAGCACAGCTTTGATTCAATATAAGTAGTTAGGCTAATATATTTCATTTTCATAAACCAACCAGTGATATTATTAATAATATTACTACTCCCACTACTACTACTACTAATAATAATAATAAATTCCAAAATATAAAAATGTATAGACTTTTAGCAACATTTCTTTGGTGCTGTTAGAATATGAAAATTATATTTACTCTTTTTAATGTGGGTTAATTTAGTGTAATTAATGTTATTTTTGATATCATGTTTGATTCCACAGGTTGGTTTTGAAGACATCATCGCTGAGCCCAACTCCACACACAGCTTTGACAGAGTTTGGATTGGTAGTCATGCTGTTTTCGAGTTGGTGAAATACGTCTTCTACCGGATCCTCACCACGCTTCTGGCCATTCCCATGGCGTTTATTGCAGGGATTGTTTTCGGGATCCTCAGCTGTATACATATTTGGTATGAAAAGGCTTCTTGTTGAGAAAGGCTGCTGGCTCTCTGTTGTATTTTCCACAGCTCAATTGCAGAATATTTTCCTTGGCCACTTCCCACCAAGATAAAGACTGGCATTAAAAAAAATGAAGAAATGTAACAGAGAAAGTTTGTATGTTGGTTTTTTCCCAGTGCAGGTGGGCCTGCATTTCCACTTAGAGTGGAAAAATCCATACATAACTCACGCTGGATTGTTAGCATTTTAGTCAAGTGTTTTGCTCCGACCTCTTAGCGGTTTGACACATGCAGGCAGAAACTTGGCAAACATTGGTGCTTGACCCTGTGCAGTTTAGATCAGCAACACTTTGAGAGTCAGTCCTCCTGAGGTGGATGTAAAAGCACATGTGGATGTTTGTAAATTTCACAGCCTAGTGAAGCAGAGAGACCCTGTTAGCTTAGGAATGAGTAGTCCTGACAAATTAGCTAGATAAGATCAAGGTCGAGATGTCAGTGTAGCTCAAAGAAAAAGGAAAAAAAAAACTGATCAGTCTTATTGTCAGTCTTAACTGACTACTATCGTGGGTGACAAATCTCAAACTTTGAGATTTGCTAAAAACAGATTTGTTTTAATTTACATCTAATCATGTACATCTAATTTGACCATGTAACAGCAGGTGAACAATTTTAAAATGTCATAATGTCTTAGATATTGGCTGTTTTTACTTAGGTCAGTAAGTAGTGCATCAAATCTCCATGTAATATTTTTGCAACCTACTAGACGCTAAAGTCTAGAATATAATATCTAAATTGACTAAAATTGTGCAGCTTGTTGAGGAGTGATTGCTTTTGTAAACCACAGCAACCATCTAGAACAGTGCTAATGACCACACATAACATTAACTGCAACAACACTCTAATAACATACTCCTAAATACCACAGAAAACTTTAGCAGTTGCATAGCACCCTAACCACCTTACCAAATACTGCTAAAATACCACAGACAACAATAACAACCGCAAAGCAAAACCAAAACAACCACTGAGATACCCAAGTGGAGTGCTAAAAACAATACAGAGTCTTGGCAGCACAGTAAAAACCACCCAGATTCTTAGGCATAGAGCTAAAATAATTTAAGCATAGCATGGCAACACCATGACAACCACCTAGAATCTCGAGCATGTTGTTAAATACCACAGAGAATCTTCACGATTACAGAGCAACACCCTAAAAACACCTTTATTGGCAATCATAGTGATAAATACCACATAGATCCTAATCATTAAGATACCAGAGAAAATGCTAAAAACAATACAAAATCTTGGCAACTGCATAATGTTGCAACACAGTAACAATCACATAGATTCCAAAGCAGAGTGTTAAATAAAAAAGGGAACTTTAGTGATTACATAGCAACACCCTAACAACCACAAGATTGGCTATTAAACTGCTGAATGCCACAGGCTATGTTAGCAGTTGCATAGCAACACCCTAACAACCACCTAAATCAGCAACAATGCTGTTAAATACCACAGAAGGCCTTAACAACTGGGTGGCAAAACTCTAACAACCACCTAGGCCATAGACATATACACTAGATATCGCATACGGACTCGGAGTATGCGTCAATAGTGCCAGCACATTTGTTCAATGCTCCCAGGACAAATGTCATCCAAAAGCCAAATGTGAAGATGCTGGACTTCAGTGCTGTGTATGGGTGTAGTAATGAGCAAACAAATTAAACAAAGCATAAAGGCAGAACATTTCACATGAAAGATTTAATTCTTTACTTTTTTGTATGTTATGAAATTTTGTGCTGAACAAGTATATTATATGTTAAACAAGTATTACAATACAGTCTCTTACTGCACTGACCATAAGGCAAAGTAGCACCAGCTCGCACTCAATACTAGGCTTATGCAGGTTTTGTTGAGTAAAATAAGCAAACAATGCAAATGAAATATGACAACAAGATTGTTGGCTAAGTGAACAAGTCGTTCATTACAGAGATTTATTCAAAAACAAATCACTTAGTCTGTTAGAATTAGATGTGAAAGCAGGAGAAGGGGTGTATTTTAAGACGTGTATTAGATCAAATTTAACAGGGAGGGAGGATAATACATCTCCATGCACGCACACACATGCTCTTTGTTGCTTTATATACAGTATATATATATATATATATATATATATATATATATATATATATATATATATATATATATATATATATGTATATGCGTGTGTGTGTGTGTATCTCTGGCTCTGGATGGCCAGTTCCCCACTGCACCTTGGTCCCATATTCATTTCAAAGGAGCACTACCCTGTACTACAATGGCAGCTCTATTGACACATTTCTTCCAAGAGACAACAAGGCGACGTGTGTAGGCGACGTCTAATGTAAATATCTATGCACTTAGGCATAGTGCAAAACCACACAGCCTCTTAACAACACACAAGCAACCAACGACAACACAGGCCATGAGTCTTTCACAGGTAAAGCATCAATCAATTGGTCAGAATTAATCCAGTTAGTTATAAAACTGGTTTATGTATAAATACAGTTGTTGAATGTACAAAAAGGGTCTTTAATCTTATAAATAGTAAGTTTAAAAAGCATTTAGACACATGCTGTAGATAATGAAAACACATTATATTTCTCTCACCTCACCTCCTTATTGACCAGTGTCCAGTGATGCTCACTGACAGATCTCACATATGGCTTTAATGTTAACAATAGCAAAGCTGATGATTCAGTTGAACCACTGGATATGAAGGTTAATTCTCCAGGGTCCATTTTTAACCTAGAACAAAGAGATGAACACATTCACCTTGATCTGACTATATAAGTCATCAGCACATTTAATGATGAGCTATTTTTCATCCACAGGGTGGTGATGCCAGTGATCCAGGGCTGCATGATGACACTGCCCTCCATCCACGTGATCTGGACCAGCTTGATGGACATGTTTATAGGGCCTTTCTTCTTCAGCATTGGACGGTGCTTGTCCTCCATCAACATCAAGACTGAGCAAATCTAACTCCGCATAGAAGTATTGCAGAATCTTTCTGTCACACTCTTTTGCCCTCCCTTTTGAGGGTTACTAGCTGAAGGAACGTTTATCCTTGACTTCTGAAGCACAGAGAAGAGAAAGAACTTGTCTCTCATTCCGTTGTAGCTATTGACATGTCAACTTTGTTATGGGTGGCGCCTATGCAGACATGCTTTTTTCAGTACTGTTATGTAAGTCTAATTAAGCTTTTATGTTATATATAATGCAATACTTTTAATGTAATGTTTGAGATTTATTCTTTAAGGATGATATATTGTGCTACTGCATGATAAATGTTATTAAAATAAGCGCATGGTGTGCTGGTAAGGAAAAAAAAATATGCAACTACTTCCGATAGGGCTGTAGGTTTTTTAATCGTTTTATTTATATTGTTTGGAGTTAGGGTACGTTTATATAACTTTGTACTTTAAAAATGGAAAGGATCACATACAGACAACATCATTGTCAAAAACAATCACGCTCACAAAAATGAATTAATTGGCAGCATTATGGATGCCTGGCCAGTAGGTGTCACTTTGTAAAAGAAACAATGTGTATTGGCACGCATACAGTGCTCTTGTCTGCTATTGTTATTTTGGTTGTTCAGCACTAATACGTGTACAGACTGAACATAAAAATACACATAATGCATGACATTGTCTTCACAAATAAACATTTTTGAAATTGACACTTTAAGAGCTGTAGTAGTAGTAGAACTTTGAAACCTGTTTCTAGGTAAACTGCTCAAAAATGTCCATTTTTAGTTCTGTAAACGTACCCTTAAAAGATTTGATGGCATTCCAGTGTGAACTATTTATGATTTTTAGGTACATTCCTTGTTTTCTTCTTTATTAATGACATCTTTTGAAATTATAAAACAGCGAATGATGATTAGTTTGACTTGCAAAGCCACATTTGACATGCTGTTTGCCATCGATTGTGCTTTGTTAGTGGCTCCACAGAGTAAATGGAATATTTGACTGCAATGGAACATTAGAAGCTCAGGTGCCGTTTCCTTAGCCCTGTTGAGTGATGTCATGTAGCAAACATGCTGAACACAGCTCAGCTTATGAAAGACAGAACTAAATGCCTCACAGTTCACCAAATAAAATTATTTTTGGAAGTTGAAGGACTTTTTTCTTTGCTGAGAGACTGTGCAGATCAATGCTTGGCATATGGAATGTTAACCTGACAAGGTTTAACATATTGTGCAATAAGATAAACCCTTCAGGTGACTCGCTGAACACGTAAAATATGCCTGAGGAAAACAGCGTAACAAACTGTATGTATTTAGTCTATTTGAGTGTTCTTTTGAGTGCTTAACAGCTGGGTTTTTAAGAAATCATTCTGCATTCTGATTTTGTATAATAAAATGTTTACTATGAGCTACAAATAGATGAACCTTGCAATTAATGTAAAGTTATATAATATAGAATCAAATCTATCATATAATAAGAGTGCTGCTGGAGTTTTTACCTACAGCAACCTTTGGCCACTATCACTGGCGACGTTGTTTGCATATTTTGCATTGCCTGTCACAACCCTCGCTTTGCCAGCATCTGACCTAGAAATACAAACATTTGTTAGGTGTAATAAATGCCTCCTAAAAAGATGTATAGGTAAGTCAAGCAAATGATACGTAAGTAAGGCAAATATGAGAAAAACAAGAACCTGCAGCTTCAGTGTTGTTCAAAACATTCCAAACTGAAGTGCAAGTCTTGCCTCGAGGAACCTTTTAATATGCAAACAGACCTCAGTGTAGTTACCTTTTAGGTTTATACATCCGAAGTGCAAAAAGTTTAATAGTAAAACATATTTTAATGGATATTCTGAATTGGAAAATCTGACATTGAGTGTCAGTAGTGCTTCATACATTTAAAGGTTTAATTTTAATATGCACCACAATTTTTTGTAACAAAATTAAATAGACTGCTTTGTAAACTACATCTGTCCTTATGTACAGTAACTGCCCACTTTTGAGGTAAATAACTATATGTTAATGTTTGTATTTCCTTTTGTTTTTAGTTTTTCAGTTATTATTTCAATTTTTGTGTTACATTGTCATGTTCTGTTGAACTTTTTCTTGTTCTGTAGGAACAATACAACATAGAAAACACAATCAACCTATACCTATGTTATGTGAATATGACAGTCAATAAGGGCAAATGAAGCTACCATCAGTCGACTTTTGGCACAGATCAAACTTCAATAGTAGGGTGACTATGTCTGACTAGGTTACTTTGGTTAAAAATAGTTTGATTTGCTTTATATATATATATATATATATATATATATATATATATATATATATATATATATATATATATATATATATATATATATATATATATATATATTGTCTCTAAACAACCTTCAAACATTGTAAAAATGCAGGGTTCCACACAATTCGTTCATGTTGTCCCAACACAAATTGATTAAGTTAACTTAACACTTTTAACAGATTTATGTGGATTGAACAAAAAAAAAAAAACGTTGTCCCAATGAAATCTCAAGAATTGTGTTGTTTCCACTCATTTTAAATAAGTAGTTTAAACGAGCAAAAAAAAATGAAGTGTAATGCTTAGGGTTGCTTTATTTTGATTAGCATTACTGTAACACAATTTTAAAACTGTTAATGAAAAAAGAGTGCATGTTCCTGTTAGCATACATGGCAATCGTGCAGGAAAAGTTGGTCTAATGCCCAGATGTGCCTCCCATTTGGGAAAAAATCACGTCAAAATCCCCAACCACTAATGCTGCGTAGCTGTGTGATTGGCAGGCTAATGGAGGGTTCCTCATTCATTCAACACACAAACTCAGTGACTGGGAGAAACTCCCACTCTGTGCCGTGAGAGTCTTCAAGAGAGATAAACTAGCTTTCAGATAAAAGCTTGATGGGACTTTAGCATGCAGAAGAGAGGGCTGTTTTAAGGAAAAAAAACTCCCCACAGAAAGCAATATCCCCACGCCTCCCACACTGCTTCCTCTGTACTGATTGTCTTGTTTCCTCACACTCATCTGATCGCACTTCAGGCACGGGACAGCATGACTAGCGGATACAAGGACGGGACACCTGAAGAGGTAAGAAGAACACCCCTATTTTACCTCAGAAATCTTTTACTTTTGATGACAATTCATTTTATACAGAGCAAAATTTAATTTAGTTACTTATTTGCAAACCTTTTGTGTGGTTTATCTACAAACGGAGGCAGTGTTGACACTTGCTACATTATTGGCAGATTTGAAGTCTTATCTTTTCCTGGCACGTATTTGTACTGCAAGCCTCCCTTTCGCAACACTTTCACAAACACAGCTGAATAAAATAATACTAGGCTATGTAACATATGAACTGCTCACTAATCCAGGTGAAATAGAAGTACTTTATCAATACACATATTTATAAAGGGAAACTGCGTCTAAACAATTTTGTTACAGTAATATAATTTAAGCACGAACTAAAAACAAGATTTTTCAGCAGTAAGCGCATTTTCATATTTTCTGCTGCGGAATAAAAAGGGAGCACAACAGGCGCATAATGTAAAATGGCGCCTCCGTGTGGCGGGATGCGCCACTGTGTTCCAGAGGGGTGTGGTGCTTCATTTCTATCCGCTTAAAACCATCCCATGCCAGGGCTGTGCTGAGTTGCGCCCGAGTCTCCCACTCCACGCTCATGAACTTCATTTTCTGTTTTCTTTGGAACCGCAGGAATACGCTCACTCGCCGTTTATCAGGAAACAGGGGAACATTTACAAACCAAACAATAAAGAAATGGATAACGACAGCATCAACGAAAAGACACTTCAGGATGTCCACACCAAGGAGATTGACCTGGTCAACCGAGACCCAAAGCATTTAAATGACGATGTGGTGAAGGTAGGACAAACTTTGTCTGGTTCATGCAACTTTTTTAATTGTTGGGTATTCAATTTAAATTTAAAATATAAATAATGAGGACATTTGTTTAACTGCATGGAAACGTTAATAATAATCTCACAGGTTATTGTTTAGTATATGTGATATTCATAACTGCATACTTGATATTAGCAAATATAATTTGTATGGACAGATAAAAGCAAATCCTTCATTGTTATATTTAATTTATAATTCAGAAAAGTCTTTAAAGTGCATTGCAATTTATACACACTGCTAAGTAAGACCATTTTATCCCAATAGTTTCCCATTATAACACAATAGAAAGTTGGCTTCATAACAAAAGTGGTGAGTCAGTGGTCAGTTTGTCAAGGTGGCACTGGAAACGATTAATTTTGAATGTAGAAACAATGATGGCTTCAAGTACTTGGGAATTATAATGTACAATTTTACTTGCAAAATTGCTTTACAGCTGGTATTAAAATGCATTTTTGTTACTATTATAAACTATTCAATGATGTTCAAAACTATTTGAGCTTATGCACTTTAAGCCATTAAAATGGGATTGCATTAAAATATATTTTTCATTTAAGTAGATTATTCCTCTCTTTTCACTAATCAAACAAGTGATCAATGTTCTTTGTAGTGGAAATGCAATTTAAACTTTGCCACCCAAAATAGTAAGTTTGGTTTGAAATGTAAATAAAAAAGCACAATGTACTGAACTGTGAGCACAATTTACAGGTTCATTGGAAATAAAATCTCTGAGTGTTTTTAGAGAAGTGCTCACAGCTGAGTGCTGGTAGAAGAGCACTGGAATTTTCAGATGCACCAAAAAACTTTAATGGACAACACTCTGTTTGGAGGTCTTTACATAAAATTATGCAAAGATCTACAAAAAACATGACAAGATAATTAACTCTTTATTAAATGTTAGAAAAAGGTGTTCATTTAGGTTCAGTGCAGCAAAATGGGTTTATACCGGAAGGTACGATTTGTAGTTTTTACGTAGCCAGAATCACATATTTCCATTGAGCCTGGCTTGCAAATCCACTGAGCTTGGCATAGTTTTGTGGAGCAGAAGCGAACGTCTTGTATGTGTCTTCCTCATACTGTATATCAATTGTGCAAGTGTATTTTACAATATTGGTTTGAAAGTTCTGAAGTGCATAAATACACAAACCTCTCAAAGAAATGTGGCCAAAAGAGACAGATTAGAATGGCTGGTATATATGTGATGAGGTCTGCTTCAATCAAGCAAAACATTATTAAACATAACTTTATTTACTTCAATCAAGCAAAACATAGTATTACCAAGTGTAAACATGGCCTTACAGTAAAACACACTTCCAAGCTTCCTTAGGGGTGATTCATACAGAACACATCGTTGCATCCAAAGATGCTTGCCACGCCTTTCCGTTATTCTGATTGGTCCGCTGCTTTGGAACTGACATTAAAGAGTGGTGCAACTTGTAAAAATTGCATTACAGAAACATAATGGTCATGCAAGTCTGTAAAGTCCTTTAACATAAAAAAAACAATGTAAAAGTAATGCACTGAGATGGAAAAGCACATTCTGTGTGAATGGCCCCTTAGGTGTTTTGGTTTGTAGACCACATTACTTGACCAACCAGTTCCTAACCTGAACAGATTCACACAAAAATGACAATTCGCTCACCATTTACTCACCCTCAAGTGTTTCCACATTATTAGTTGACTTTTTAGTTGAACACAAAATAAGATACACTCGAAAATAATGTTTGTTGTTGGTACAAACGCTTATTTAAAATGAGCTGAGCTTAAGTTTTTATTGGGACAACTTAATTCTTTTATGTTCCATCCACTTATATTTGTAAAAAGTAATATGTTAACTCTTTAGGTTAATCCCTTTATGTTGTTCCAATACAAATCTATTGTGTGGTACCTAGCATTATTATACAGTGTATTTTGTAGAATGCTGGAAACTGGTGACACCCATAGAAAAAAAAAACATTATGGAAGTCACTGACCACCAGCCCTGACATTCTTCAAAATAACTTCTTTTGTGTTCAACAGAAAAATGAAACTCAAAGAGGTTTGGAACAGAAGGCAGAGCAAATGATAGAATTTCCACTTTGAGTGAACTCTCCCTTTAAGTTGTATCTTCCAACAGGATGGAAACAATTATCAACAGGGTACCAAAGTGAAATTCTGGGCTTGTGGCATGTGTTTGTGAAAATTGTGCATACAATAATAGCACAGTGCTCTCATTTTAACAGGCTTGTTGCTGTAGGAACTCCCATGCAGCAATAAGCTGTCAAAACCTTCTTTAAAAAGGAAATATTAACAGTTTCCTGTTTTTGAGCACCTAACATTCTGGGCGTGGGGCGATTCCTTTCATAACAAAAAAAAGGTCACTTGATGATATGCTCTATAGCTTTTTAAAACGATCCTCTTCATTCATCTCAACCCTTATTTGTTTTCACTTATTCATCGTCTTTTCCCCTCCCACCACAACATGACACTGAGTCACATCCCCGAGGACACATGCATTTGAATGCTTCTTATGATTTGACTGAAAATTGAATCCAGAGAACGCTAAAAGCAATTGTTCTGTTCATGCTTAGAATTATGGGATTGGTGTCACAAGTCGAACTCATTTTGTGCACGCAGTCCTTTGATTTTGTCCTTAAAAGGGGTTGAGTGCTCGCAGTGGTCTTGCGTAGGAGAGGGAATTCCCATCTCCGTTTTTCACAAATTCTCCATACATACGTGCAGATGGGGCGTTTCTCTGGTCCGTGATGCACTCGCGGTCCAAGTTCACTCCCACTGACATCCACATCAAAGATTCTTGTGTGCACAAACACATGCGTAGCTTTCCCTTGGAACGGAATATTTTCCTCTCATAAAACTGCATTCTTTTAATAGCTCATCCACGTGGGATTTTTGGCCAGAGAGCAGTCTTAGGCCGGGCCACTTAAAGATGGTCATCATCACTGTTGGACTTGTAATAATAGAGTATGTACAGTTGTTTTTTGCTGATGTACTATAACTCCTGGCTGAAAGGAGAAAACTTCTAAAACTCATAGAGTTGTAGTTACTTGGTGGGTTTTTTAGTCACCGCATATGAATTACAATTCCGAATGAGTCACAGGCTGTTGCCATGGCGATTGAATATTTTTAACAAAATAAACATGGCGGATATGATTGTTTTTAATATAAAACTGTTGTTAGTGTTTAAGAGTTCCATTGTTTTTGTGCAGCTTTTGTTCATCCAAGAAAACATTTGATGCATATTGTGTTTTTAGGAGGGTGACTTGGAGTATTTAGATTCAATTTGAAAAGTAATATATATATATATATATATATATATATATATATATATATATATATATATATATATATATATATATATATTTATATATATATATTAGGGGTGTAACGATTTATCGTTGTACAATTTATTGCGATGCAAAAATGTCTCGATATGCATCGTGGCGTTATGACGCTTTGATTACGATATGACGTCCGTTTTCTCTTATTAGTTGAGCTGTTTGCACGTGAGCTACGTTCCACCTGCTGTCGCACGTGAGTTCAGATTGCAGCAGCAGTAATGTTAGCAGACCAAGATGAGTGGAGTTGAAATAGAGGATGGCCCATCCTCTCAAAATCAGACATCTGGCAACATTTCGGTTGTACAGTCATTGCTTTAGACTCGTCCGCTTTTTGACACGCATCCTGGGTCAAACATCCTAAGTTTTAAAGTCTTCACAGTTATTTACATACTTTGCACAGCGACATGGATACCTCCTAATGGTGTTGAAAGAGTCACATACTGTATTTAAAGGTACAATTCACCCTAAAATATCATTCTGTCTTCATATAATGATGCATTGGCGGCCGCAAAATCACACATGCCGTGAGCTGTTACTACAGAGGGCGGACTATGATAGACGCGTGCGTATGGCAAGCCGTTATAGCATTTAAACCTTTGATCTGACTATCCATAAATATATTTAGAGATATCTCTAATTATATTTTGACTAGTCATAATTATAATTCGACTAGTCAAAATATAATTAGAGATATCTCTAAATGAATTTAATTAAATATGAATTAAATATATTTATGGATAGTAAGAACAAAGGTTTAAATGCTAAAACGGCTTGCCATACGCGTGCGTCTGCTTCAGTGAACAGAACCTGCAGGTTGTGACTAATAAAGTAGTAAACAACATTCAGTTTGTGGAACAGAGTGATCTTTCAGGAGCCGCGTGGGAAGTATGAACAGCACTTAGCAGTGGAAATGAAACCGAAAACGTACACATTATTTAAACAATCATATCGCATTTTAGAGTTATGATTACGACGAGCATTAACCCTTTTGAGTACAGAGGTACACAAAAATGCAACATGATACACTTGATAGCGTCGACATCAGCGACGCCGAAGAAATAGTAAACCTGCCTAAACTGCTGAAAAGAGTCACGACTGTCCTGTGTAAAAGACGACCACCCTGTCACTCATCATGCCCAACATGAAGACAGCCATCCATAAAAATCTCTCAGACAGATACACATCAGTTCAGGATTATCTTATAGAACTGCTGATTACCTGGAAATGTGGATTTTTTTTTTGCACACACAAAAAACGCAAGTGACCAAGCAAAGCCTTAAGCTCTTACTGTTAAATTCAATTGAATAGAAAGCTTATTTTTTTGCACCTTTACTTAAATTGTTCCTTAATTTTGTCTTTGTCATTTCAATAATATTTTTTAAGAAGTTTTTAAATAGTTTTATTTTCCAGAGACAGGCCTGTTTAATATATTTTCTAAAAGAAGGTTCAGTTTAACAAGTTGAAACAAAAGAAATACATAAAAAATAGTTTACTTGGTAAAATTTGCATTTAAGTTAAATTTTCAATTTTTATTCCAAATATCGTGATACATATCGAATCGTGAACATTATATCGTGATACACATCGTATCGTGAGCTGAGTGTATCGTTACACCCCTAATATATATATATATATATATATATATATATATATATATATATATATATATATCATTATTTACACATTTAATTTCAATTTATCTGCATTATTAAACGTCAAATAAGTTATTTTAAATATGTCTACAATGTAAAAAATCCTGGTTGCCTTAAAATTTTAAGCTGAATCAAATTGACCTTATTTGTTTATTGAACCTATTAGCTAAACTGACTTAAAACTGCTTGAGCAACTTATAAAATAAAGTTAGAACACGATTAACTTTGTTTAATAAGTTACAATGACCTAAAAACATATACTGTCAGGAGTAATTTATCATATAATATTTGTGTGCTTGTATGTATATAAAAAAAGATTTATTTATTTTTATAGTAATTTTATTTTATGTTTGTTTTTAAATTTAACTTGAAAATAATTTTAGTTGGGCAACACAACGATTCAGTGGTTAGCACTGTATGAGTGTGTGCGAATAAGTGTATGGGTGTTTTCCAGTACTGGGTTGCAGCTGGAAGGGCATCCGCTGCCTTAAAACATATGCTGAAATAGTTGGCGATTCATTCTTCTGTGGCAAATGCTGTTTTAAAAAATTCATTAAATAAACATAGAGGCATACTGGCTAGGGATGCTCCGATGGATTGGTCAGAGATTGGTTTTGGATGATAATCACACTTTATGCCTTGATCGGTACTTGCTAATCTGGCAGATGTCATGAACAGATCAAAAGTGTTTTTTTTTACGAGTTTACAAGCAGTATTTATTGCAAGTTACAATAATGCAAGTTCATTAAAACCTGGCTGGAAATATTAGAGAAATTAAAAATATCATAAATAATTTTTAAATCGAAAAGTTTATAATACAACTAAGTGTAATAAACGTTTAAATAAAAGTGGTTTATAGGCCTATTTTCTTTTAGTAAGAAGTAATGGATTTCTAGGTGCATTTTAACTTTTTATGCATTAAATATGTGTTTTAAACTTCATTGAGACATGATAAATTATTTGTTCATCATTTGCAGTGTTTTCAAATTGCATTTTTAGTGATTTTTCTTTTTTTTATTTTCTATAAAGCTGTTTCTGATCATTACATGTCCACACAAAATGGTTAGAAGAGCCATGTTTAAGCGATTATATGCAACGTCTTTCATTTATTCTATTAGGTAAGGCACTTAAGTCTCATACGTAGAGTGAAAATGTGCTTTATGCATTATAAAGCTTAAAGCATTAGAATCGATATTGGCCGACCCCCGTGACAAGGAATTGATACTCTGTATTGGCTGCAAAAATCCTGATCGACGCATCCCTAATACTGGCATTAAATAAATTAAACATTAAATAAATAGATTTACATCTATGTAACTACTATAGATATATGTTTTGTTTTGTCAGTTTAAAAGTGATTCATTATCTAGTTTTACTTAATCTGTTTTACTTCAGTTTGAGTAGTGATTTATTTATTTACATTGTGGCTTTTAGATTATTAAATTGGTCTTTTCATCAAACTCCTCACTCCTCCCTAAACTTCTTCTTCATACTGATGATTAATTATCTGTGTGGAGGGGTCAAATATAATCACAAGCCCCCAGGATTGAAGAATGCAGCTTGATCCTTCTGTCAGTGCAGCGAGGGTGTTATCAGGGAACGGCTCAGGAACTGTTTATTTGAACAGTGTTGAAAGTCATAGTTGTAACATTCAAGTAATGGAAACTATGTGTCCAGCCAGTTGGGGTATACTGTAGATAAATGAACTGGGAGGACAGGATTATATAAGTCATGTATAATTAGGGGGTTTCTTTGCCAGCTTTATCTATGATGGTCTGAAATCCTTGGACAAGAAGTCATTTATCATTTTCCTTTTACTAAAACTCTCTGAAATACTCTTTCAGATTGTCTAAGCCTGTTGTATACATATCAGACTTATAAACTAAACTAACCTAACTGGCCTTTATTCCAATGAGATAATAATTTATTATCTCCTTGGGGATATCCAAATCAACAAATTCTAGATGTAAACTAAGAATTTTGAAATGTAAACTGAACATTTTGATATGTGAACACAATTTTTAAAAATGTAAACTCAGAATTGTGAGGTGTAAAACAAGAATTTAGAAATTTTAACTCAGTTTTGAGATGTGAACGAAGTATTTTGAGATGTAAACTCATTTTGCAGGAAGTAAACTAATATTTTTTTTTGACAAAATGTAAACTAGAAATTTGTTTACGAAATTTGAACTATATTCAAATGTAAAATCAGAAGTGTGAATGATTACAACAAATTGCGAAATTCAAACACAATCGTGAAATGTAAACTCTATTCAGAATTGTTAGTAATTGTTAATTGTTATGTAAACACAAAATGTTTGTTTGATGTAAACAAAGTAATTTGAAGTGTAAACTCTAAAATTGCAAGATATGTAAACTTAGAATTAATTCCGAGACAAACTGTAGTACGTTGAGATCTATAGAAAATTATAAATTGTGAGATGTAAACAACTGTGAAATATGACCTAATAAGATGTAAACACTTGTAAAATGAAGATTGTTACGTAAACTAGTAAAGAATAGTAAAATATGTTGCAATGTGTAAACTAAGAAGTTTAAGATGTAAATTCTGAACCGAGATGTTATTTCCCAATTGCTAGATGTAAATTTAGAATTGTGGGAAATAAACAAAGTATTTTGACATACAAACACACAATTTGCAAGATGTAAACTCAGAATTGCGTGATTTTACTTAAAATCGCAGTATACACAATAAAGTGTTTGGTGATCTACTTAAATAATACTTAAATAATTAACAACTGTAAACTAAGAAATTCTAGATTTAAACAATTGAGATATAAAATAAGAATGGCTAGATGTAAACTGAGAACCGCCAGATGGAAACAATAAGAATTTTGTAGTTTTAGCACTGAGATGTAAATTCAGAATTGTGAGATGAAAACTGAAAATTGTGTAAAATAAAAAAAATTACAAGATGCAAATAAAGAATTGTTATGTAAACTCAGAATTGTGAGAAATAAAGTCTGACAAAAACAAAAAATCTGACATACAACCCAGCAGGCACAAGACGTCACCTTGACATCAGATTGACGTTGTACCCCAATGTTGTGGGGGTGTTGCATTTTACTTGGAAATGAAAATTGGGTTGACGTCAGAACTCAGGCCGATGTCAACATCCAATGTTTAATCTAAAACCAACCAAATATCAACGTCTGATGATGTTACAGCTTGACATTGTGTGGACGCTCCCAGTAAGACATGTATCAGATGTTGGATTTTGGTTGCCATAGCTGATGAAAAAATTTCAGTACTTGACGTTGGTTTAAGACAGGGGTCACCAATCTCGTTTCTGGAGGTCTGGTGCCCTGCAGGGTTTAGCTCCAACTTGCATCAACACACCTGCCTGGGTGTTTCAAGTATACCTAGTAAGACCTTGATTAGCTTGTTCAGGTGTGTTTGATTAGGGTTGGAGCTAAAATCTGCAGGACACCGGCCCTCCAGGAACAAGTTTGGTGATCCCTGGTTTAAGATGTTGACTCGATGTTAGATGTTGGTCACTTTCCAACCTAAAATCAACCAAATATCAATGTCATTTAATTATTGGATGTCAAAAAAATGTTTTCCTTAGACGCTGGCTAGTCATTGAATTTTAATCACCTGACCTGAAGTCATGACCTAAACCTAACCTGATATTAATGTCTTATGACATTGTGTGCCTGCTGGGAAAATGTAACCTAATAATTAAAAAGTATAGCCTCAGAGTTATGGGCTGAAAACAGGACAAAATGCAGGATTTTTAAAATCCAGTGTCAGAAACAGCCTTCCACATTACTGTGACTCAAGCAGGAGTTGTTAAATAAATATTAGCTTTATCTTGACTTCCACGTGTTACTGTGAAGGACGGGGTGTGTTTGTGTGTGCGCTTTCTTTGCATAATCTGCGTCGAAACTGAAATAAACACATCTGTCTTTAAAAGCAAGTGTGCTGCTATGTTTTAATGGCATGAGGTTTGCCAGCTCTGCAAGGATCTAAACCAAGACCTTTCCTGGCCTTATTAAATGGCTTTTATATATACACGTCTTCTGTAAATGTTAGCGTTTGGTGTCAGGCACTATCTGCTCTGATCTGCTGTGGATGCAGGAGGTTTAGAGTTAGGTGGTTTGGGCATGAAGCAGCCCGTACCAGTCTGAGAGAATCCCAGCCGGCTGCTGTACAATGTAAAGATGCTGTCTGTGAGGAATGTGGAGATGGGGAATAGGAGGAGGAGGAGGTAGTTGTCATTGTCAGCTTGATATGAATGAATGAATGAATGAATGAATGAATAAAAAAATATATATTTTCCCCTTATTTTCATTCATTCATTCGTGTGTGTGTGTGTGTGTGTATTATTTTGTATATCGTGTTTCATACTACTAAGCTATTTTATGGTAATTATGTGATCACAAAATTAATATAATATAATATAATATAATATAATATAATATAATATAATATAATATAATATAATATAATATAATATAATATAATATAATATAATATAATATAATATAAGACACGCAATATGTTTCCATGAATCATAATATATTATATTATTATGTTTCCATGAATTATATTTTATGTTTCCATGAATTATATATGTATTTTATTATACGAGCTTGATGTATCAATTATAATACATAACAGGCATATAATGCAAAACAATGTAATAAAAAACAGCATAGTTTATTTTTCTACAATCTTTATTTGTCTCCAATAGTAGAGTAGTGGAGTATATTATTTCTATTTTAATTTTTTTTTTATATTTTATAAATTTATAAATTAACTACAGATTTATTTTTATAAGTTATGGCTGCCAGATTTATGCATAAATTTTAAAGCGGAAATGCACATACAAAAATAAAATATTGCTCACTTTATATATGCAGTATATGTATATCCAACCTGCAAGTTACTATTAGCCTGATCAGTCAATTTTGAAAAAGAGGTGTGGCACCACACCCACACCTAAACCCAACCGTCACATTGGATAAGCAAATCGTACTAAACTGTACAAATGAGATTGTACAAATATATATATGAATAAACCTCTAAATTAGGTTTTTTTAAAGTTACGAATTGCAGGGAGAGCAAAAATATTTATTCATATACATATATTGTATTGAAAATATATTATTAAAAAAATGACATCCTGAAAAATCCACCAGGATTTAATTAAATATTAAAGGTATTTACAATGCTAACGCCAATATGTAACTTGTGGACCTTTTAGTTTAGTCTTTTGGATTATTTCATGTAAATATGCATGATCGCATTATTACTGTCATGATCACCAGCCATCTAACCACCAGAGATCGCTGGAAAGAATTCACACACACATAGGACTACAAATCTGCTTGTAAATGGACTACATATTCAGTCATGCCAGACACACACTCACTCACACACACACACCTGCTCCAAGGCTCCACTGATTAGACTCCCACAGCTCATGCTGCTTCTGGACTGATTACTGCACTACATAAACAGCACAGAAACACTCACTGTTGCTGAGTCTTGTTATCTGTTTTAGTGACACTACAATGCGGTTTCCTTTGTCTGCCTTTGCTGTGTTTTTGATCCTTGCCTCGTTTATTTATTTAATACTCTTTGCTGTCTGCCTTCTGACCATCTGCCTGCCTTTTGACTACGACTCTGGATTGCCCCTATACATCTGTTTGCTCCTGTGTTGACCACTGCTTGCCTGACAATTCTAATAAACCTGCATGTGGATCCGCACCTCTGTTGTCAGTGTCACATCCCTGGGTTACACGTACTGTACACTTTACTATGATTTGCCCATCCATCATGGTTGGTTGGGTTTAGGGGTGGGGTTTGGTACTCATATCTTAAATCTTATATTTTTGGCTGAACTCCTCTAAATTAGCCACTAAACTGACAAAACGCAAAATAGTTACGTTTCCTTGTGAGATCAGGCTGGTTTTTCGGTAACGGTTTTGACCATATGATTGATTCAAAGGTCTTAGAATGCAGTAAGTGGGTTAATTGGAAAACAGTTCTGCAAAATGAAAACATGTCTGATTTCCATCATACAATCTAAAACGATCTAATTCCGAAAAATCTTTTTATACCTCCAGGTGGACTTTGAGGACGTGATCGCCGAGCCTGCCGGCACCTACAGCTTCGACGGCGTGTGGAAGGCGAGCTTCACCACCTTCACAGTAACCAAATATTGGTGCTACAGGCTGCTGACAGCGCTGGTGGGCATCCCACTCGCCCTGGTATGGGGCATCTTCTTCGCCATCCTCTCCTTCATCCACATCTGGGCCGTGGTGCCTTGCGTGAAGAGCTACCTAATCGAGATCCACTGCATCAGTCGAGTTTACTCCATCTGCGTGCACACCTTCTGCGACCCACTCTTTGAGGCCATGGGGAAATGCTTTAGCAACGTCCGGGTCACTGCTACTAAGGTGGTGTAAGGACAGAGTGAAAGAGAAGAGCCAGAGGGATCGGGTGGGATGGGGGAATGGAAACCAATGTCCAATGTTGGGAGGTAAATCAAACGTAGCCTCTGTAATAAAGAGGAAACAAAATATGTGAGCAGAAGTGAAGGGTTGACTCTCCATTCCTGTTCAAATGCATCTGTGAGATTTGTCTACTCAGCTTTGGATTTAGGGGACGTGTGTTGAAAATCTCTAATTTTCTTTGTCATTTGTTAGCATTTATCATTGTAGGAATACTGTTTCAGCCTTACTTTTATTGTGACAGTTCATGGAAAAATGCTAATTCTGTTAAGTGTTTACTGACACTAATGTCATTCCAAATTTTCCAAGCTCCTAAAGTGCAATAATAGTGGTTTGTATGACTAGTGTGATAATTCCAAGTCTGTCAAAAACAGAGAAATGCACGTTGACCACTTTTATGGTGCTTTTGAAGGTCCTGTTTTTTTATTTTTTTTTTATTTTAAGGCATGGAGCCTGACTATTATTATTTGTAATGGAATTTTTAGAAAAGCCAATGCTTGATCAACTGGAATATCTTTCATGAAATTCCAGATTGCATAAAAACGTATTGAAATAACTGGATTTTGGACACAATAGGCTACTTCTAATCAAATAGGTATAGGAGTTTGGAATGATATTAGATTCACTAAATAATGACAGAATTTAGATTTTTAGGGTGAACTATACCTTTAAGATTTGCCTGCTGGGACAAGGCTGTGAATTTGTGTTTTTATTTTCTGGTTTTGTTTGTTTTATCCCATTTCTATCACTGACACGTCCATTTATTCGGTCCAAAAATACTTGTAGTGTGTAAACATTACATAGTAGATTCCAGTAGTTTTGCTATGTTTATCCTTCAATTTGGGTACTATCGCCCTTTTTTGGTCATGAATGGGGTTTATGTAATCCAGATATTTTTTGTGTGTGTTTTTGGGAGAGGGTTCAGGGAATCTGAACAAATTTTAAAGGAAAAAAAAGTATGCGTGGCCCTGCTGATGTCAAGACTGCCCATCACACTGCATGTTGCCACTAAATATGGTGGACGGCCTAAACATGGGGCCAAAGAGGTGCCCTCACTGAACCCTTTGCCAACTCAGCATATACTAACAAAGAGACTGTTCCTGGCCCTGACATATATATAATGCTTCAACCCGGTGCTCATGGCAACAGCTTTATGAGTGGCGGAGAATATCTTTACAACTTCCAGAGAGACATCACATGAAGCTAACGATTAGCAAAGTCTTCCAGCAGGTCGTGAAGATTGAGCTTTTCTAACACGAAAGCACATCACCACAGCCTTAACTTACACTTAAACTTTATTTGCAGTCTTTGAAGATGAAGAACTTGTTTTAAATGTTGTTTCTGCTATTGACAGTGACATCATTTGGTGTGGAAATTTTGTAAGCAATCCTGTCTGCTTCTATGTTTATTCACTGTCAGACACACATGCTGCATAAAACTAAAGTTTCCAGCATCAGAGGCTGCTGCTAAAGTGGGGTATATATATATATATATATATATATATATATATATATATATATATATATATATATATATATATAGTATTTCGTACTGACATTAAGCTCACCTTTTGTCTACTCGCTTTGACTCTTTCACCTCTTCGTCTACCTGCTGTCTTAAGCCCAAAATATACTTTGTATTTTTTTGTGTACATTTGCATACACATATAGTTAAACACAAAGCCTTTCAAAGTTTGATTATGCATGATTATGCATTTGATGGCATTTGAAAACACAGATGCGCACTATAAAGAGTCCAAACATTGTGATTGATGAAATCAGAGATGCAATGATATGGAAAGTTTGGCCAACACGATAACCGATATCTCTATATAATTGGAAATGTATCAACGGATATATAACCGATATATAGGTCGACAAATACAAATCACGAATCAAATATCTGACTGCAAATATAGCAACAACAAAACAAAAAACACACACAAAAAATACAAAGGACTACTGATTTTATTTTGTTATACTAGCTGCCATTGTCTTTAAAGTTATTAAAAATATAGTTACATGCTAGTTTTAAACCGATAACCGATATATAGATCAAAATGCAAAATTTAAAACGATATTCTCAGCCTAATTGCAACAAAAAACAATAACAAACAAATAAAAAAGGACTACTAAATTTATTTTATATATATATATAATTTATTTTTCTTATCGGGTCGATACAGATAATATTGCAAAATAAGTAGTTATCAGCAGTTGCCAAGTTGTAGCCGATATATTGTGCATACTAGACAACATTTTCTTTGTATTTATTTAAAACAGAGTTGTAGGACTCGCTTTAAGCTAATAACTGAAATATTGGTCGATAAATAAAGATTTCTATCCAAAATATTCTCAGCCTGATTGCAAAAATAACATTAACAATCAAATATGATAGATTTGATACAATAGATAAATGTTTTTTTTTTTTTTTATCAGGCCGATAGCGATAACATTGCTGCTGCCTAAGTACACTCGTTTTTGGCTTTGCTTTGGTGAATACTTTTTTGAATGTCGTCTTCGGTAGTTTGTTGTTCGTTTAGTATGGACACCCTGTGGACAAACTGAGTAGTGCAAAACATTTCAAAATACTCCTGTGTATGGACTGTCATGTATGCAGAAAAACAAAGTATATTTTGGGCTTTATTGGCTGTTAACACAGAACACCTCTTTCCTTTTCTCTACACTACTTTTCATTGTTTTTCTAAGTAAACACAAGCTAGACTATTGCATGTGCGTCGTCTCATACATGAGCAAACTCTAAAAATAAGGCACTCGAGTAAATAAAAAAGCTTAAAGTTGTCTTGAGTTCTTGTGATGTTTCCCCATTTTACACCCTGCATCTCTTTTGCTTTGAAAATGTGTCCTGTGTGAATGGCTACTTTAGTATCTATTGCAATGCATTTGCTTGAATGAGTCTGCCTCTCTAGATGAGATCATATTTTTATTCATATTTTTATATGAAAACTGAAAATTCTCTTTCCTTGCTTTTACTGTAAAATCACTTAATGCTGTGCACATTAAAGAAAATGTAATATAAATCAAACTGGCCAGCATCTTTATTTGTGACAGTCACACTGCTGCCAATTCAGAAACAGGCTTTGCTTTCTTGTAGTAAAAAAAGTATTTGATTAAATGGCTTTGATTTCATTTTAGGACTTGTCTTTAAAGTCCTCTTGGGCTGGTTTAACCTCTCTGCGGTCATTTTAAAGCTTTCTTTGTGTACAAAAGCACAGTCCTTGAACCCATGAAAATTAAAATTGAAGTGTTTAAAGAGAGAAATAAGCTTAGATACTGAAATAAAGTGCACAGAAATAAATCACAATCTATTGTTTTTTATGTGCCCATAGGGAGTATTTGTATTTTAAGTATTGAAAATTATTTTTGTTTTAATAAGTTTTAGTGGCACGTGGATCCTCTAAAGAAACTAAACACATTTTGTCTCACTATATGGTTGTTGTATAATATAACTTAAATCTATGTTATTTTATTATCACTATAATTATAGTTTTATTGCTTTTTTAGTTTAGATTTTTTTGCATTTTCTGGTTCCAAAGGTGTAGTGAATTTGTTGTGAAACCTATATATATATATATATATATATATATATATATATATATATATATATATATATATATGTATATATATATATATATATATATATATATATATATATATATATATATATATATATATATATATATATATATATATATATATATATATATATATATATATAAAAAGTTTATGGATATTCAAATTGTTTTATCCACCTATTTTAGTACATGTTGAACTAAATGAAAATGATTAATTAAAACACGTTATTTAAGTTAGTGTCAAAGTAAAGGATTTTGTTTCAGTTTTAATAGCTACAATAACTCGTTTTAATTCAACCTTAACCACAATAAAGATAAAAGCAGCATTTGAAAACGTCCTTTCACTTTTACACAAATGTAAGAGCTTGGCAGGGACCAAATATTTGATAGGAAAATAAGCTACAGTCAAATTTATAAAATGCTTTCAATGGAGTTTAGCACCCCTTGCGGACTTTGGATGATAATAACATACAAATTCACTTGTTGGTCATTAAGAAGTTATTCCCTTAAATCTTATTTTTAATAAAGCTCTTAAATGTAATTAAGAATATCTATAAATCAAAATAAGCAAGTAAGTGAAATAAAATTAAATTTGTGCTTGATTCAAATGAATATCTTTACTGAGCAGATGAAAGAACGCCAATTGACTTTGGAATCTGACTTTTGCATTTTGGTCATCAGGGCCAAGTTTTTCAAAAAAATTAATCTGATTCAAATTGGTCCAGATTTGGAAATCACATGTTTTGTTATCCAGGATTAACTGATCTATCTTACTTTCATGCCTGTTTTTTAAAGAAACATTGGGTTGGATCACTGTGATTCAAATACCAAATTTCTGGATTACCAAATCCTGTTTACTACAGCCTTAAATGGAACAACAGTGTAGCCTACTGGCTTAACAAAGAACAATAGGTAGGCAAAGTACCAGTGGCCACAAACAGCTATTGTTTTAATGGTAAGAAAAGAAACACTGTAATCAACAAACATTTAACATTTTTTAGTTTGTTCTAAATACAATATAATATATATATATATATATATATATATATATATATATATATATATATATATATATATATATATATATATATATATATATATATATATATATATATATATATATATATATATATATATATATATATAATATAAATATAAAATAGATCCCAATCTGAGTTCAAAGTTTTAAATAACCCAAAGGGCTTGATCCAAATAAAATGTTAGCTTGGATTACATGGTCTGATCTTAATTTAAAATCCCTCTGTTACTTTTGAAAAACCCATTTCCAAGATATGATCCAATCTGTGATTTGAAATCCCACTGGATTACTTTTTAAAACTGGGCCCGGTTGATTTAGATGACATACTTTTAAAAGACCCTCAAATGTTTCTCCCATTATATGCAGGTAAATGGATTAAAATAAAGTTTGTTGCTTTATTGAATGAAGAAATTAGCTTTTTAAAGAATACCAGTTGATTGACTCGGTCATGCTTTTCGACCACACAAAATTTTGACCATGCACCTAATTTTAAGAGGACAAAGGTCCTCTATCCCCCATTTTGTAATTTTATGTATGATGTATCTTACAGTGCACAGCATACATGAGGAAACCCCCGCCCCCACAAATCTCTTATTTAAATACATTTTTTCTATAGGAAGCTTTACAATATTATATTTTGTGTATATACATTAGATTAGTCAGTGCTGAAGCCAAATCTGGAGCTAATCTAACAAAATAACTTACAATAATGGTTTAAAATTAGTAGCCCAAATGTATTTGTTTTTCTGTCAGCAGAAAAATATTAAAAAACATTTTCAAAAATAGCAAAAATCAAGAGAAACAAAAATATATACAATTTTGTTGCAATGTTGTTGTTTGTAATTATAATTTTTTTTGCAATATTTTGCATGAATTTAAATGTATTATCGTACCAATTCTAAAGATGTTTTGTGACTAAAATATTATTTTAATAATTATATCTGTTTAATAAATCTGTTTTGTTTAAATGCACAAATATATATTACTCATATTCACTGAGAAATGGAAAAAAAAATATTTCTTTTCAAAATGGGGTGTACTCATATTTGCTGAGCACTCTCTCTGACAAACTGATTCCAGTGTATGATGAATGTACCTATAAATGTTGACATGTACCAACAAATAACATAGCAACTTACATAAAACAACAACAGAAGTGGTAAGCTTATTTGACCTGAAAAAAAAAGACATCGAGAAACATCTTCACAAAATATATTCTGTCACGGGGATGTATGGTTGTACATTAACGCCTCCTTCTGGTAACTAGAGAAAATAGCAAGCCCTTTCAATAAATCTGTGCATTCATGTGGACCAGTGAGTCACTGAATTGATTCACCGTGCAAGACTAATTTAATATAGGCTGATACATACTTTCCGTGAATAATACAGAAGATTTATTGTTTTAGACTTTATCATACCATCTGTTTCTTTCAGATGTTGTTTTTTTTCAGAAAATTTGCTGCTATGAAAACGAACAAAACTGTACACTGAGTCATAGAGGTAGTATTTTTCTGTAGATAGATATCTCAGCTCTTATACGAACACAGTCAAGTTCAATCAAATCCCGGATGTTAGGTCAGAAAATGACAGAAAAGATGGTAGTGAGTATATCTGAGGAGCCATTGAAATACCACCAGGTGTTCATTTCCACTAGGAATGAATCATTTTTCTCTAAACAAACAATCTGAAAAACAGTGTGTCGCACTGTGTATTCAGCTGCACGGAAAACGGTAATGGAAATGCCCTCAAGTTTTGTCTTCAATTGAAATGTGTTGTTATTTCGAGATGTTTATTAGATCAGAATGTGAAGCTGGTTTGTTTTCCAATAGTTTTTAGGACAATGACTCACTGATTGAACAAAAGAGTAATTTAGTGACTAATGCTGTTTGTAAAAAAATATAATGAAAGCAGAATGTGTCCCTCCTGGGGTAAAGGATCTTATTTGACCATGTTTTGTGAACAAAGGAAAAAACAAGTTTAACTGCACTGAATATCCATGCATTTGAAGTGTATTTTAAATCTCATATATTTTTTTAATTTTTAAAATATCAGAACTATTTATTAACATGTTTAGATTTTTAAAAGTGTATTTTGTAATAATGAGGGTTGTCTAATTGTAATATTAATAATATTTTTATATAATTTAGGGGGGAAAAGTTTACATTTTGCAGTGACACAGTGGCTCAGTGGTTAGCACTGTTGCCTCACAGCAACAACTGGCTGGGTCAGTTGGCATTTCTGTGTGGTGTTTGCATGTTCTTGCCGTTTTCACATGGGTTTCCTTCTGGTGCTTCGGTTTCCCCCACAGTCCAAAGACATGAACACTATAGGTGAATTAAAAAAACTAAATTGGCCATATTGTATGTGTGTGAATGAGTGTGTATGGATATTTCCCAGTATTGGGTTGCAGCCGGAAGGATGTCTGCTGTGTAAAGCATATGCTAGATAAGTTGACGGTTCATTTCGCTGTGGCGACCCCTGATGAATAAAGGGATAAAGCTGAAAGAAAATGTATGAATGAATGAGTTTACAGTTGCATTGTTTTTAACTAAAAACTTTTAATGCCCTTACAAAAAAAATTCTATAATTTTATTATATTAAAATACTAATAATGCTGTGTTTTTCAGTATAACATTTGTAATTGAGCCAATAGAAGTAATCATGAAATTCTATGTTAATTGTTTTTTAAATTTCTGTTAAGAAAGTGCCAAATTAATTAGTATTCCAGCTAATTGCATTTTAAATAAAAGAAAATGATATCCCTAATACAGTTTAATTTAACATATATTTATATTTATATATACATACAAAGTGTTACGTATTCACTTTGCACTTGGGTATATTTTTTCTTAAATAAGTATTTTAAAACGTACACGGGTGTATTTTTTCACAAGAGACTTGAAGACCTGACACAAAACGAAAAAGAAAGGAAAGAAAAATAAGATTATCTCATTTATATAAATCATAAAGCCTGCTGTGTTTTCTGCAATGGACCAAGTTTTAAAAATCAATAATATTATGATTATGAAATGAATCTAAAATTGCCTCGAGAGCGGTCATGTGATCAAGAGGAAAACAAAACCAGCGGGTGAACTAATCAGCTTAAGTGCTGTAAAACTGGTTTAAGTGTATCCCTAAAAGTGAAGTTTTTTAAATGCAGCTCTGCATTTACCCCATTAAACTTCCCATGTCAAATACGTTTCTCAATATATTATGATCTTGTAACAGCCAAGAGTGGGATAGAAAAATACATTCAAGTTGTTTCCCATATTTTACATACTGCTCTGATATATACATTCAATTCATCTAAAGTTTGACTGGTAAACTATCATTTCTGTTGTTGGTCTGAAAATGCATCAAACAATAGCCATTAAGTATAATAAACACAATCAATCTTTCCAATATATCAATGTCAAGAGCATAGTTAAATTACCTGATGTGCACAGAATTTAAGACCCCCTTTCTCCAAATGAGCCGTGCATGGCAGGTTTAAATGATCCGTCGTCAATGAGGTTTTACAGTAGAAAGAATGACCAGGTCAGCACTAACCTGGATTTTATTGACCTTTAAAGGCATAAATAAAAGCAGAGACCAAGTTAGAGTGGGTAGAGAATCTATACGGATCAGTTTTGTAGATTATCTGCGGTGTCCTCCCTCCACTTACTCTGTATCACACATTTTATTGATGAGGACATAAATCTGACAAACACTAACACGAAACGAGTCACTAACCACTAGGTGGCGCTAGAATACTCCGAAATGCCAGTCAAAGTTTTCGCGCTTATTCTCAAGTCTGTGACAAATACAAGAGGGTGACAAACAAAAGCCACATCATGTCGTTAATCCTCCTTTATAAAAAGAAAAGAAAAAAAGACTAGGCTAAACCACAAAATATTTGTCAAATGCGTCATGCCAGCGAGACCCTTTATAAAAACAGAGTAACATACCACGGCAGGTGCCGGATGGAGATACTGCATAGCTGAATAGACAGTCATGGGTTATGAATTTCACACTTCGGCTTTACAACTAACGTTGACCACAACAATTATCAATCTTTTATGAGATATCTTTATGAAGTGTTACAATGCAGTCTTGAAATTGTTTTTGGTGCACTTAATGACAGAAGATCAATGAATGCATATTGAATTTAATGTACAACAACAACAACAACAATAATGATGATGATAATAATAATAATGATAATAATAATAATAATAATAATCATCATCATCATCATTATAATAATACAATAATTCCATAAAATAATATATTATAAATGAGATTTTAATACAATTTTTGTATGTAATGTATTGTCTGTGTTGATTTATGTTTATTTATTTTGATTTGGTTTTACAAATAAATACTTCGAAATGGAAAAAATTAAAAAGTAAATAAGAAATACAAATAACATGGTTACACTAAAAAGAAATGTGTTTGTTTCAGTTGATTTTACACTTTTACAAACACAATATAGGAAAATAAAAACATTGCCTGATAATGATAAAAACTTTAAAAAGTTAAATGTTTATAACGTATAATGCGTTTGAGGTTTTATTCAATATCTATACAACTTCCCAAACAGTAATCTTAGTTCTAAAATATCTACAGCCAATCAGCGAACTCGCTTACTCAACCAGCAGTGACGTATTCCTCAGAGCTCTGTCTGCGCTCACCTGAGAGACCCGTTTCCATCCAATGGCACGCGCGTGCACCACGGAGAAACGACCCGCAGCGTTTGCGGAGAGAACGACAACAAACCCTTTAAACTGCTGTGACCCATTCAGAGCCTGAGTCACCCTAGCACACATTCCCTGAGTGAATCCGAGGTTCCGGAGAGAGAGGGAGGAAGAGCGGGCAACTTTTGAGAGAAAGCGCGCAGAGATTCACCGTCGCATCCCATCCCGAGACTGTTGGCATCCGAGAGAAACTGCGCGCGCCTTGAGTAACAAGGACCGTTAAAAGATGTGATTATTTCCTTTTTCTGTCTCCGACAGGTGTCTTTATTTTACAGGTGAGTGAGCGTTTGTTTTATTTATGAACATTTTTTACATTACTGAAGGCTATTGCTTGGCAAATTGTTGTTGCAAAGTATTATAAACCAGCGTACTATCAACATAAACATACTTTTCTTGTTTTCGTGTTTTCATGGAATTGTGTTGATACTCTTGAGCGTTGCTGTTGATATTATGAGTCAGTGTAGATCTGTTGGTTTCCATGAAACTCAGGTAAAAAAAAAGCTGAGGCGTTTGTTCTTTAAATGTTTTGCTTTTCTAGGAATAAGTGTATTTTTGAGTCATTTAAGTATACCATGGAATCAAGTGAGGGGGGTATTATTACTAGGCTTATTTATATCTTCAATTACTTATACTTTCCTGAAAACTCACCATCATTATCCTGAGGTAAATACTATTAACAGTAATGCACATTGTCAGACTTGATACAGAACTTGTTATTAAAATACAAATCTCAACATTGATAGTATAATCATTTTAGAGAGTCTGTTCCTTTCAGTGGGGAAACACCAAGTGAAGCACTTTATGGGCATTTTTACATTTAGGAAGATTTGCCAAGTTTATCATTCTGTTTCTGTAGTGTTTTAAAGTAGGCAAGCAACATATATAGGTCAGCATTGAAATATATAGAGTGAGTATATAGTGACAAAAAGCCACTACATGGTAAATTTTAGTCTAGCCATAAAACCCTATGTAACTGTTAATATCTTTATGCATATTATCTGGCTTGATGCAAACTGCAACTATGATAGTAAAATAATGTTTATGCGATGCAAAATACATACTGTAACTTTGATAGTAAAAGCATACTCAGTGTTTTGTTGAATATTGCTTCTGTAGATATTTTTCTGTTGTGAACCACTTTTAAGCACTTATGATTGTGCCAATTGTTCACATTTATAAAGAAGATTTATAAAGTTTTCCGGGCAATTCATGTGGTGTTTTAAAGCAGAGATGTTCTTTATAGGTCAGCACAAAAATAAATTGGCTTAATATGTCTGGAGTGACTGAAAGTGCAACAGTTTTCACTCTCTCTCTCATTGTTATACTTACAGCTTGCAGTGACCTATAGTGCTAGTCAGTGCACTTCAGTTGCTTAGATAACAGTAAGGGTGAATCCCATATTCTCTAGCTCTACCGCTCTCTCCCTCTCAACCTTAAAAGCGACCTCCTAGAGGAATAGCATTTAAGTACACCAACAATAAATCACTTCTCCGGCATCCGCAGCCTACCAGGCTTAATTGAGTTTATCAACCACTCCCTTGAGAACGCTGTCTAAAGTTAGACTTGTCACCGCACAGCACTCAGTGTAGGCTGACTCTTTGATGATTCGCCTCTTCTGGTACACGGCCACAAAAGTGCTGTCTAAGTCAGAGCGTTTAGAATTGCCCTCTTTCCTTTATCCATGGCTTTGTCATAGAGAGTGAGTGGTGAATTATTGAGGCTTCTGCAATGCAAGGAAACTAATGATATCATTGTTGTTGCAGTGCGTGTGGCAGTGATTTACAAGTGTTTTTTGTTCGGAGTGGCTTGTCTTGGTTCGTGAAGCTTTTGTGTCCTTGCTTTGTGCACTAATGGGTTCTATATTTAGAATGGCAAGTCAAAATGTGCTGTTTAACTCTGTAAAGGCTACTGTATGATATTTGATTTGTATTGAAATTTAAATCAATATCTGTCCTTGATTTATAGCATGTACAGCCTTTTGTATAATTAAAAAGGCTATACATGACTATGACTATGATTTCTATGACTTTTGAAGTAAACACAAAAATAACTTTTATTTACTTTTAAGAAAAACTTACTGGAGTTTCCGATATTCTAGATTGCATATGATTCAACATAAGAAAGACAATCAAATACGTTTTGAACTAGTGAAGGGTGAGTGTTGATAATATATTAGAGCAATTCCATCGTTATGGATGTGACATTTGCAGTAAAAACTCAAAACATAAATTCACAGAGAAAGTTTACTTTAACATTATATTGAAACATCTGTTTATATTTTTTACAAAACAACTCATCACAGAGTTCTGGAATTGGAAAAATATCAATCAAATATCAATCCATAAACATTTTTTTAGATTTTAAATAAGGGATATAAACATGTGTTATGGATGTGACCAAAGAAAGTCTGTGAGGTTACAGTATATAACATACTTTTTAAAATAAATTGTGAAGAAAACTGCACAACCTAAAAGAAACAATTCTAATCAAAAGGAAAAGAGTTGGCTCTCTATAGACCATTTTTAGGGATGTAAACAATAACAATGGTCCTAACATATTTCCTGTTTTACATTTTTAATTTCTATAGCTTCCGAGAATCCAAAAAAGTGCAAATATTGATAAAAAAAAATTAATATAAAGTTCTGATTTAATCACCTCTTGTTACAAGCAGGAAATTTTCATTGGCCAATGACATCACCGCATTGAAATGGTGTATAGAACAAAAATCTTTGTATCTATTTTTTTTTAATATTTTTACATTTACGGGGAAAACACTTTCCTATGGATTTGACATCTCTTCGTTATGGATGTGACAGATCCAATTGTGTGACTTTTGTTTGAAAACTCAGACAGATACATATTTTCAAGTGTTTTTAAAGTACTGTAAAAACTTGCTTACACAAAAAATGTAAAAAAGATTTAGCAAGAAAAACTTGATTTTTTTTCATGGCAAGGTTGACATTTGCATGGAATTGCTCATCATTTACCAAATCGAAATGTTTAGGTTAAGTATCCATTTGACCTCCAATTACTGATATTCTAAACACCTTCATCCTCGGGTGATTGAACCCTATAGTGCGTTAGAATTAGCACAAAATTAGAGTTAGCACATGAATCGGTCGGTCGGTCAGTCTTTATTCATTTCCCGAAGGCAATTTGGTTGCAGCATTCAAGCATGTCACACATAATACACAAAAGCAGATTATACAATACAAATTCTACCCTAAATTTAAAAACTTTACAGCTGAGGGGATAAATGAAAACTTAAACTGAATTGTTTTACTAATAGGAGTTCTGTATTGAAAATCAGAAGGGAGAAGATAAAACTTGTGGTGCATAGGACAGGAATCATATGACAGAATACTCTGAGCTTTACTCAAAACTTGTCTATGGTATAACTGAGCCATGGTGTATAATATGCACATTTTGAACTTTGAATTCAAAAAACTTTCATTTAAAAACCAAAATAGTACTGCTGTTTGTATGTTAGGCTTTCCATTGGATGATATCCTCAAAATAAATGTTGTCTTTTTCATCCACAGAGGAACAAAGATGACAATTCACTATTCTGAAGCTGCTTCCATCCTAATCATCCTTCAGTCGCTGTGGTGGGGCTTGAATTGTCAATGTGAGGAACCAATAGAAAGCTCCAAACTCGACCTCTCAGTGACCTATGACCTCCCTTACTTTGTGTCTGACACCCCCATTCAGAAGCTGTTGGAAATCAATGGAACAGTGTATGTCGGTGCGGTCAATAGACTTTACGCTCTGTCGAAAGACCTGAAGAAGAAACATGAGTATAAGACTGGACCGGTCCACGAGGGTCCAGACTGCAAGACCCCAACAGATCAATGCAGTGGTTGCGAAAACAAGCCCCGTAACATAAACAACACCAATATGGCCCTGTTAATGGAGACGTTCTATGACCTGGAACTCTTCAGCTGTGGCTCAGTCGGAAATGGCGTCTGCAGTCGTCATGTGTTAGAGGATGGGCCTCTGGGTGCGGAAGTAACTTGCATGTACACCAAAAAGAATGAAGGCAGCAGCCACGGATGCCCAGACTGCCTGGCTGGACCTGCGGGCACTCAGATCCTCAACATAATGAGCGGTCGTGTTGTGAGGTTCTTCGTTGCGAACTCTGAACCTCTTGAGTCAAACGGTCCACGTCTCCACCACACTATTTCCATTAGGAAGATGCGTGAAACTCAAGATGGCTTTGAGTTCTTTTCCGAGCAGTCCTACATGGATTTGGCCCCTTCACTGCGGGGGAACTATCCACTACATTATGTCTACTCTTTCCAGAGTGGTCCTTATGTATATTTTCTCACCGTCCAACGCGAAGGTGGCAACTCGAAAGCTTTCCACACGAGAATCGTACGCATGTGTTCTTCAGATTCTGAGATCCTGCGTTATGTAGAAATGCCCTTTGAGTGCATTTACTCTGAGCGAAGGAGAAAAAAGCGTTCGGCTCAAGTGGTTTTCAACGTTCTCCAGGCTGCTCATGTGGCCAAAGTTGGCTATGACTTTCAGCAGGAGATGGGCTTGAAAGAAGGAGAGGACGTGCTGTTTGCTGCCTTTGCCCGGAGCAAACCGGACTCACCAGAGCCCACCGCCAGCTCCGCCGTTTGCCTTATCTCCATCACGGACATCAATGAATTCTTCAAGGTTTTCATTCAGAAGGGTTACACAAGGAAACTCCATCACTTTCCAGGATCTGAAGAGAAAACCTTCAACCAGGTAAGAGCTTTCAGCTAAATCCTGAATTATCTCTGATCAATATGGTATTTGCTGACCCTTTCAAAATGATATCCATCAGAGAGCAGATTTCACTTCTTGTCAACCCAATTGCTTGTCTTTATACCCTAGCCATCATAAATCACTGATCCTCTTCGTTTTTTTAACTTATCCATCACCATTCATTGGATCAATCTGTAAATCATGCAGATCAATAAATGACACAATTTAACTGCTGACGACTCCCTGAGGGCCTGTCGATAATGCAGGGCTATTACCCAGAGTTCATTACACAACATAGTCATACATCGCTCAGGTCTGCATATTAAGACAAAGTGGTTAATGGTTTAAACACTGCATGTAAAGACTAACTATACCGATAAATCTGGTAAAACCGGACAGGAGGTGAAAGGAAAAAAGTTTAAAACCATGGAAGAAACTCAAAGATAAGGCTGAGTATCAATATTTAAGGTGTTACTCAGTTATTTATGGACTTTAAATAGTGCAAGTAGAGAACCTCCAATATTTTGGTGATGCATATTTACAGTAGGTTGTGTTTTTGGTTCTTTTGCTCCAGACAAAAAAATAACACTATCAATTTATTCCTGGTTTGCTTTACATTCACACTATTATTTTAGACACACAAATGCTGCTTTTTTGACATACATTTAGCTTACTTAATGTTAAAAAAACTGTACTAAGCATGCTTTTTGTATATGTGCACGTGATGCCCTTTTTCAGTTGAAATACAGTAGGTTATATGAGTTTGTGAAGGCCTCACGATTGTGCAGTGTAGGAATAAGAACAGAGATTTCAGCAATGTCAGCCCACTTTTTAAGGTGCACACAATGGTTTAGATGGCAATGCTCACACTTTCTCATCTGAACCACACTCTAACAATCACGCCAAAGTTTGTTTTAATTGAACCAAATCTGTTTAAATAATCTGATCAAACCAAACATTTAATTGTGGAATTGTCAATAGACAATTCTGAGAAGAATTCTACTGAGAAGAGTAGAATTGTTCTGCAGATCCAGAATATTCTTAAAATCTGTGTTTTTTTACAGCATACTACAACAATCATCTAATGTTTAAAGTCTCTACATTTGCTCATTGTTTTGATCTGCAGAAGCGAAACCATTGGTATACTTACAGATATATAATTTTTGATTTGAAAGGATAATTAAGTTTGCTTGAGGTCTAACTGAATCAGGCTTTTTAACAAGCATTACTCACGCTGTCCATTCTCTGCACTTTTCTATTTGCTTGTGTGTTGTCTTATCAGACTCAGAGTCCATACTTCGGGGAAGCCCAGATCCCTACCCAGCAGGTGTTCTTCAACTGTCTCTAACAGTCTTTGTACTGGTTGCTTTAGCAGTTCATATGGGCCAGAGCAGAGTGTCTGGCCTCGTCCCAGAGTCATACAACTCTTCAGTCTGGTGTAGATGCCTCAGTGCTCTGAACTTTATCAGTCCAAACTCACAAAGTGCACTCAGTCATTTATTACAGCAGAAGATCTGCAGACTGAAACACTCAACATTTTTAAATATTTTGGTTCTGAGGACCTTGATCTAAACATCTGCACAAAGTCAGCTCCAGATCTAGCAGTTTTCATTATGTGGATGTACAACAAATTTTAAAGTAAAGTCAGTTGGAAGATACTTCCTTAGGTGACATTAGCCCAGAGGATATGTAAGTTGAATAAAGCAAGAGTTACAAGCAACAGGTGCAAGAGTTAACCTTGTCCAGTGACTTCACTTTTTCCCATGAAAAGTTATGAATGACAATAATGTTTCTGTGCGCCTTCGGAATAGCATTATTAATATGTTTTTGTCCACTCACAAATGCGTTAGTCAACAGGGTGTCTGCTTTTTTGTCATCCTGAGTAGAGTCGGGTACCAAAACCCAGACCAAACAAATTTTACTACTAATAAGCAATGTGTAAGTAATAAAACTGTAATTTATAATTATTGATAAATCTGTCTACTGTATGCATGCAGCCTGATTTTTCACCCTAACCATCCATACGATGTATGAGCAACTCACATCAGTGCTTTGAATTGTTTTTACACTACGTTGTTGATCCACAAGATGTCAGCTCTAAACAGGGCCATTGTTTGTTTCATAGTCAGAAAACATGGAACAACAATTGCACTACTGAAGATTGTAAAGGCTGATTTATACTTCTGCATGATTTGCGCATAGCCATGCATTTATACTTCTGCGTGCTGTTTGTGTTGCTCTGCAACAAAACTTCTAAAAACTTTAGCTGACAGCAGCTTATGCTATGGTCCTCTGAATCGAGTTTCTTCACGGGCGTTTTGTTTTTCTGAACGCTACATTAATGTAGAAGGAGCTAAAACCCGCTCATTTAGAGGCAATTGATGGATGTGCAACAATGTTAATCAAAAGATAAGCACAAAACATCTGAAGCTCCTTTACGGTGCTTGACACTTGTAAACAATCGCTTCATAAATCACAGAGCCTGCGATATGCATTGCTGCGACGTGCCGTTACATTTTTTGAGAGGTTTGCTTCAGCATCGGTATAAGCCATGATGAGGGCTATATGGCCGTGCGAAGGCTGCGCCGGACCTTAAGTGTGCACTTAAGGCAGAAGTATAAATCAGCCTTAATATTAATTTATTCATTTTCTTTTCGGCTTAGTCCCTTTATTAATCTGGAGTGGCCACAGTGGAATGAACCGCTTACTTATCCAGCACGTTTTTAAACAGCGGATGCCTATCCAGCCGCAACCCATACCTGGGAAATCAGCCTTAATACTGCAGATGTAATGAGTTGACCAGTGCATGTGTGAAGGGAATAACTTTTTGTAAAAACATTTTTGTTGATCATTTCTTGTGATGTAAGCACAGATACATTACTGCATAATAGACTGACCATGACTGTAAAAGACACAATATCAGGCTTATAGCCTTTTCTAACAGGAAAGTAGGTATGGTAATATTTTTGTATATTTATTGCTGAAATTTGAACCTGACTTGTAGTGTACTAATTATACAGACTACTTTTGATGTTATTAGTTCTGTAACTGTTATTTAGTGTTAAATTATTATAGTTAATTTTGGTGCCTTAATGGCTTATTATGAATTGATTGCTGTGTTTTTATATTGTTCAAATTAAAGATATCAGTTCAGGCACTGTTTAAGCAGTGATATTATTTTAAAAATTTGGAAAATAGACACCATTATCATAAAAACAAAAATGTTTCTCAAACTTAGTGTTCATTAGTGTCTTGTTTCTAACTGTTCAGTGTTGCCTAGAACATGCATAATGTTCTGCTAAAAAATGGTGTCATATGCAATCATGTACTGTAAGCATAAAACGTGACGTATACTTTAAGTTTAGAAGAACTGGTTGTCTGAGCATCTGAAAAAATGTAATGCCTGTTCCCAATGCTGTTTTTCTCTTAAAGTGTGTGAACTTGTGCATGTGCGTTTGTTTGTTTTGGGTGTGCGTCCAAGTGTGTTAAGGCCGACGGCAAATCTTGGTGCCATCACTGAGAATTATGATATCAGTAGCATATGTTATGCAGAGTCTGTCTTATCATCCCATAAAGCAGCAATCGACGCGGTGTCATAAAACAATTACATTGTAAAGAGTAATGATAGATTGAACTCAATATCTTGTTTTTGCTGTTAGATAACTGACTCCACAAACCGGTCTGTGGAAACATTGGGCATCTGACAGAGCGCTGCATGTTTTGATTGAATTCAGCCTCGGTTTCCGGTTTTATTTGTTAATGTGAAGCCAAAGATATTTGAATATCAGATAAATTGACCAAGTCGGTAATAGACTCTACCCTTCTTCTAACATAAAAGCACACCACAGCTTTTAGACCTTACCCAAGCTCTTAATATTATCGATTGAGCAGTCTGCTCTAGCTCAGCAATATTCGTTAATAAAACAGACTGAAATATTGTATTGTTTGGAATAATGGATATGTTCGAGTTGGAACCACCCCAACAAACCCGGCGAAGGAGCAAAGGGGAGGGGGACACTTGAGACCGGCCATAACAAACAGCCACATTTAAGGTCAAAATTATCATTAGATTACAATTGATCAGGGGAACAACTGGCAAACGCTGATTACTTTAAAATTAAATCTGAAGCTTGATTGATTGCAGCCTTTAATATAATTCCTAAAGAGGGACTTTTGATCGACAACCATTTTAATTATTACCGCCACTGTGGGCTTAATGAGATGGCAAGTCTAAAAGTGTAAGAAAAAGTGAAAAGGCGCTGCATTGATTTAACTTTTTGCGAATGAGCAAATATCAATGTAAAAGGGATGCTTTTAGTTCTTTGTGGCACACTCAATCATGCATGGGTTTTGGTCATGTAAGGACAGGGTGACATGCTAATGCACTGTACTTAGCGTGAATACAAAGCGTGCGTGCTGTGGCCTGCTTATGCCGATGTGTTTGCGTAAAAAGCGTCTAGATCATTTATAGGCCACGGTCTCAGCTCTGGGAGGTGTAAGATCATGCTGAAAGACACAGTACTTGTTGTGTCCTGTTTCTGCTAGGCGAAGCTGCGATAAGCTACCTGCATGATTGTGTTTCTGTGTATGTATACATGTATAAAAATGTATTTGTGGGTGAGTTGAGCTTTGTGTTGAGGAATTAAGTCACCTTGAATCATTTCTGGCATAAGCACACAAACGCAGGCACGTACACATCACAGGTGAACATGTGCAGCTGTGTGAGTATTCTCGAAATGTCAAGCCTCTGCAGTGAGCTCATGTTGGCAGCCTTGCCCTGGCTGGAAACCTGCGTGACTTCGGACTATAATGTTAGATGAAGGAGATCGGACAGCTGGCATCCAGGTGCGAACTGCTCATCTCGTCTGCATCTGGGGATAAGAGCACCTGTGGGGATGGATCCTGACTTTCATGTCCTTATTTTTTGCTGTGCTGACTGTTTTAGGCTTAGACTGTTTAAAGTCTATGTATAAATCAGTGCTTCCCACAGGTTTGAAATATACTTGGGGTAGTACCCGGATTAAAACACACCTTTTACCCATGACACATGGTTACCTACATGCATCAAAAAAGTTAATTTTATTTATTATGACACTGTTATCCAGTGTTTCTTTTCAATGGGGTGAAGTTTAAAAAAGACTGTTGAAATAAAGAAGAAATCCTCTATTTGTTTTACTATTATTCTATTCAGGAGCCATGTGCACCCACTGACAAGGAAAATCTTCTACTATTTTGTACAGAATTAACAAAGCATGTTAGATATGTTTAAAATATGTAATATATCAACATCATCAAAGTAAAAAAATATACAGCAAATATCGGCACCAATAGCCTAGTGGTTAGCGCATTGACGCTTAGCACAATGGTGCTCACAGCAAACCAAGTTCGATTCCTGGCTCAAGGTCCATTGCCGATCCTTCCCCCATCTCTGCTCCCCACACTTTCTACACTTACAATTACACAATTACAAGAATAAAAAGTGTAGATTATCTAAATAAGGCAAATGAGTTAATTAACCATTTCTAACAGTGTACAGCCAGCCTAGATGTTGTTTCATCCGCTCTGAGTCTATAGAAAAGTTTATCGTCATTTAGATCAAAGAATTAATTATTTAATGTTTCTCTGGCTCTTGTGGCTGTGTGTGCAGTCAGCTGCTAAGCCAAGTTAAAGTAAATGAGGCTTAAAATGAAAATGTAATGCAAAAATGCATTAAATTAACGGCGACTTTAGAATGCTAAACCAAAAGCCAAACCACGGACCTGGAGATTTAAAAACGCTCTTTACAAAAAGGCACGTCTCCGTGGGTCTCCGCAGAGCACGTGAGATTGTTTGTGGGAATTTTTAAAGTTCTCGCTCACAACAAGACGTAGGAAACGTGTAGGGCAAGAGAAGATTTTCCCTTGGTTAATCGATCACAGATGTTTGACTATTGGGCAGATACAAAAAAGGTGTAAAATGATGATAATAAATAAAAAATAAATGCCACCAAATATACCTGGGTGGCCGTTAAAATACCTGCCCAAGTAAAGTACTGTATATATACTGTACTGTATATTCTTGCACAGTGCAATAAGGTCACTTATTTGAGCCCCAGCTGGGTCAGTTGGCATTTCTGTGTAGAGTTTGCCACATGTTCTCCCAGTGTTCGCTTGGGTTTCAAGTGCTCCGGTTTCCTCCACACTCTAAAAACATGTGTGAATTAAATAAGCTGAATTGGCCGTAGTGTATATGTGGTATGCAAGAGTGTATGGGTGTTTCCCAGTGTTGGGTGGAAGGGCATCCACTGCGTAAAACAAATGCAACCCCTTATTAGTAAAGGGACTAAGTCGAAAAGAAAATTAATGAATATATGAAGTATGATGTATCCAAGTAATTTTTTTCAGTATAACAGACAGTTTCCCGCTGTAATGTGTCTGTCTGTCTTAAAAACTCCCATAAAACAGATAAGCACACAACTGATAAACGCCAGCGCTCACAATCTGTCTTTCAGGAGGAACCTCGTATAAAAACAAACGCACACTTGGCTACTGCTTCACTATTTACACCAGGTTCACTGCAGCACAATTCCTTCTTCGTCGTTGTGATGACTGGCCCATATTTAACGTAGCCTTAAGGCTCAAAATGATTGTCGGTGCTCTCTGGGCATAATTCAGGAACATGTGTAGGTGTCAGGTGAAGGGAAGCATTTGCTTTGGTGGGGCTGATGAGTCAGTGGCCCAGAAGGCATGTTGATCCATCTCTGGCATCCACATTTCCTCATTTTTTTACTCCCTTTGGTAATTTCCTGCTCTCTGGGTCGATGAGCACAAAGTTTCATCAGACAGAGCCCTATTTGAAACTTCCCTGTAAGGTTAAAGACATCCTTGCCAGGTGTAAATCAAATACCCACTGAAGCATTTAATGAGCCCGGTCAGGTTGGATATTTAATCAGCCCACACTGCTAAATGACTCGAGTTCACCAATCCAGACTAATTGTTTATCGCAGTTCAAAGACCTCTACTAATAGTTTTGGCTTACACAGCGGAGACCACAAATAAACTTTTTTGGGGGAACGCTAGGACTCAACATCCCCCACTTAGTCAAAAAATCCATTACGCTGTACTGGCCTGTTGCTAATGCCGACACAATGAGTCCATGGGATGCAGGCTTGAATGAACGTGTGCTTAAGTAATGGAACGGATTGGATTGGCCAGGAACTGTTCTAGTTTATCACCTGCTGAGAACTCAACAATGCACCGCAAATAAGAGCTTATCAGCGGCTGCCCTTCCACCTCATTCAGCACGTCAGTCAGATATTCCTCAGCTTTTCTCCAACTAGACATGGCCTGTGTGATCGTGTGAAAAGAGAGCACGCTTTTACCTGATACCTGGTTTGTGAGTTTTGTGGGGCATGACGCCCAGTGTTTGGCCAACTAATGGAGGAGATTTAAGCTGACAGTCATGCAGGGTCTGAAGCAGTGCGAGGTGGAATGGGAATTTTGCAATTGAAAATGTTTTTTGATCCTTGTTACAATTCAGATTGCTGTTATTGGCTTGTTCTCATCAAGTATCAATATGCTTTTTTCAGAATGTGATGGACAATTAGAAACTATGGTGCAAGGTTTGAGGAAGAGCTGAAGAGGAGATAGAGCTTTATTCTTGTGTTGTCAATAGAACTCCTCATTTTTAAAATGTCAAAAGCATAGCAAGGCACTGAGCATTGCCTGTGATGCTCAATGATGAACACTCATCATTTTTTAAAAGCTCCGACAGTTGGAGAAGCACTCGCAACTGAGCGTTTTTAGAAGTGCTCTGACATTTTCAGCGATTGCACCCTAAACGAGATCTGAAAATTTCACCATAGGCTCATTCTGAAAACGTAGCCCTATATACATTTCTGGAGATCACAAATTTGATCTTTGATCACAATTTTGATACTTTGTATGGCTGCATTTAGTCTTCAAAACGAATGTTATGGGACAGTATGACATCGTTCCTTTTCTTACTAACCAGCTGACCACTTACCTGCACATGGATGGCTTTTCCGCTGTTACCAGTTTGTCTGGTAGCTCGACACTTATGTCGGGGGATTTGAGATGCAGAGCGGAGTTGACCATGACCATGGGGTTCGATTCCTGTGAAGAACAATTCCAGAAGACAAAAACAGGAGCTAAAAAATAAAATAAACAAGTAAATAACATGGTGAGAATAGGGTAAAATCTAAAAAGTTGTTGAAATCAGGGGGCTTTTTTTTTTTGGATTGCTTTCTAGAACTCTATGGTTGGGTTTAGGGAAGGAGGTGGGTGGGGGCTTCAGTCGGTTGCTCAATCAGTCAGTCAGTCAGTCAGTTAGTCAGCAGCGGGCTCTGGTGGATTTATGTAAGAAGAGCATGATGGCACTCGCGAGAGATATTTAAGGTTTCAAAAAGCATACACAGTGACCTGGCGAATTCGCAAAAACTGCAAAAAAAAACATCGCTCCCCTGACTTATTTCACTCTCTCCAGTGAATATATGGCCACGTAATCAGAATGAATCTGGGTTGGAAAATGATGAGCTTTCCTACTTTTCACTACTGTTAATAAAATATCGTTGAAAGCTCATATAATCGCTTTGATTTTGTTCTATAAATGCTTGTGTGTGATCAAATGCTTTTAGCCACAAAAGTGAGTTGTATCTAAACAAAATCAAAATACATGTGTACAAGTGGCTTTGGCTGACCGCTTATTATTGGATTAAACAAATGTTATTACCAGGTGGAAAGAGGCCGTTTTAATGACAAGAGGCAGTTTTAATGACACTTACATGTTATGATCCGGAGGAAGAAGAAAAGGGTCCATTTGAACTGTAGAAGTTACTGACAAAATCCCTGTCAAAGTCTGACAAAGTCCCATAGTCTCTGCTGCTCCTTCAATAGCAAACGGCAAACGAATCCCATGTTGCAACGTAGGTAATTTTATCAAAAATCAGAAAAATGACAAGAACAAACACAGCACTAGGTGGGCTATACGGTGGTGTTGTTATAAAAATGAACTTTAACCCTTTATTCCCCGCAGTCGAATCTCCATCTGTCAGTGATCGTCATCTTCTTATCAGTGATCCCCGCGCCTCCACTAGTGTGTGGAGGGAAAGTGCGTCTACATTTTTCCAGAACTGGAACTACACATTTGGTGTTGTACCGCATCGACGTCGATGCGATAAACAAAAGATCTGAACCCAACTCAAATCATTTATTCGACTCTGAGTCAACTATTTAGTTAAAGAATCAATAGTTTTAAACATGCTGCACTTTTATATTTCAACCTCAGCTCAATGGTTTCATTAACTTAGTGCTGTGTTACACACTGCATGAAGGGTCATTTTCAAAAACCCATAATGGGGGCACTTTAATTTTTTATTAGCCTATTCTTTTTAAAGAGCCAATGTAGGATTCAAGTGATATGTTTTTGATTCGTTAAATAAGTACAGGGTTTAAGTACAGAAGTAGCATGCTTAACAGAAACAAAAACAGAAAGTCTTTCAATTCTCATGGTAAATTTGAGACCGTAAGAAAGCTATTTATCTTATGTTTATTCAAAGGCTGCCGATAACTAAACAGGAGAGCAAAGAATTATCACCTCTGACCATTGTGCTCAGCAAATCCGTCTACCCAGCCTGACCTAAAGACTTCAAAACAAACAGATGTGTTTTATTAATGCTATAGTGTGACTATAATCCCTAAAGGTATTTGGACCGAAAAAAGTCAACAAAGCACATGCCAACTTCCAGTGGTTTACCAAAAGACAGCACAATGATGCATTGTTCTGCCATGCGGTCATGCTTTACATATTGCCGACACACTCAATTGTTTGTTTTTCTATTTGCGTGGTTTTACACACTAAGTATAATAGCTGACTGGCACTGAAATTGTGTGTCATAAAAAGGATGCCACCTGCTAGCTTTGAATCATGGTGCTGAGAAATATGACTACAAACGACAGAATCTGCTGCACGCTCATGCTCTTATCGCATGTTTTTGGCAGAAAGTGGGTATTTTGTGAGTAAAGACCTTGATCTTTGGTCAGAATGTGCAGCGTAGGCTGTGTGTTTTTGCAAAGACCCAAATCGACATAAGGATTTCATCATGCTGTGTCTGCTTTTCAATGTCAACTACAGGAGGGATGGCTCGTGCCAGCTTCTGATAAGAGGCCGTTTGAACTATGTGTTAATGTCTTTCAAGCCTCTTCAAACAATGGACTTTTATCAGCTATCCTTTTCCTATTGTTCTACAGGATGCTAAATGTGTCAAGATGGGCTTAAAAGAAAAGTTCACACAAAAGTGAAAATGTGTGTTAAGTTACTCTTAACTTACTGAATGCTACAATCTGTTAAAAAAATTATGCTTACATTCACATGCACGATTGAAAGATTGACTTTGACAGATGCCCCTTGTTCATTCATTCATTTTCTTTTCGGCTTAGTCCTTTCATTGGGGTCACCACAGTGGAATGAACCGCCAACTTATCCAGCATATGTTTTTTTACACAACGGATTCCCTTTCAGCTGCAACCTATCACTGGAAAACATCTATACAAACTCATTTACCCACATACACTACGGACAATTTAGCTTACCCAATACACCTGTACCACGTGTCTTTTAACTTATGAGGGAAACCGGAGCATTCGGAGCAAATCCACGCGAACATAGGGAAGACATGCAAACTCCACACAGAAATCCCAACTGATCAAGCGTGGCTCGAACCAGTGACCTTCTTGCTGTGTGCTACCCACTGCTTACCGTGACGCCAGATGCCCCATGTTTGATTTTTATCATAATAAAACATATTGCTTACAGTGCATTTAGAGGACACTTTATTATATAAAGTGACTTAGAAATATGGATAAAAAAGCACTTCAAATCACCAGAGAGCAGCAGTATTTGGATGTCAGGACTATACGCTCACCACTTTATTAGGTACACCTTGTTAGGTTGGAACCCCTTTGCCTTCAGAACTACCTTAATCCTTGGTAGCATACATTTAACAAGGTACTGCAAATATTTCTCAAAGATTTTGGTTGACATGATAGCATCACACAGTTGCTGCAGATTTGTCGGCTGTACACCCATGATGCGAATCTCCTGTTCCACCACATCCCAAAGGTGCTCTATTGGATTGCGACTTGGTGAGTGGGGAGGCCATTTGAGTACAGTGAACTCATTGTCATGTTCAAAAAAACAGTCTGAGATGATTTGTGCTTTATGAATCAGAATAAGTTGTATTGCCAAGGCGACAGTTTTATTGCAAAGGCGACAAAGTGACATGGCGAAATTCCTGTTCTTAGATGACAGGAGTGGCACCCGATGTGGTCTTTTGCTGCTGTAGCCCATCTGCCTCAAGGTTCAACTTGTTGTGCGTTTAGAGATGTTTTTCTGCATACCTCGGTCGTAACAAGTGGTTAGTTGAGTTACTGTTGCCTTTCTATAAGCTGGAACCAGTCTGGCCATTCTCCTCTGACCTTTGGCATCAACAAGGCATTTGCGCCCACAGAACTGCCGCTCACTGGAAATTTTCTCTTTATCAGACCATTCTCTGTAAACCCTAGAAATGGTTGTGCGTGAAAATCCCTGTAGATCAGCAGTTTCTAAAATTCTAAGACCAGCTCGTCTGGAACCAACAACCATGCCACGTTCAAAGTCTCTTAAATTACCCTTCTTTCCCATTTTGATGCTCGGTTTGAACTGCAGCAGATCGTCTTAACAATGTGTACATGCCTAAATGCATTGAGTTGCTGCCATGTTATTGGCTGATAAGAAATTTGCGTTAGCGAACAGTTGGACATGTGTCCAAAGTGGTCATTGAGTGTAGAAGCCAAGTCTAAGTAAGCTTACTCACATGTGTGGAACACACTCAGAATCACAATGTTTTCCAGAAACATGGAGTGTATAGAAGTAAATGTTTTGTGCATTTGGAGAGGAAAATAGTTTTTTCTTGTACCGACCAAATATTTTGTCTTAAAATATCTCGTATCATCAGGAGTCACAGGTATAATTTTGTTTTGGTTTTATATTTTTTTATTTTTGGGGTCTCAAATGCCTGTAGCTTTTGCTTTGCATTCCTTTAGTTACCAAAGACCACAATTTCAGCTAAAAATCACATTTTCGCCCTACTAATAAAAACTACACCTACATCTTGGATGGCATGGAAGTAAGTAAATTAACAGCTAATTTTTCTGTACTTCGGGGTCACATTCTCAGCAATTTGTTTGTACCATAACAATTTTTTTTGCAGAATACCATGTGTGGAAATAAATACTGTAGCTGAAATTAGGAACAGAGAATCTGCAAAACTCTTTAAATGGTAAGACTCTTGTGTTTGATCAGTCCTGTCAGAGGCACGTTTTGCTCCCTCTGACATGTAAAAAAGCGTAAGATCATCACAGAAAAGCAGGCCCTGCCAAGCCTTTACAGTCAAGATTGCAATTGATTATTCTGGCCAACTGGAAACCAGGCATTTGAATGCTCTGCCTGCCATAAAGGGCTGGATTTGATCTTTTAAACGGTCTCAACGCTTCGTGGTTTTAAAGCCGCGCTCTTTAGCCTTTTATCAGATCCATGCTTCATAAGGCTGGAGGTTTTTAACTCCAGCGTGCTTGCAGACTGTGGCAGAGAGTGATGTTTTGAGCCTGCTCATCTTGTCTGCTTTAACGAATGGGTGTTCCAGCTAATGCTTTGAATAGATCCATGTTGCATGAGTAAATAATGACAGACCTCTGGGCCTCCGGAATGGACTCCACACTAAATTATCCGCAGTTTGCTTATGTCTATTTATCTAATTGAATGGATGAGCACAGCTTATAAGCACAATGTTTCAGTGTATGTCAATATAATGAAAGCTCTCTTTCACTTATGTTTAGCTTTTGCTGTTTTTGCTAGTGTAAATTGTGGACTGTTAGCCCAGTCTACACTTTATGGCTCAATTACTCTGAAAAATCAACTAAGATGCCCTGTTGTTTTAAGAAATCTCTTTGATTAATTGCATTTTGATCTTGATTTTGGTTTGAGTAATGACTTTATTCAGAAATCACTGGTTTGGTCCAGGCGTATTAATCATGGTGAAATATCTTGAAACGTGCAGCAGCAAGTTTATGTTCAGTAGAAGTGCAGGGATTTTAACATGAGCAGTTGAATGAACTGATTAATTTTTTAGCAAACATACATGCGGTTGTGCTGGGCAGTGTATTGTTTCCTAGCTGGAAACCCGAGCGAGGAACAAAGTCCCCTGCTGACAGATCAGTTGACTGCTGCTGGATGCAGAGAGAATGTTGAGAGGTAAAGGGTGAGACATGTGAAAATGTATATCAACAAGGAAACATAAAGACTAAAAAGTGAGGAATGTAAGGTAATGGCTATGATTTTACTAGGAAAAAATATAGCAATGCTACAGTTTGAAATGCTAAATCTTTTCCCTAATGTTTATAGTAAATAACCATGGATCGACTTGTATAGAATTCTATTTTTACTTTTTTTGCTAACATGACTATGGTTGTTTTTAGTTCAGTCATGTTGATTAGAGTTTATGTTACATCTATTTGTACATTTTGATTAAATAAGGTTTATTGAATTACTTTAATAATCCAATAGAGTCTACTGTTTGAAAAGATTATTGGTTTATCGCGTGACCTTCTCATCACCACATGATTTTGCTTGCATTTTAACAGGGGTGCAATGTGTAGATGTTATGTCAAAACAACAGTGCATTAAGACTGTAAATAATGAAATACTTTAGTTTGCTGTAAAAAAACAAAACATAATTTATTTTTAGGATTTCTTTCATAATTTTTTAAGTAAATTCCTGGCAAATTATGGCAGGTTTTTTTACAGTGTAAACCAACATGAGAAGAAAAGTGAAAATGAGGTAAAGTGTTGAATAGGAAATAAATAGGATCTTTAGTAAATATGATAACAATAACCAATAAAACAATAGTTTAAATTATAAGGTAGAACTGCATGTTATTTTAAATATATGAAATCATACTAAGATGGTTTCTGTGCTTTATATAAAAGCAATATCACTTGAGTAGCAGTGCGATATGACTGTATATCGGCACTGGTGGGAGGTGTGCGTTGCCCTGGTGCCTTAGTGCCCTACAGCCATAACGCACTTCTACAAATGTGCTATTGTGTTTACACAACAGTTCGACGGCATGATCATGTATATAGAAAAGAAAACCAAACACTTACCAGTTTAATAATGATTTGATCAGCTGTAGTTTAAAACTATGCTGAGCTTTTCCTCCTCTTAAGGGCTTATTATGTGGTCTGTCGCCATCTTGTGGATGGTGCTGTATATAATATTCAAAATAGGCACTATTCTTATAAATAAACTGCATAGTTGCAATCTAAACAACTACATTCTTGCTTAAAGAAGCCTCAAAAGTACATTATGTTGTCCAATAGCTGCAATATTTGTCAAACTGTATAGTGAGTTTATTGATCTGCTGACACTCTATGTGGGCGGAGTAATACAAAAGGGTAAGGTGGCTGTAGGAGTTCTGATATTGCCGAATATCACACTGCTATCTGCCAATCATAGTCGATAACCAGACAGAACTGTTGTATAAACTGTGATCTATACAAAAATACTGATATTTCTAATAAATTAGCTATATTAGGAAAGATTTAATTAATGATTAAGACCAGCGAAGCTGCAAACCCTAATCCACACTAAAATAACAAGAAATAAAAATTAAAATTAATGATTTTAATTATTTTTAGCAGAAAAGATGTCATTAGTAAAAGCTGTAAAGTAATATAAATAGTAAAATCAAATCTATATGAAAGTTAAAAATTTAATCAAAACTTTTTTTAGTATAAATGTTAAATAACAAACTGATATTTTCATAGCATTTTTTCAATGTTACACCATCAAACACCTTTAAAAGGTATATATAACTGTTTTCAGAGTAGAGCATGGCACTTTGTTCATTTACAAACATTGAGCTCTTGACAAGTAAATAAACCTTTACGCATTTAAAGAAGCACAGTTATGTCTCATTACGTCATACAACAATTTATCAAAGTAAAATTGACAACTCTACAATAGGCTCTTCAAATGTTTGTGGAGAAATCCACAGGTATTAACACACCAGCAGACAGGCACCAATACTGCCAGCCTCTAATCCCACATTATTGTCAGCTTCTCTAATTCTCCCCAGACTACTGACCCTCGCGACCCAGTAATCCAAGAAAGGCACATAAACACCAGAATCAGGTTGCTTTGCGACGTGCCTTATAAATGCACAGGTGGAGCACAACGTTAACAACACACATGCAAATAAACGTATAGAACATTAATGAGGTCAAAGATCACATTATTTTTGTCAAGAAGCAGCTGAAGGATGGCAGCGTGGGACAGCGACGTTCCAGAAATCTTTACGTATTTGCAAGTGTACCAGAGCCCGAGGGTTAACAAAAAAGTGCGTGAAGGTGACATTTGGTCATTCAGATCTCCTTTCACTTGTATCAAGCCTTTCGGAGGTGACGCCAAAGGCCACGAAGATATGAAGCACGAAGGTGGGGCTCGGTAACCCAATAACCTCAGCATTGTGCCCCACACAATGAGAGCTGCTTAATGTGTCAAAGAGGACCCATGCACTGTCTCTGCCATTAATGTGGATTTTTTTTTCCATTCTTTGAAATAATACACAATAGACACTGGTATGAAGTAATATTTCAGGTTCGATACAAGTTAACCTTAAATGACAGCACTTGTATGATGATGAACATTTTCCAATTTGTTCTTCCTTTTCTTTTAAATATGCAAAAAGCTGGCAATTGAATGGGGGAGGTAAATAGAGGTTTAAATTGTAAAGTTACAAAATGCAATTTATATGCATTTTAAAATGATTTTATTAAGATAAAACATTCTCTCGGCGTTATAAACTGTCCCTGCTGCTTTTATTTTTTGAGGTGCTATTTTCTGCTTTTTTTCTAAAAATTGCATTTTTATTTCTGTAGCGCTTTTACAATGCAAATTGCTTCAAAGCAACTTAACTTAGAAGTACTAGTGAATTGAACTTGTTTGAGTCCAGTTTTGATAGTTTAAGTTCAGTTTAGTTCAGTTCAGTGTGGTTTAAATTTGCAGCTCAACAAGTCCCAAACCAAGCAAGCCAGTGGCGAGGAACAAACTTCACCAGTTGACGAAAGTGAAGAAAAAAAAAAACTTTTAAAGAAACCAGGTTCAGTTGGGCACGACTATATCTCGTCTGGCCAAACTTCTTGTGCAGAGCTGCAGTCTAGGCACTGGAGGCTGGAGAATGCTAGACGTCCATTGTAGATCTGCAGGTGTGTGTAGGTCACCGGTGGGTGTTCAGGCTGGCCCACGAGTTCAATGCAAAGACTCATTTGTCACTAAGGTCTTACAGAAATCATGTGCTCCACTTCTCCATGACCACCACAGCAGCTGCTGAGGACACAACCTGGTCCAGGATTATAGAGACCTCAGGATAGGAAAAAATGTATTTGAAATAGTTGCATCATTTGAAATAATACTCAGAAGTACTCACATGAAGTAATATTCTCGGTTCAGTTTCAGTTAACTTTATTTGACAGCAATTTTGTCATGGGAAATGTTTTGATTTGTTCCTCCTTTTTCTTTAAAAGAAATTAAAAAAAAATGCTAGTATGTAAATGTTTAAAGATATAGTGTAATAATTATTTATAAAAATATTTTAATATAATAATAATAACAAAGTCAAATAATAAAATCAATCCTACAACATTGTCTTAATACAAGTTTAATCACAAATGTGATTAAGTCTTACAAGTCCCCTTAAAATTAAATGTTAGCGTGTTGCATGAATAAGTCCAAATAACTAAAATAAGTTAGCATTTTTACCCTTTTAGTTCCCTATCAAGTTTTTACATTGCCAATAAGTGGCTAAAGAGGCGTTTTTATAATGTCGCTTTCAACTTAAAATAAACAAAAAAAAATTATATTTTGTTCTTCTGCTAGTTTGCAAAACAACTGTATTACGATGACTTGAAAATGCAAACTGAAGATGTTTGTAATCTCTCACTTGCAGTGTTTTTCATTGCTAGGTGTGCATATTGAGATCAGTGTCTATTAAGAAACGATTTGTTTTTTAATTTGTATTTGATAGAAAGAAACAGCCACAGCATATTAAAGCCCAAAAAAACACAACCTTCATATTATTTACTGAGTTCATTTATACGGGAAAACTGTGGCCCCTTAAAACACTAAAAATAGTGAGTATTGGTGAGATTAAATAACTGATGAAAAATGCTCTATTTACAGCCTCTTTTTCTTTAAAACTCAAGCCTGTTGAGCTATTAACTATTAACTACTCCTTCTCAACTAGTAGATTTTTAAATAAAGATTAAAAGATTTGTCAGAAGTTTAGTTGTTGATTCATTTGGTGGTTTACTTTTGCAAATTGTATGTCCACCTTCATTAAAACTTGTGAGAATCAAAAACTTTTATTTTCTCATAATTCTCCTTGTTTTCCCCCTTGTTTTCTTCATTTTTTTGTGGAAGGAATTAGGGGAATGCAAACTTTGGGATTGGCCTACAACAACATGTCATCCCTGCAGCACGCTGTAAACATTACGGTACACCACAAATGCTGTTGATTAAGTTTAACTTGTATTGAACCCTGAACAGCTCTTTAACAAGTGAAGCAGAAAATACCAAGAGCAAACGTTCAACAGCCCTGCGAGACTCCCGGCTGCTGGAGGAGCCCCAGGATCAGAGCAAACCAAGCTTGTCAAAACACTGCGCAGGTTTTTCAATTTCTAGCCTTGATCCTCAAAATACCGTGAGCTAAGCGGCGGAATGTCTTCCTCTCCAAACACACCGCGAAACGTGAAGTTTATTTGCTAGGAAAATAAGCACTCTCTCTAAAACAAGGGTGCGCTCAGCTGGTGATGGGTCAGGCCCGTTGAATCAATCCCAAATCACTGTGCTTTTTTACGCATGCTTACGCAATTCCTTTTTTGATATGCGTGGTAGCTCAGCCATTATGATGGGTCACTGTGGGCTTATATAACTCCAAAAAGCAAACACGCTCTGCTGAAGGCACATCAAAGACGTCTTGGCCATCTCATGCAACATGTGTCTCACTCATCCTTGTTCTGTCGCTCCCTCAATGGAAGCCCAAAGACGTTCTTCTTTTCCTGGAGGGGACTGGATAAGCTGGCATGTAATCCCCCTTCATATTCACTGACTTTTCCACCTGTATACCGATTCTGTGCCTCTGAGCCAAGCAGCTCAGGCCTGTAATGAGAGTCCATTCGGCCTGATTTATCGTCTACCTGTATTGTTCTCCGCATCTTCAAAGCAGCCCTTTGAGACATGTCCTCAAAATGAAGCGGCAACCACAGATAACACACTGACTCATGCGACTTACTCACATCGAGGGGTTGAAAGAGTGAGACATTTTCTGGCACGGGATGGAGTTTCGTTTTTGGGCCTTTTGTGATTTCTTTTTTTCATGGGTGTGTTTTTTACTGTTTTCGTCACCATGCTGGGAAACCGTAGAGGGGTTTGAGTAAATGCGGTGTTAATCATTAATCGCTTGTTCTCTGTACTCCAACAGGGTTTTTTAGTCATGGCCTGTGGTGCCAGGGTCTGGTTTCATTAATTATTAATGTCTTCTTTACTTTCATACTAGGGTACGTGACCCTTTGAGTTTGACCACAGTGAGGCCTGCAGGTGCCCGTTGCTTTTTTGGTCATTGAGCTAAACACTAACTTGGATAAACTATAATAATTAGAGGGATAGGTAACTCAACAATGCAATTTAGGGATTATTTGCTCACCTTTATGGCATTGCTGAACACTAAAGGAGATATTTAGGACAGGGGATATCAAATTTTTATTTACTTTTGGGGTCCACCTCATTCTCTGGTCAGTTTCACAAGGCTTCCCTATGCCTTATACTGAACGCTTATACTTCTTATTAACTAAGACATTTGTTTTGTCTTCAAGTATTATTCTATTGTATGGCAGTACTCAAAGCTCAAACAAACTTTAAATAATTAATACAGAAATTTAAAACATCATAAACACATTTTTGGAGGTTATTATGTCACAATGGTAAATTATGCTGCTACATCATAATTATATCATACCACATAACTTTCTATTTATTAACAAAATAAATAGACACGCAAAACAACAGTGGTGAGAAATCAGCTGTTAAGAAAGTGTTTCTTTATAATGGGGTGTAATGTATGTTTGCTTAGGCTCTGCAATTTAGCACTCCAGTCCAAAAAAGTTATATAAAGCTTGTTTATAAAATTGTATTCAGTAGATTGCTTTAGATTAAGCAGCTTTAAACATCAAAATACAAAAAAAATGTGTCTTGAAAAACATGGTCAGTTTGGTTTTTAAGTGAAGTTTTACATACTAATCTCTAGAGGAGCATGTGATACGATTGATCGTGGTTTGTCCCTCATTGGTAATCAGCAATAATGCAATCAGATTGATCAAAGGCTACAATAAATTTACTGATTTCGCCCCTACTCCTTTATCTTCATTTTGGAAGAATCATCTTTTCCATCCCATCTCCTCCTTTTCCTCCTTTACCAGGGGGAGATCTCGAGACTTACCTGATCTCGGACCCACTTACTTGCTAATTGACCAGACAGGAGCCCTGGGCTCAATTATCTTAGAGCAGGGTTCTCTCCTTGGACAACATGTCCAACCTACTAATAGTGTCAAGCAATATCTAAGTATATCAGAGTTATATTCAAGAGTTATATTCAACTTCTACTCTAAATCAACTCTTCAGTGTTTGTTGTTAATGGCCGACCAGCTGCTGAAGATGCAATAAAACATGACTTGGTGGCCCTTAAGCACAAGACAGTCTAACTGAGCACAGAGGAATTGCACATCAGACAGGAGTTACGTTTTATTTCACTTAATTTTTTTTCATGGCTTGTAACTTTTTTATGCCAGCGTTTTACCAGGTGTATGTGTGCTGTAGTGAAGGAGGTTAAACAGAAAAGAAATAAGCGTATTATTATAAATACAGTGTATTATTATAAATATAGTGTAATAAGTGAGTTTTGGGAGCGTAAATATTGTGTCAGGGAGTATCTAATGTCAGGGAGTAATTTTCATTCTGTCAGCTCATCGCTATAATGAAAAATGCTTGGGCACGAATGTTGAAAAAGCTGTCTTAAAATGTTATCTTAAAGGAGACATATCAGGAAAAAGAGGATTTTATGTTTTCATTTTGAAGTAATACATTGATGTTGTGTGCAGAAATCATCACATTCATTTCTTCCCTTAGTGACTATTTAGTTTCATCAGCTTGGCCTGCCCTGATGAATGACAAAACGACCTATGCTGGTACAGTTAGCCAATCATAACAGGAGATCATTGTACAATAGAGCGCAACAGTTTCTGGAAGTAAAACATTCATTTTCTCCACAGGGGAATTGATGTTTAAAAATCAATTGATAAACACCAACGCTGTTAATCGATTAGATATGGTTTAATCAAACCCATATGTGTGCATAAATTATTTTTAATAAAAAAAAATGTCTTTAATTGCTGAATTTATTCAGAAAAGCTATATTTACCCATAATTCTTCACCAAAGAAAAAAAAAAGAGAGGGTTCTGTTATCAAAGAAGTAAAAAGAGATCCTTACCTCCACCCACTCCATATGAATCACTGCATATGACATCAGTCAACTCTCAAAATACTTATGTATTTTGTATGTATGTGCATGTTTTGCATTAAACATGAGATACACACTTACCGGTTGCTTTATTAGGTACACCTGTAAAACTGCTTGTTAATGCAAATTTATTATCAGCCAATCACATGGGCATGTAGACATGGTCAAGTCGATCTGCTGCAGTTCAAACTGAACATCAGAATGGAGAATAAAGATGATTTAAGTGACTTTGAACGTGGCATGGTTGTTGGTGCCAGACTGGTTGGTCTGGTATTTCAGAATTTGCTGATCTACAGGGATTTTCACATACAACCATCCCTAGGATTTACAGAGAATGGTCAGAAAAAGAGAAAATATCCAGTCAGCAGCAGTTCTGTGAGCGCAAATGCCTTGTTGATGCCATTGGTCAGAAGAGAATGGCCAGACTGGTTTGAGCTGACAGAAAAAAGCTACAGTAACTCAAATAACCACTCGTTACAACCGAGGTATACAGAAGAGCATCTCTGAATGTTAAACCTTGAGGCAGATGGGCTACAACAGCAGAAGACCACACCTGGTGCCACTCCTGTTAGCTAAGAACAGAAAACTGAGGTACATTTCGCACAGGCTCACCAAAATTGGACAATAGAAGATTGGAAAAACGTTGCCTGCTCTGATGAGTCTCGATTTCTGCTGCGACACTGGGATGGGAGGGTCAGAATTTGTTGTCAACAACATGATAGCATTGATCCATCCTGCCTTGTATCAACGGTTCAGGCTACTGGTGGTGGTGTAATGGTGTGAGGGATATTTTTTTGGCACACTTTGGTCCTATTAGTACCACAAGAGCATTGTGTCAATGCCACAGCCTACCTGAGTATTGTTGCTGACCAAGTCTATCGCTTTATGACCACAGTGTACCCATCTTCTGATGGCTACTTCCTGCAGGATAACCCACCAGATCATAAAGCGTGAATCATCTTAAACTGGATTCTTGAACATGACAATGAGTTCACTGTACTCAAATGGCCTCCACAGTCACCATATCTCAATTTAACAGAGCACATTTGGGATGGGGTGGAACGGGAGATTCGCATCATGGATGTGCAGCCAACAAATCTGCAGCAACTGTGATGCTATCATGTCAATATGGGCCAAAATTTCTAAGGAATTTCTCCATGACCTTATTGAATCTATGCCATGAAGGATTAAGGCAGTTTTGAAGGCAAAAGGGGGTCCAACCTGGTACTAGTAAGGTGTACCTAATAAAGTGGCCGGTTAATGTTTTGTTTATTTGGTAGATAAACCCAAACATTTCACAAAATGTCTCCCCCATTATTAATATTAAGTGCTTCTCTCATTAATGTCATTAAAAGAACATTGTACTTTTGTCATTTTGTTTGACATTCATATACTTTTTTGCCTCTGATTGTAATGTTTTTAATTATTCTCATAGCTGCTTGTTTTGGTTCAGGGTTTATAACACTTTAATTAAAATTTTGAAAAATAACTTGTATGACAAAATAAAAAGCTTCAGAGCTGACTTGTGCTGCCACTTTAAACCGTTCAAATGCAATACAGCAAAGATAAAGTAGCAAATATGGATTAAAGGTAATTTTAAGAGGGTGTGGGGTTATGTTAAGCCTAATTAGGATTGTTTTTCTACAATACAGGTGTACTTTAGGGAGACATGTTAGAAAAGGGTTTTGAACAAGGCCCCTTTAATATCTGAAGCTCTCTGAAACTTCCAAAACTCCACAGGTTGTAGTGATCCCAGCCAAACAAAGCTGGCCTCAATCAGCACTCTAACAGAGCAGCAGCGAGCCCAGCGTTCCTCACAGTTTCCCATGAATTCCTGCCATCTGTGAGCACAGCCGTCAGAATGCGGCACGGATGATCCAAGCACCAAGGGAGAAAACATGCAACTGCAACAGCCAGTAGATACCGAGCTTAGATAGGGCTTTACTGCTGTGTTGCCCAAGCCTCTTTTCCACAATCATCTAACCCACACATTGCAATTTGCATGGCAAACTTGAGACCATTACTTTGGAAAAATGAGACTTCTGCAGAATATATCTATGCACGATGTAGTGTATTTTAAGCTTAATGCCAGGTAAAAAAAAAAACTATCACATGTTTAACTTCTCCATGTGTTTCTGCTTTCATTGTCAGACGTTTGTTGGAGATTCCTTCAGCTGTGGGAAACATGAAAGAGGCTATCGGCTAGAAGTTACAAGCACCAACCCGCGCCGGGACTATTTTCATGGCCGCTTCCGGAATGTTCTTCTCACTTCCATAGCTGTGGTGCCGATCCAAAACCACACTGTGGTCAGCCTTGGCACAGCTGAGGGCCGCGTCATCCAGGTGAGACATGTTAGCATTAGCCTTCTCTCCACGCTGTATTTCTAAAACCATGCGGTTCCATTTAAAGGCTGCGTTTGCATATTTCAACCAGTTTTAGTGGGTTTGGGAGCAATGTTGTCATAGTTACTATAACTACTGGGAGAAGTACTCAGTACAGTAACTGGAATTGTTTATTAGAAAGTTATTTCTGGTGAAAGACAGGTCAATTGTACTAGTTACAGTATACAATCTAAATGGGAATATTAATATGTATGCTCCAGGCAGTGTTAGATTGGCCACAACGTTTCCTAGTAACATTACAACAATTATATTTTTTCTATATTTTTAGGTTTATCTATGCTTGTATTATTCTTACTAGGTAAGTTGTACTCTTATTTTGAAAATGGGAGAGACATGGAGAACAAAAAGAAACAGATTTACAAACCAGGCAGCAACAGAAGAATTCAAAGCTTGTCAGAATGCAAAATGGGCGATATACAATGACAAAAGTCTTGTCGCCCATTCAAGTTTTACGAACAACAAATAATAACTTGACTTCTAGTTTATCATTTAGTATCAGAAGTGTCTTATATCAGGGGTGTCCAAGCTCGGTCCTGGAGGGCCGGTGTCATGAAGAGTTTAGCTCCAACTTGCTTCAACACACCTGCCAGGAAGTTTCTAGTATATTTATTAAGTGCTTAGCTTTTCATGTGTGTTTGATTAGGGTTGTAGCTAAACTCTCCAGTACACCGGCCCTCCAGGACCGATTTTGGACATCCCTGTCTTATATGAAAGGTAAAGGCCTCTAGATTACGCTTATTTTTTCAAAATATGATCATGGCTTTTAATTATTTAATTAGGACAGTATTGTCTGACTTTGCTTAGACAAAAGTCTTGCCACTTAACTGAAATAGAAGTTCATCAAGATTCTTTGGATTCATCTTCAATGCCTCCTCCAGCTTACCTCAGATATGTTCAATAATGTATATATCTGGTGACTGGGCTGGGCAATCCTGGAGCACCTTGACCTTCTTTAATTTCAGGAATTTTGATGTGGAGGCTGAAGTATGAGAAGGAGCGCTATCCTGCTGAAGAATTTGCCCTCCTGTGGTTTTTAATGTAATTGGCAGCACAAATGTCTTAATACCTCAGGCTGTTGATGTTGCCATCCACTCTGCAGATCTCTCTCACATCCCCATGCTGAATGTAAACCCAAATCATGATTTTTCCTTCACCAAACTTAACTGATTTTTGAGAATCTTGGATCTATGTGGGTTCCATTAGGTCTTCCGCAGCATTTGTGATGATTGGGAGGCAGATCAACAGATGATTCATTGGAAAAGTCTGCTTTCTGCCACTTTTCTAAATGATCAACTAGAAGTCAAGTTATTATTTGTTGCTCTTACAACTGGGATCAACGACAAGACTTTTGTCAGGTAGTGTACATATTATAGATTTATTCCCCGCCACCCAGAAGAGGCATAAGGTGGATTTAACTTTAGTTTAACATGTATATTGTGAAATTTGCTGCATATTTTTTTATGTTGCTGACTTTAAGAACATACACAAATTTATTATTATCATTAAGAGGAGAAGCCCTTCAAGATGAATCGTCTCATTTTCAGGAGGGTCTTCAATATTCACAATCACAAGTATATACACAAATGGCAGATACAGCAGTGCAGTACTACAGCTGCATCAATGCAGTAAACCATCAATACAAGAAAGTAAATACAACACAACACAATTCACCCACAAACACACATACACACTCTCAAAAAGATGTCTAACCACACAATAATATGCATGTTTCACATTATTATTGTTACAATAGTTATTGAACAATATTACAATAACTACCTCCTGAAATATAGATATTCAACCCTATGCAAACAAAAATTAGAAACAAATAGAAGCATTCTGTAAATAATGTACAACAGCAAAATACATCTCTGTCAGCCCCATGTGTCATGTAATTTTAATTTAGCCTATATTTAATCCACAGCATGATTTTGTATAAAATTGGGTTACTCTGATGGCATGAAGATAGCTCACCTACTACTAGCTCAAATAAAGTTCTCCATTACTTTAGCCAAAAGTTTTCTTAACAAGGCATCTACTCAATTTGTTCAAATATTTTTAGGCAAATGGAGTATGATTATCTGGCATGTGTGCTTTTCCCCCTGCTTTTCTTTGCATGCTTTTCCCCCTTTTAATCTGCCTAAAAACATAACATAAAATACTTTATGACTTTATTCATTTCATTTTGTGCTGCTGACATTATTACCTATAAAAATTGAAATGCTTGTGACTCATGTCTCTCAAGTTTTTACAAAAATATCATAGGTTAAGTACATCCTAGGTCAGTTGACATGTATTTAAATAGAACTTTCTGTACATGTTCAGCATAAGTCATATTTCTAGAAGGATGACTAATCTCAGTCTGGGAAAAGGAATGGTGAACATTTGCAGTATCTAAATTAAAACGTAATAATTATTTTAGTTGCCAGCACTATTTCCCTGTGTTATTGTGCATGTAAATAGGCAGGATGTAAGTACGTGACTAGTGAAAACAGCTCTGAATGTAGGAATATGCAGGTGCCTGTGGCAGGTTGGGAAATACGCTCTTTTCCTGTTTGCCTTTGAGTGACCTTTGACCTCTGATCAGTGCTATAACATCTGAAAAAAGCACACGAGGTGAATCTATCAGTGATTTCTCAACATGTTTATTGTGCAGAAATGGCACCAACCCAAATATTGAATCTGTCCTGCATGAGCACCAAAAAAAAATTGAGAAGCGCATACGGAAGTGTCAGATAGAGACTTGTGGTATTTCGTAAATACGGCAAGAAAAATGTTTGAGAAATGAGTGGCGAGAGAAAGGGTGACAGCTGCACGGAAGCGTGGCGGAGGAACCCAATGGTACGTTAATAGTAAGCACTGAGCTTCGATGACACGTCTTCGCATGGCATTTTCTTGGAACGGCTGCAGCTGTCGTTCCTTCTCTCTCTCTCCCTTTTCCTTTTTTACATTTTTCCTCTCAACTTCTTCTCGCCTCTTTTGTCTGCATTTTGAGGCCTGGTAAGGGGTGAGTGCGAGTCCAGCTGTCCCATTTGAGAGGTTTTCAAAGACAAAGAGAGTGGGTGAGTGTTTAAGAGGCCTTGACAATGAGAATGCTAAAAAAAAAAAAGAAGGGCGATGAAGTTGAATAAAATATGGAATGCAAGAGAGTAGTGGGTCATTGTGTAAATGAAAGTTTCAAGAGCCTCACATGCCTTTAAAAAACAACATGCTGCAGGTGAACAGAGTACACAAATTAACTAATACAGTAGGCCTACTGTATACTTCTCATTGTTCTTCTCCAGTTGACTGATCAGTCCCTCCAGGATTTTGTGAGCCTAATAGTTTCTTGAGACCTAAAAAGAACATTTTTTTTGTGTATTTTTACAGCAAAATAGAAGAATTAAGCTAAATAGTGGTTTAAGTTTTGAGAAAAGTCATTTTAGGTCACAAATATGAAAATCATTTCCCTGCAAAATCCTGGACGGTCTAACAGATACCATTGAAATTTCTTTTTTACAAATTTTTTATATAAAAAAAAAGTTATTTTAATTTAATTAAATTTAAAATACTTTATTCTAAATATATTATTATTATTCATTTCTTCATTCATTTTCTTTTTGGCTTAGTCCTTTTATTAATCCGGGGTCGCCACAGCGGAATGAACCGCCAACTTATCCAGCACATGATTTACACAACGGATGCCTCTCCAGCTGCAACCCATCACTGGGAATTATTATTATTATTATTATTATTATTATTATTATTATTATTATTATTATTATTATTATTATTACTTTTATTATTATTATTATTCATAAATTCATTCATTTTCCTTTGGCTTAGTCTCTTATTTATCAGAGGTCGCCACAGGGTTTCCATTAATAGTTTGAAGAGTAAAATGTCTCTAAATTACATAAAAATAAAGACACACAGATTACAACTATTGTAAAATAAAATAAAAGCATGTAACAAGTTTTCTGATGAGCTTGTTTAAATGTGCAAATGAGATTTTTTTATTAAAAATGTGGTAATTTGCATTAGAGTTGGAATTTAATACAGATGATTTTTGGGGAATATTTTGCTTCATCTCTCCATAATTCTGAAAATGTGGTGGAAATTTTTTTTTTTTTTTGTGGAACTAAATTTTGTATATGATCAGGTATGCTATGTATGAACATATACAGTATATATATAGCTCTGTAAAAAGAGCCATATGATATATCTCGTATCTGAATACAGATATGAGAATACTGTTCATACTGCTGTAACAGTTTACTGAAGAGATTTATGGCTCAGAGGAGTAAAAACAAGTTTTTGGACACTTTTAAGTAAACATAACTTAAAAAAAACTATTGCAATTGAAATTTACAGAAACAAATAGTTAAAGTGCTACAAAATAAAGTGTAATTTGAATTTGTTTTCTTTCCATTAAAATAAAAACCTCTTAAGCCACAGTGTTTTGTCTACACTGTCCCAGATTAAAAGGTCAGCAGCAGGGCCTGTAGTGCAGAAACAGTCCCAGTGGCCCTTATTCTCTCTAAGGAAGTTCTCCAGCTCCGCCACGCTCTCGCTGAGAAAAACTCAACACCTTGCCTTGTGTTTGTGAGCAGGACTTCCTTTTACATACACAATGAGCTGTAATTCACACGGTTATTAAGGCTCCGCTGTGTGGATTTTTTCCCCAGAGTGCATAACATTCCTCCTGCAATAACGGCTCCATTTGTAGCCATTTTCTGCCATGCCTGGGCTTAATTAAGCCTGGCTTAGCTTGGTTGCATCTGGGACTCAAAATCCTTTTATGGCTTATAGCGATTTTGGAAACTTTCTGGGACACATGACACTTGCCAGGTTTTAGCTGTATGGGTTCTGGATGTGTGTTGCACATTGCATTTGTGGAGCAAAAAGACAGTTGGCATTTGTGTGTGGAGTTTGCATGTTCTCCTTGTGTTGCGTGTGTTTCCTATGGGTTCTCCAGTTTCCCCCACAGTCCAAAAACATGCGCCATAGGTGAGTTAGCCCTAGTGTATTAGTGTATGTTTGCCGGAAGGGCATTCGCTGCATAAAATATATGCTGAAATAGTTGGCAGTTTATTCCGCTTTGGTGATCTCTGATAAAATAGGGATTAAGCATAAGGAAAATGAATGAATGAATGAATAAATATTATGTATTGACCATAATTAGTTGTTATACATACATTTTTCACTTTATCTATTTGACATGTTACCGTTACAGCATTGTATAAGTAATCATTTCAGCAAGAGATATGGATTCCATCAATAAATACAACAAAACATACATTTAAATAATATCTGATTAATAATTAAATTTTATTTAAATATGCACATACATTTTTTTTTTATAAGTTCCAGGCTGCTTTTAGTGTGTGTAAAAGATATATGTGACATGAGGAATTTCCCTCCCACATTTAAGGAGATTTTGGAAAGTTGCGTTCCTGCACATCTGGCCTTACATCATAAATTATAACATAAACTACATCATAAAAGTAGAAATCTGCTCATGTGGCATCAAAATTGTCTGCGTCTATTCATGTAATAAAGCAATATTGTGGCTAAATTGCCCTGATTACATTTCATTGCACTGGAAGATTGATTGATTGATTGATCAGTTTTTCATGAACAAGCTCTTTTGTAATCTCTATTTTAATATATGGGTCTGAATCCCACTAAGTATTGAAGTCATTTTTGCACCAATTTAAAAGTCAACTTTATTTAGAAGTCAATTTCCATGCTGTGTTTATAATTTAATTTAATTTAATTTAATTTAATTTAATTTAATTTAATTTAATTTAATTTAATTTAATTTAATTTAATTTAATTTAATTTAATTTAATTTAATATTTAAAAGAAAAAAAAAAAACTAGGGATGTCCTGATCAGGTTTTTTTGCCCTCAAGTCTAAGTCTGAGTCATTTGATTTTGAGTATCTACCGATACCAAAACCTGATGCGATACTTTTATAATACATAAATAAATAATAAAGAAAAGTGGAGAAACAGATCCTGGATTTTCCTTATTTTTATTGAATTCACCACAACATTCAACAACTCTGTTAACAAACAGAGCACTTCTGTGAGGAAGCTTGAACAATCAAAGTAATTAATAGTGTCAGTTCTACACTTTTGGACATTAGTGCAACAGTAAATATAAAAACATAATCTAATAAAAAAAACAAAAAGCACCTCAACTTAAAATACCCGGCATGTAGGCAATCCCAAGTTTACATATCTAACACTTTGCTATGGCAATGTAGTCGTCATCAACTTTATAATCGATAACCTCGAGACCGTAGACATACTCGCGATTTCCGATTCAAGCTGCTTCCGTGGTCTACTTTGCTGGCATTTAACCTATAGCGTCTCTGCAACAAAGTAATGTCATGTCGCAACTGTTGCTGTTTCTGTGTGAAGCAAAGAAAGAGGTCTTACTCTGTGCCATCACATAACTATAGATATAAATAATATAATACATAAATATATATTCATATACATATATATTCTAGTCCTGATTGGGAGGTAACATTTGATTCCAATCGTGTTTAAAACTGCGTGATTGGGCCCAATTTCCGATCACTTGATCGGATTTGGACATCTCACCCATAACCCAAATCACATACATTTACACTATTCTACGCTATTTTGTAGTACGAATAGTGTACATAGTGCTTTTACACTGAAATATTCTTTATATTCTAAAACAGTGTGCACTGAGGTTGGTTTATTTGACTTATTTTGTATTGTGAAAGCAAAATTCTCATACGTAAGTGATTATGCTTACTTTCCACTTATCATTTATTCCACAACTGTCAAACATCGCCTAGGAAACAATTTTGTTTAGTTGGTACAAAAAAAGAAATACTATGCTGTTTAGTGTGTAAGTGCATAAGTGCGTAGTGTATAGTGTGCCATTTAGGACGCAGTGTGATACATTGCTAAACACACGCCTTTTAAAACAGACCACAAAACACTGACATTAGTGAGTGAGTTGTAGATATATCACTCACACTATCCTGAAATCACTAAAACCACAATAATGACACAGTCTCCAGCACCACCAGATGCCCCGGCCGCGCTTCAAGCCCAGGGCTAATAATGATGTGATCCACCGATGGCTAATGGAGCACAAGCACTGGCTGTCTTTGAGGCCTGTAATTGCAACGTAACCATGATAAATGTTCGTCCAGGTGTGTGGATGGAGCCACTGTTTCTGACACTTCCCAACATGCCGAACAGACAGAGGTCTTTACGTCTGCATTGCCTTCAGGCCTGAGCTTTTGTCTGTTCCCACTCAAACCACAGTCATCGCAGTTCAATCTGTCATCCTTTTGCCCTGAAAGGCAGAAGCACACCAGTTATTACAGTATCCATAGCAAAAAAAAAAGCAAAGGACGGTCCTTCACAAACATTGCTTCTTCTTTCATACTTCATCTATCCCAAGGAAAGTTCCAGACGTGAGCTGTAATTTGGTGTTTTATAAGCTAACCTGCAAAGAAGAAATAACAGGGGTTTGCTCCAACAGCTTCAGCTCATACTGAAGGGTTGTTTTACTTTCTAAGAATATGATGTTGGGATCTCAGTTGTTGTATTTTTTCAATTTGTAAGTAAATTTAAGATGTTTAAAGACATTTTTTATGCCAATCATAAGCATAAAAATTTAAACCTTAAAAACATTTTAAAAAGCAAATTGTAAAATATATATTAGGTTGTTTTACTTCACATTTTATTTATTGTAGTTTTTTATCACTTTTGTTTTTATTTATCAGGAGTAAGATTTGTTTCAGATTTCAGGTTTTAGATGTGGCGCCAACATTGTCTAAGAAAATATTTTATTTTATTTATTATTATTATAAATAAAATATTGTGTTCTTAAAACATATTCTTTTATTATTTGCTATTTTTTAAACTTAGATTTGTTGTATTTTATTTATATTTAACTTTTTGATTATTTATAATCAGAGGGTTTAAAAAAAATCTAAATACTAAAAAATCTGCCTTTAAGTTTTTCAAATGAGTGCTTAGCAAAGCTCTCATCGCTAATATAAAGAATATTGTAGGACATTTATTAAATATATTTTGCCATTTGTTTTAGTTAGATTTGTTCTATTTTGTTTATGAAACAAAATATATTTACAATATTAATATCTAATACACACTAAGAATCCTCTGTTAAGCATTAGCAAATAGTTAATTCATTATCTGTTAAGCATTAGCTCTACAGTAATAGACATTAGAAAACAGTTTATACAGCTACAAAAGTTGTATTCTTGACATTTTTAATGAGCTCAATGACTGTAGTTTTCATACTTTCATTCATTCATTCATTCATTCATTCGTTTGTTAATTCATTCATTCATTTTCTTTTCAGCTAAGTCCCTTTATTAAGCTTGGGTTGCCACAGCAGAATGAACCTCCAATCCAGCATATGTTTTATGCAGCGGATGCCCTTCCAGCTGCAACCCATTTCTGGGAAACATCCATACACACTCATTTACACTCATGCACTACGGACAAATTAGCTTACCCAATTCACCTGTACTGAATGACTTTGGACTGTGGGGGAAACCGGAGCACCTGGAGAAATCCCACGCGAATGCAGGGAGAACATGCAAACTCCACAAAGAAACACCAACTGACCCAGCCGAGGCTTTAACCAGTGACCTTCTTTCTGTGAGGCGACAGCACTACCTATTGCGCCACTGCGTCGCCATTTTCATACTTTATTATTTATTAATTGTTCATTACTAAATTCAGTATTGCATTGTTTACAAACCATTTGTATTTAAGAGTAGTTGGTGGCTTTTAGAATCACTCAGGATGAGATAGTAAATGATTAATAAACTATTGAAATCAACATATTTTATTATTCAGGCATATATTAATAGTTAATTTGTAAGTTAAAAAATGCTTTATTAACTTAACTTCATCCACTTTTGTGATCTAAAGTGAGAACTATTTAAGCTTACTTAACAACTAAGACAACTACAAATTACTTATGACAATTAAAAGCTTTGTATCAAATGAACAATAAATAAAAAATTGTTCTTAAAAAAAAAAAAAAACTACTGTAAACTTTAAACATTGCCGAATAACAATAGTTTCAAAATACAATTAGAATTAAATACAATTTTAAAAGAAAAGCATAAAACAACAACAATGTAATAATTTAACAATATATTATGATACAACATTTCAAACGTATTTAGCGATGTATAAACTGTATACAGCAATTTTATTTTAAATAAGACTGCACAGTTTACCAGAGATGGGTTGCGGCTGGAAGGGCATCCGCTGCGTAAAAACGTGCTGGATAAGTTGGTGGTTCATTCCGCTGTGGCGACCCCAGATTAATAAAGGAACTAAGCTGAAAAGAAAATGAATGAATGAACGAATAAGACTGCAAAGATTTATTTTTCATTTGTTTCATTTGCGTATCTTCAAATGAATTGACATGAATGAATTAGTTTATTTTCTTTTTTCCTTTTTTCTTTTTTCAGCTATATTTTAGAATCAAGCTGAGCATTTAATTGCCATTTAGAAGGGATTTATAAAGCATTAATAGACCTCTCCGTAGATTAGGTCACGAAACTGGATGTTGAGTTAATAAAGCATTTATTAACATACAAATAAACTATTAGTATATGCCTGAATAATAATAATTATATATATATATATATATATATATATATATATATATATATATATGTGTGTGTGTGTGTGTGTATATGCTAATTTAAATAGTTTATTAATCATTTACTCATTCTGAATTATTTTAAAATAGCACCAACTATTCTTAAATAACTAATTTGTAAATAATGCAATGCTTAATTAATGAAAAAATTACCATTAACAAAGCATGGAAATGCAATCATTTAGCACATTATAAGTGTGCTTACAAGTCAAGAATACAGCATTTTTAGCTGTATTTATAAACTGCTTACTAATGTCTATTAATGTAGAGGTAATACTTAACAGACAATCAATAAACTATTTGCTAATGCTCATTAAATGATTTATTGTGTGTAGTTAATATAAAGTGTTACCCATTTACTGTATGTTGTAATAATATCATTTGTTTGTTTAATAATTTTTATTACTTATTCATTCATTCATTCATTCATTTACTTTGGTTTTTACAAACATGACTTAGGTAAAAGACCAAAATTTACTTAAATGTCAAAAATAAAGACACACTGCAAAAATATTTTAAGTCCTGCTAATACCCACTGTTAATGTACCAAAAATCTATGACTCATTTTTACAGGAAGTTACCTTTTAAAACCTGCTGTTGTTATGTCCTCAATAAACAGCTTACAACCAGAACCACAGAGATTAAATCATTCAGTAGCAGCATTTAATCATCAATGAGGAATGCAGCCTTATTCCAGTAAACAGTAAACATAGAGGTCTTTTTGTGGCCATAAACACTCTTTATTAAGGCCCTGCATTTACAGTTCAAGCATTTGATGTGAACAGCCACTCATTTTTGTGTGTGTGTGTGTGTGTGTGCTGGCATCCTTCACAGGTGGTGGTTTCCCGCTTTGGCAAGACAGAGCCACATGTGGACTTCCGCTTGGACATGCTCCCCGTGTCTTCAGAAATGGCCCTGCTGTCTCCACAGCATCACAACGGCTCCTTATTGTTGATAACAGGAAACAAGGTGAACCTCAAGGCCATTCTTAACATGTCTGTAGAAACAGCTCAAAGTATGTTCAAGAAAATCACTTGTAAATAGAGAGCAAAAGCATTAGCAATTTAAGGGACAGTTCATCCAGAAATGAAAATGTGTTAGTAATTTTATTCACCCACAGGCCGTTCAAAATGTTAGTGACATTTTTTTTCTAATGCATTACACTTTTTTCATGCACCACAAATCCAGTCATAAGTCATAAATAACCGTTAAGATGTATGCTCTATTAGGATATAACAATATTTGGCTAAGATACAACTATTTGAATACTATTTGAATTGTTTAACATAATTAGACAATTTTAAAGGCAGTTTTCTGAGTATTTAGATTTTTTTACCCTCAAAAAAGCATCCAACAATGCACATTGCTAACTAATAATGAATTATTTATATTTATTTTTAGGAATTGTACAAAATCTTCTAACGGAACATGATCTTTACTTAACACTAGAATTACTAGAATTAACATATCGGTCATTCTGACCATTCTTAAAGACGTCATATTGTCACATCTAGGGATGTAATGATTTACCGTGAGCTGGTAGAAAAAACATTAAAATATGCAATGATTCAAACCGGTAAAAACTGTTGAACGAATTGTGATACATTTTTTGAACAGAGAGGGCGCTGTGTTTACAGGTGCAAACTCATTTTAACTTAAGCGGGAGAGTAAGATGTGGAGCAGCAGAGTAAAATGACAACGGTGAAGTCCGACAAAACAAACTGTGTGCAAACTGTGTGCAAATACGTCAAAAAGACGTTTACTTACAATGACAGAACAACAAATGTCACAGATGTCTATATGCAAAAAAAAAACTATTAATAACTATTAATACTACTATTTAATAACATTAAAACTATTACAAGCAAAACCACGCTGACCAGATCATTCACAGCTGATGATTTACAGAACCAGGTATTAAATTCTTTTTACTCTTTCCTTTCCAAATTAGTTTTCAATAATTTATTTTTAGGGGGTTTTCACATTTAATGTGCTAGGGCAGTGAAGGACAGACAGGAAAGCATTGGGAGCAGAGAGAGGGGAAGGATAGGCATAGGACCTCAAGCCAGGAATGGAACACTGGTTGCTGTGAGCACTTTGGTGCCATATGTCGGTGCTCTTAACCACTAGGCTATTGGTGCCGACAGTTTATGCATATTTTAATAATTTTTATTATTATTAAATATTTAAAGATGTTCAACATTATCTCTTTTTAAGTGTATTACACTGATACTTATACTAACTATTATACAGAAGTATTAATTATTCACCTTCATATTCATGTTCAACCTATAATGATTAATTTTATCATCAGCTTTTTGGATCTGGATCAGAGGGCCTATTGGCCACCTCTGTACACACTGCTGTCTGGTTTAGGAAAGGCTTCCCTCTCCACACCAGCCATCTCAGTCCCCAGTGAAAAAGTTTACATTGTACATGTGCAAAGACCTTAGCTTATGCCTGAAAACATAGATCTGCTGATATTTCTTTTCAAAATGTAAAGTCCCAGCCCAGTCACAGTTTTAGTCTGTTTATATCAATGAGTCTACTTTGGTTTGTATTATTCTTTTTGTTTTTTAAATAACACTTTAGTTATGGCAGAAAATATATTATTTTGCAAAAAATGTTCAGCATTTAAGAAAAAATTGAAAGGGTTCTTCACCTTAAATTTGTTTCAAATAATGTTCGTATGGAATCGTAAGTCCGTTGAATCGTTACATCCCTAATTGCATCATATTTACATTCAAAGCTTCTTTTGAGATACTGTATATAATAAATTTAAGCTTTGAATGTATGTCATTATATGTAATAATTAATCACACAAAAAATATTATCTTTTTGTTACTACAAAAATGTATAGTTTGGCTATATTAGACCACCCGTGAATGTCCGTCCACTTTCATTTTTACTTTTTCAAGAAAAAGTGGGAAAGGGCTTTTTCACAGCACTTAATATAATGTTTTGAAAGACATATAAGAAGTAAAGTTATGTTTTTGAAAACTGGAAGTTGCTAGGCAACAGAGGCACGCATATTTAAAATCAAGGAAGAAAGTAGCAAACAGTTAAATGTATGCAGTAATTTTGACCGCTATGGTACAGTAGTTCTAGGTAGAAAGGATCAGAAGTCAGGGAATTAAGGATATGTGTGTTTTATTTCAACAGGTATTGAATTGCTATTTAGTTATTATGATTAAATATTAAAAACGGTCAAAATGACTTCCTCAGTAGTACTAGTGTTAATATTCTAATGTTTTTTTTTGTTTGTTTTTTTGCATAGAAGTAAAACTTCCTTAAAAATGTGCATAAAAGAAACAATTATTATTTATTGTGGCTCTGTATGATACACTAAGGTCATATAAAGCTAAATAGTTAGAAAACAAATAATTATAGACAGTCTGGATAATGATAAGGTTGCACAATGATGTTTTGCTTCATCAAGGTCCACAGGGAATCATTTAGTTTTGCCAGTTTATATATATTGTTTTTGACACTCAAAGTGCTAGCAGCTGTTTCATATTTTACCAACCCCAGTTTAAGCTAAAAACATTCTTTAAATGGGTCATGAACTGTCTTTTTTTTATAAGTAGAAAATGAGGCCTGAGGATGAGTGAATTAACAGCAAATGTTCGTTTTTTGGGTGAACTCTCCATGTTACAGTAAAACAAGGTGTTACTGTCACACAAAAATGTAGTCAACACGTCGCTTCATATAAATCCATAAGCTAAATGAATAAATGTAATTTGTAATTTAATATGGTTTGTGAATGGCTCCAGGTCTCAAAGCTTCCTGTGATCGGGCCTGGATGTGAGCAGTTGTGGACTTGTAGCTCGTGTCTTCTTGCTCCGGGCTTCATGGGCTGTGGATGGTGCAGGACCAGCAACCGGTGCACCAGGGCCCCTCGATGCCCCCAGTCCCAATGGATCCAGGACTCCTGCCCCCTCCTCATCACCTCGGTAAAAAAGCCTGTCTTGTCACAAACAACATTACCATGGTTTTAAAGCAGCTAATAGCACATAGCTAATAGAATAAGTGCTTTCTAAGTATGGAGAGCCCCTATGAAACTCTGACCTTCATTGATTTTGCCTGATTTGCAGTATTTTCAGGGATAAGTGGGGGTTTTTAAGCAGGGATTTCGAGGTTGTTTTTTAATGATGTAAATTGATTGTAGATATATCAGAAGGGATTCGTTCGCCATTCTGTGCCTCTTCTAGATTGATGTAAGAGCAGGCCGAACTATATTTGTATTTGTGTCAGATCTCTTTGCTTATGATAAGTGGTGCTCTGAACACTTAATTATTAACTTGAAGCCAAAATGAGCTTTTCATGTGCCATGTGCTCAAAGCGACGCCATCTGCTTATCAATAAAGAACTAACCGAGCAGAAATCATGCAGAAAAGGAAAAGATTTTTATATATGTTATAAATAAATTAAATATCATTTATTCATTCATTTTCTTTTCGGCTTAGTCCCTTTATTAACCTGGGGTTGCCACAGTGGAATGAACCGCCAACTTATCCAGCACGTTTTTACATAGCGGATGCCCTTCCAGTCGCAACCCATCTCTGGGGAAATTAATTAAATATATGAAAACTAAACATATTTCTATTAATATTTGCATCAACGAACCGTGTTATTATAATGTGTATTATTACTTTTTTTTTTTATTAAAATGCCCTCAATATATATATTCATGAAAGGAAACAACTAAATGTAATAATTGTATTTGCTTAATTAAATTTATGTATTATTACTTAATTTTATGTAATATTTAAAAACAACATTTAATTTATGTATTTACTTTATTCATTAGCAATAGTGTGATGTGGTTACAATGACAATAATTACTATTTTTACAAGGTAAATGTATTTGCTAAAAAATAAAATCTAAATAATAATGTTTAATTAAATTGGTAGATTTGTATTAATTGCCCAATGAATTCTTTATTGATCTATTTACATATTTAATCAATTGAATAAGCAAATGTATTTCACAAATGATAATATTTATTTATGTATTGTTATTTATTTATTATATTGTTATTGTTATTATATTGTTAATACATTTTTTATTGTTGTCTTTTTTTTCCTTTGTTGTAATGAATAAATAAAGAGTTTAGATGCAAAAACCTCTAAGTGCCATCTGAAATTTTCAATAAAAATGGGCATTTTTTTCTCAGGCTCTTAGTGCAAAGAATAAGTTATTTTCATTGCCTTTACAGTTAAGCAACTGAACATAAACATAGGAGGCTAAGAAAATTGCACATTTTAGAGGAAAATTTCAGATGGCACTTAAAGGTTTTCGCACCTGATCTCTTCAAATGTACTTTATTTACTTACTAATTATTTTTTCAGATTTATTTAAATGTTTATTTGTTTATGTATTATTTAAATTATTATTATTATTATTATTATTATTATTATTATTATTATTATTATTAAATAATTTAAAAAATATTTTAATATTTTCAATATGTCTGGGTATCTCAAGCTGCAAAGTATGTGAAGTATTTTACCACTAAACACAGAACACAATTCACCTTTAAAATCCTCACCCTCAGCTGGTGGCTCAAGCTTGAGGGCACTTTTAACACAAGAGTCTAAAGCACCGAAAAAAAACAGGAAGGTTGTTTTGTTCTCTGTTTTTGTCTCCATCACCATTTACTGGAAGACCCCCTGCCTTCAGAGTGCCCATACAACCAAAACAAATTATTGTCAGTGGCCATCAAACCTCATGAGCAGAGAAAGCGCTCAGCATAAAGACTCTCAGCTGGAGGATCGACACTGAAAATGAACTCACAGCTTCTTCCTTCTTTTTTCCTAGATCTCTCCTTCCTCCGCTCCACTCAGAGGTCAAACCAATATCACAATCTGTGGCAAAAACTTTGGCTTTAACAAAAAAGACAGATTTGATACCAAACTTGTAGATGTGGTGGTTGCTGGAACGAAGTGTAAATTGGAAAGGAAGGACAGTAACAATAATCGGTAAGTAGATAAATAATCCAGGATTTCTGTAAGATCTCAAAAAAGAAATTATAGGTCTTAAAAAGTTGTGCATTTGCAAACTAGTTTTGAAATTATAGGTCTTAAAAAGTTGTGCATTTGCAAACTAATTTTGATGATTTAAAAAAAAATTAAATAATCATTTTATTATACACATCTTTATTCTGCTATTTAAACATTATGCAATATTTTATGCAATATAATCATTTTAGGCCTTAAATTTGCAAAAGCAATAACAAATTTTGGACATTTTAAATTGAAGGATGTTTAAATTGAAGGATTGTTTATACTCTAGTGTTACGGAATTGTTTCGCTTGTTTCGAGATTAAATTTATGGCTTTATAATTTGAAGAAGCATTGAACAATTTGAAATAATTTAAGTTGAATATTATATTATGAGTTTAATTAATTTTAATTAAATGAATTTATTAATACGTTATACGTTATAATTAATACTTTTATTATCTAATCTTTTTTTTTTATTTCTTAGTGTTACAGAAGTATTTCACTAGTCCAGTTTAAGGGCATGTGATATTTGTCATATATTATCATAATATATAATATAAATATAATATTATATCATAACATATGTACACATGTATTGTCTTAATTGTTATTTGAACATTATATGCAAATTATAAATTACATTCATTTATTCATTGATTTTTCTTCGGCTTAGTCTCTAATTCAGAGGTTGCCATGGTGGAATGAATAGGCAAATATTCCGGCATAGGTTTTACACAGCCGAAGCCCTTCCAGCCACATTCCAGTATTGGAAAATACCCATACACACTCATTCACACACACACACACAAACACACACACACACACACACACACACACACACACACACACACACACACACACACACTACAGCAAGATTAGTTTATTTAATTCACCTATAGCGCATGTCTTTGAACTGTGGGGGGAACCAGGGGACCCGGAGAAACCTGGAGCCAACACGATGGAAATATGCAAACTCCACACAGAAATTCCAACTGACCCAGCCGGGACTCGAACTAGCAACCTTCTTGCTGTGAGGTGACAGTGCTAACCACTGAGCCACCATGCCACCCTAAATTACTTTTTAGGCTGAAAAAGTCTTAAGTTAGCTGAAGCATTAAATCATTTTAAGCAGTCTAATTACATTTTTAAGAGTTTGCATTCTTTAATTCAAATTGTAATACATTTAGATTTTAATTGCATGATGTTGTATGTGTTATTTTTTTGTCTGCAATAATATTGTAAGTGTTATTTTGAAAATATATGATTTTACATTATTAAGTATGCAAAAAAACAAACAAACATAAAAACGGAGCACAAAATCCACCACACATCCTGTGTTGTTCATTTATCCATGACAGGGCTAAATCACTTTCAAAATGCCATTTAAGAAAAAAACTAAAAAATTTTTAGACATACTTCTAGTACAAATAAAATCTTTTGTATTATGACCACAAATGAGATCAATATTGTGCTATACAGTAGGTCTTAAATTTCATCCAGAGTGGTATTACAAAGTCTCCAATGCTTGACCCTTAATAAAAAAAACACTTGAATGTTTGCAAAATCCTGTAAATACAGCGTACACGTTCACATTCTCCACATATTGCAATCCTGCAGAACATTAAATTGGCTCGCTAAAGTGCTCTATTGTGCATCTCGGCCTCCCATGTCAAACCCTACTACCATTAAGACGCAGTTTTTGTGCCGCCGGACATACCACCCTACAGCCCTGCTATTGTGAGAGGCAAGGAGAAATTCCCTGGGAGAATAGCTCCTGTGTAGTTTCTGCCGAGTAGTACACTTATCATCAAATTAGCGTGGACTAATAGCCTGCTTACTCCACTGGTTCACAAGCGCGTCTTGTTCGCGGGAGATGTTTATGTCTTTATCTGTTGTATGTATGTGTGTGTGTGTCAGGTTGGTCTGTGGACTGGATCATGTGAACTGGTCCAGCTTGGACTCTGTGATCACAGTGCGCAGTGGCAAGGAACAGGCCCAGAAAGATGGCTTCTCATTTGTGGTAAGAGTCATCACAAATCACAGTATAAACGCTTCAACACACTTTCCAGATATGCATTTTTGACTGCATTCCAGTACTGTGGTTTTGAAGGTGCACAAGGCACAAAGATGTTATTTCTATCTTTCTTTGTAGTCATTTGGACCTTGTGTACTTGCGCTGTGCGATTTTTAATTATCCTTAATAGTTGTAGTAGGGCAGCACAATATATAGTTTCAGCATCTACAGTATATCATAATGTTATCATTTTCAATAATCACATCACAGGATGTTCAATGTTGAGTTTGTATTATATTTATCATTCACATGTGTTTTTGAGGCCTGTGACTGTATAATGATTTTAAAAGCAGTCAGGCATAAGAATTTGTACCATTTGTAACATTAATAACGATAAATTTTATTGAATTTTTTATCTTTATTATTTTATTACTGTACTTAAATACTGTTAGACTTGATGAAAAATGATAAAACACAGTTTTTTTTCACTTGTATCTTTATGGTATTTGTTTATTACATTTTATACAGATGCACTTCCACCGCAGAATCATCCCAAATCAATCTTAAATCATCATAAAAAAATTATGCATAAAATGTAATAAACAAATACAATAAAGATACCAGTGAAAAAAACTGTGTTTTATCATTTTTCATCAAGTCTAACAGTATTTAAGTACAGTAATAAAATAATAAAGATAAAAAATTCAATAAAATAAAATTTATCGTTAATGTGCTAGGTATGAGATATATATCAATTGTCAATATATATTGCAGAATATCATTGCAATTTTTTTCCATATCACGCAGCCCTAGATTTTAGCATGTCAGTCTGAACAAATATGGCTCCCATGTCATACTGTAACATCTCACCTGTCAGAATGACAATGAAGATGCATCAAACATGGAAGAAAACTCACTCTGAGTTTGACCTCATCCATCTGTGACCCTATCACTATCCTGCATTCTGAAATGATTCATCACAACAAGCATAAACAATGGGTAGCAGCAATTTTGCACACTGCATGCCTCAATAATGAAACCAGGAATAAATAAACTGCTTGCCATTTCCCTGCGGTGACTTGCAGTTGTTGCATGGATTACGTCATCAGATTTGGCTCTTATTTTGGTTCTTGGTTTGACTCTCATCAGAGCTGTTTTTAGACTGCAGGAAAGTGTCTAAAATTTATTGACACTGCCAGAACTTCATAGGAAAGAAAATTGGATCACAACGGCCATTAAGCTGCTGTCTATATGAACATGGCAAACCAATGATCAATGATCACAGATTTTAGCCTAGGATTTCAAGAATCTTTTAGGATTTTTTGGGAGTTTGTCTAAGACAACCAAATCATGGCTGAATTCTCAAAGTGCAAGCAGGGCTTTACATTGCAAAAAAGTTTTTTTTTCTTCTTGTTTTTAGTCCAAATATCTAACAATTCTGAAATAAAAAAAGCATTTACTATGGTTTTTTTTTTTTTTTTAGATAAAAAATATATTCTCTTGTTTTTTTTTTTTAGATATGATGTGTAAAAATTTAGTGACTTTTTCTTTATAATAAGAAAAATGATCTGCCGATTTCCTATTTCAAAGCGTATTTTTTATTTTAATGTTACTTACCTCGTTGGTAGATTATTTAACATGTTTTTAGTAAAAAATTATTTAATTTTGACACATTATTTACAGAAAAAAGACAATATTTTTTACTTCTCTAGAAAATGCTTCTTCATTTAAGAATTTTGCTATATTTTGACTAGAAATTTGAGATTGAACAATTTTGAATCCATATTTTAGGCCTTAAAGGTTTAACATTTACAGAAGCATTGAACAACTTTAAACAATTAAATTTTAAGCAGTTAATGAATTTTTAATATAATGTTTAATATAAATCTAGATTTTATTGTGTTGTTCTATTTTTTCCAATTCCAAATTAAGGAAATGAAATATTTATCATCTACAAGTGTCTTTTGAGCAATATCGGATCTGAAAATTTAGAAAATAATTTAGTTCTAAGGAAAATGTCTTCTAAGTTAGACAGATTTTTTTTCTAAAAATAAAACATTATTTATTTTTACAAGAAAATACTTGTTGATTTAAAAGTATTTCGATATTTGGACTAGAAACAACACAAAAACTCTCTCAAGAACTTTTTTTGTGGTTATGTATTGCTCTAACTAGTGCCATTTTCTATCTATATTTAAAGTAAGTCGCACCATTATCGGACATTACGATGTTACACATTTCATCTAGTATGCTTAAAAAAACATAAGCTGGACAATTTAGAGCAGGAGTTTATACTAATGAGATTGCAACTATAAATGGGACTACATACAATTAGAAAAAACTATTATGTGATTCCTGTCAAAGACTATTAATGTGTGAATTAGTTTATTTATTGTTTTTACGTGTATTCTTTGCTTTACTGACACAGTGTTTTATTTTTCTAGAATCCAGTTATCATAGAGATCTTCCCAGAGTTTGGACCTCAGTCTGGCGGGACAATGCTCACTATCAGCGGTTCATTCTTGGACAGTGGAAATGTGCAAACAGTCACAGTGGGGAACGCTACCTGTGTGCTGCAGAGGTTTGCATGTTTACAAATCCATCAAAGCTCTTCGTCCATTTAGGAATGCTTCAGAATTCAATTTCTTTCATTTTTGTTCTTGAGAAAATAATAGTATAATTTATGAACATTCAATTTTAGAAATAATATCATATTCATTGTTCAACATATGGTGAACATATTGAAAAATTATATATGTGTATGTTTTATTTACTTTGTTTATTTTTATACTTGTATAGTAATTTGTACATACTTTAGAAAAATAATGTTGAAAATACTCAAGCAATTAACTTTTTAATAATTCATAAACCCAGAGAGGCTGATTTGTTCACTCAAAATTGTCATTCACAAATTATCCATTTAAAGCATTTTCTTAGTGTTTCTGTGTGTTTCGCCTTCCTTTAGTGTTTCAGCCACAATGTTAACATGTCGTACACCACCTCAGCCCTCGCCATCCCAACACAAGGTACAGCTGCACATTGATGGAGTGATTTTTGAAGCCCCTGTCAGCTACACCTACAACAAGAACCCACACATCTCCAGCGTCCAGCCCAAACATTCTTTCATCAGGTCAGCACTGCAGTCCACATGTGGTTAAAGCTGAGATTAAACGAAAAGAGCCCATAAGTGCAAATCAGCATTTTTCGTTCTTTTTTCCTCAGTGGAGGAAGCACGGTGACAGTGAATGGCTTCTACCTGCACTCAGCTCTTCAGCCTCAGATGGTTCTCACTGCCGCCACTGAGGGCAAACTCTTCCAAGTGGTGAGTCTATACAGCCCACACAAACGGCTGAGACCTCACATGCATGTTAGTGTCATTAACCCCACTGAACAGACAAGCAGATCTGCGGAGGAATAAAGAAAGCAATGTTCCAGAACTGCACTTGTGAGGAGGAAATGGGAAAATCACACATTGTGGTCATCATATCATAATCACTTTTGGCTCACAATATGGATATAATGACAAAGTATATACATATAACTTACTTTTTTTTAACTTCACTTTATATAGTATTTTATTTTTTTTTACATTTCAATTTCTACACAGCGAATCAGAATATTAGAAAGATTTCTGAAGAATCATATCACTGGACTTCTAACTCAAAAAAATACGTTTTAAAATCAAAGAAATTACAATTTTTGAGGAGAGTTAAACTGTTTCAGGGTTCTACTACTTTTGTTGTGTTTTGGAGACAAAAATAATAGTCTTTTTAAACAAAAGAGACTTCTTAAAAAAATAGAATTGCTCTAAAACCTTTACCTAGTGTCCACTGTAAAGCTAAAAGTAACCCAAAAACTAAAAGGTAATTTTTGTAGTTTTAGTAGTTTATTCTGGCAAAAGTCTTGTCATCGACCACAGTTGTAAAAGCAACAAATAGTAACTTGACTTCTACAGTAGTGGATCATTTGGAAAAGTGGCTGAAGGTAAATTTTTCTGATGAATCATCCGTCGAACTGCATCTCAATCATCCCACATTCTACAGAAGACCTATTGGAACCTGCATGGATGCAAGATTCTCAGAGAAATCAGTCAAGTTTGGTGAAGTATAAATCATGGTTTAGGGTTACATTTAGTATGGGGACGTGTGAGAGATCTGCAGAGTGGAAGGCAGCATCAACAGCCTGAGGTATCAAGACATTTGTGCTGCCCATTACATTACAAACCACAGGAGAGGGCAAATTAGTCAGACCCTACTGTCTTAATTAAATACTTAAAAAATCAAGGCATGATCCTATTTTATTTTGGTAAAATGAGTATAATCTAGAGGGCCTTGACTTATTTAAGCCACTTCTGATGCTAAATGATCAACTAGAAGTCAAGTTATTATTTGTTGTTCCTAAAACCTGGATAGGCGTCAAGACCTTTGTCAGGTAGTGTACAACAAACATCATTTTTAGTGTATATTACTTTTTTTTTTTAATTCAGAGTTTCTTTTGAATAAGATTTATTAAAATTTGCTGATTAGGCAGTTAAGTAAAATATAAAAACCTTTTTCATCAATTCAGATGAAAAAAGGTTTTCCATCTCCTCAATTTGTAAACATTTCAACAGCTCATCTTTTGAGAGCTGTGGTTGACCTGAACTGTTCCTCTCTCTGTGGGACCAGACAAATTCTCATTTACATACAGTTTCCCCTCATCTGATTTATATGAGGGTGGTGTGTGTGTGTGTTTGTGTGTGTGTGTGTGTGTGTGTGTGGCAGTGCAGTGGTACAGTGAATGCGAACAAAGCTATCTAATCTTAAGCATACAAGTCTCGTCATAGTCCAAGACAGCGCCAATAATCACATACATCTTCTGATTATATCTTATTTTCATTCACTATCACAGTTTCCAAACTTTCAATATCAGGGCACTTATTGTAAGTACAGGTATATGCATATATATTTGGATGCAGCGTGTGCAAATAAAATGTAACAGTTACATATTTAATAGGTTTTGTAGAGATATATAAAAATATTGCTTAAGAGGGCTAATAATATTGACATTTTTTAGTAAAAAAAAAAATATATATAAACTGCTTTTATTCTTGCCAAAATAAAACAGATAAGACTTTTTCCAGAAGAAAGAATATAATAGGAAATACTGTGAAAAATTTCTTGCTCTGTTAAACATCATTTGGGAAATATTTGAAAAAGAAAAAAAATTCACATATAATTTCAACTATATCAGCTATTTTCAACTATATTTTAGCAATTTTTTTGGAGACACACATTTGCTAATTTTTTCAGAATTTTTAAAGATATTGAAACTATACAGTGTGCATATTTTTTAGTCTGTACATATGTAGAGGAAAGCAGAGCAAATTTGAGTCTTGTGTTCTTTTAAAGGCATTAAGTACACAAAATGAGCAGATACGCTTGAAACACAGGCTATCCTTCCAAATGATTTAAGACGAATCTGCAGCTGTCTGCTTGTAAATTCTTCTCCATAAACACTGGGGTCGAGACAATACTCTTGTCCTAATTTGTGAAGCACAAGAGGTTTATTGTTTTTTTCCCCCTCACTTTTATTGGGGAGCATTGTGGTGGGACTCTTCCTGTCTTCTGTCAGCTTTTTTTCCTGAATCACATTGACTACGACTGGGTAACCTGAGTTGAGCTGTCATCTGTTACACTGAGGTTCGATCAGCGAGGGCGGAAACAGAAATGCGGTCAGTAGCTCAGGTTTCTTGCGGGCTACAATCGCAGTCTAGCTGCTGACAGGCCTGAAATGAAAGAAAATCGGAGACTGATCTCCATTGGTTTCTTCCTTCCATCAGTTGCGTTTGCAATCATCACCAAATGAAGGAGCGCTAAGAAGCAAGTCGAATTGTGGTGGCTCAGAAAAAAAATGTCCGAAACCTCAAGAGCGTTCTTGAATATCTACTTCTGAGATCTCTGCTAAATCCGAGGATCAGCCAATCTCGCCTTTCCCACCAACATGAAAAGCATTTCTCACAGGCTGTAGCTTGTCGTTGTCGATTGGCAATGTCCACAATTAAGAGTGAACCTGAGAGGCTTTGTATTTGTTTAGGAGCATGGCATCTTCTTGGCTAAGAGTTCTTGATGCTTCTAACCAAAAGGGGTCAGGTTCAAGTTTTGCTTTGTCCCGGTCCTGCCTTTGGGAAGTGAGGGGTGTTAACAGCACTCTAACATGCTCCAGACACCACAGTGGGGTTTCTAGCAAGAACAACACCTGTTTTTGGGATTCAAAGGGGGTCATTTCCATGCCGGATCCCTCTCGATATGCACTGAAATCTGCTTTTCTCATCTCAAGTATGTTCTTACTGACACCTTACTCCACTTTGCCTCATAATATCCAAAGTTCCTGTTTCGTCTTTATCTTTAAAAACAGGGTTCCTTTAAAATGTTTTTCTAAATGTCTTGGATTCAGTTTGAACAAATAAAAGATAGTTTTTAATTTTAATCATTAATTAATTAATTAATTTATTCATTCATTCATTCATTTCTTCATTTATTCATTCATTCATTCATTTTCCTTCGGTTTAACATAAAACAAAATTTTGATTTTTATTCCATACAACAGAATAAAATATGTTGTAGATGCTTGCATTAGTGGATATTTTACCCCCTCATCTTTTTAAATGAGCATCTGAAAGTAGTGAAGCATCAGCATTTCAAAATAAATGTCTTGTGCATTTTGGGTGCGCATAATCAGGGCCAGTCAGAATTTTCTTTTTTTTTTATTTCTTTTTTTTTCATTTGTGGTATTATGCAGAATGATTTGGAAAGAATAGGAGCTGTATCAGTTTTAAAATGTCCTAACTTTTATTTAAGGTTTACAATGCAAGTTCAATTAGAAACACTTGTTTGGTAAGCAAATCAACAGTATTGTATGTCTCTCGTATAACACACCCTCTAAAAAACATATAATATTGCAAATTTTATAGTACACAAATTAACTAAACATCTGTATATCATTCAATAATGTAACTGGAATAAATATTTTAAAAATATATTAAAAATATTAGCAAATATTAAAATTTTTCATTTATAAATCATTAGAGTGTCAGCCTTAACAATTAGCAAATTTCCGCAGTTGCAGATCCCTTCTCATAATTAAAAATCCAGCATTTATTAAGCAGTATTATGATGACTTGAGTAACTTTAAACTCAGACCCTTAAACTCAGAAAACTTTTGTGGCTTCTGTTTGCGTCACCAGTTGAGGAAGGAAAGCCTGAGAACTTTTACAGGAATGATCTCAATAATTGTTCATTGCCTTTCTTGAAATACATTATACCATCTGCAAACAATATCAGTCAGTGTCTGCTGGGTTCACACCAAATGTGGAATTAAGTATTTGTGAGAGTAAATTACACACAAAGTCAATGCAATTGCCCAAATAGAGGTGAATTATCACTGAATGACAAAATAGTTTAAGTAGAAAAACATCCCGTGAATAAACTAGAGCAGGTGATACCTCTGCATTTGGTTAAATACAAATATTTTAATCAAAGGAAATAAAGAGATGGTAAAATCCAACTAACACCTGTATATTAGTAATAAATCCCACCTTAACTCCCAACGAGTATATCTATTCCCCCAACACCAATTTAAAATATTTTCAGTGTCTCCCATCATCCTTTGGCTGCTTTCTTCAGCAGCTGTTATCCAACCCCCCTTTAAGCCCTTTGAGATACTTGATCCATTCTAAACAATTAAACTTTGTGTTTGTCGAGCAGCACACCAAGCCAAACTGCCTTACAAGTATTTGACTTGTCTCTGTAGAAGAGTCCTCGGATCTCTAAATATGCAAAAAGTTGCTATTCAAATATGCAAGATGTATAATTTGCATGGACTTCTTCAGAAATCATGGAAGAATGTGTGAGTTTTATTTATGCCCTCCATCTGGGATATTGCTCAATCGAGAGCATTGGATAAAGGCTTCATGGATGAATGTTTAACAATAGAGGAGAAGAAATGAACTGAATAAGTAAGATGACAACAATCCTTTTACGCAATCACTACGGATCAATGGGATTTCAAAGCTGTTTATCAATAGGAGCAGATCATTTCTGGAAAGTTCCCTTTGAAAAGCAGATTCAAACATCAGAAATGTTTTGTGTAAATGAACCCACTCCAGAAGCTGTCATTGTTTTTGCTGTGCAATGTCTTTCCTATCCCCAAAAGATTTCATTAAATCATCAGAACACCAATAAAGATTTGGATTCAATTCTGGGTGAATTCTGTCACTCCAGTTCACACAAAACCCTCACTTCAAAACATGTAACTAATTTAAGATCTCGAAAAACCTGATCACTGTATATGATGAACAGATTAGAATGCATTCACATATAAGCATTGATTTCTGAACCTAAAAAGCATGGCTTAGCATCCTGACCAAATTTTCTTATCAGTGTTTTTATGTAAAGAAAATTTAAATGTATAGATTTCAAATGCAAAAACCTCTAAGAGCCATCTCAAAATTTCTTCAAAAATTTCATTTTTATTTTTTTATTTCACTTTTTTTTTTTTGTGTAGCTTCATTAATTTTATCTTCATGGCAAAGGATAGCTTTTTTCATTGCCTATAACAGAACATAAACAAACAGAACAAAAACAAAGGAGGCTAAAAAAAATACACATTTTAGTAGAAGATTTCATGCGGCAATTAGAGGTTTTTGCATCTGAACTTTTTATGTGCTTTTGTTACTGATTTATACTTCTGCATCGAACACATGTATGCTCTGGCATATGCTCCGGCATATACTGACGCTGACGCGCACCTCTCAAAAAATGTAACTACACATCACAACCATGAAGAAAAAAACTAAACTCTTGTAAAGAAACTTGACACAGAGGAACATAAAAACCTACTGCCAGCTAACATTTCGGAAGTGTTATTGCAGAGCAACACAAACAGCTAGTAAAAAGTATTTGCACGGTAAGGCATGCGCTGTCAGACACAGTGATCGCTCGACACAGAAGTATAAACCAGCCTTAATACCTGATGGTAATTACAGTTTAATTGAAGTCCTGTATTTATTATTGACCTTTTGGTGACTTGATAAACTATATATCTCAAATGGTGAACAGTCTTTCAATGAAAGTGCAAAAATCACTCCGATTTGATAAAAAAAAAATCCTAATTTGTGTTTTGAAGATGAACAAAAGTCTAACAGATTTAGAAACACATGCAGATTTTGGAGTGTACTAATCCTAGTGACAGCAAGTTCTTTTTTTGTCTGATTATTATTGACCTTTTGGTGACTCTATAAACTATGGGCCCTATCATACACCCGGCGCAATGGGGCGCAAGGCGCAGCGCAAAAGTCTTTTACTACTTTAAGCTTGGCGCAAGGGTCATTTTGAGGCATTGCGCTAGGCTGTTTAAATAGCAAATGCATTTGCGCTCAAATGTGCGCCCATAGGCGTTCTGGTCTAAAAAAGCAGGCGTGTTTTGGCGCATTGCTATTTTGAGAAACTGTAAATAGTCTGATCTTTAGACCAGAACAAAGTCGGTCTATTGTCTGGCGCAAAGTGCGCCTGGCTTACACACTACACACAAGATGCAATACGCAAATATCTTTACAAATGAAAAAGATATAATATATTAAGGATATATATAATAAGGATATATATATATATATATAGGATATAAATATAAATGATTAAAATATTACAAAACATATTAATTTATAGCCTACATGAATTTAAAAACCACTGCCTTCATACTTTCTTCATCTCGGGAGGCTTTTTCAGTTCATTCAATTTGCTTTTGTATAATGTTATTATTATTAGCAGTATTATTTATTATATCCATATTTATATTTGTTTCTTTAAAAACAAGCTTAGATTTGTCCACCTGTCAGGTTTTAGACCATATGGGGCATAGCAGGTGTATTTGGAAATAACTCAGTATTTTGACCAAACTTTGTTATTATTAATCATTTATTAATTTGCTGGAAATTAGAACTGAATTTAGAAATAGTTTTGAAACGAATATTTGCGCTTAAAAAACAAAAGTATTTATTTATAGACTAATTGATGTCTGTGCGTAAAGGTTTCCCTATCCAAGAGCGAAAGTGAAAATAGTTCCATTATCTCTCATTCTCACGCAGTAGATGCTCTGTTTAACAGTTTTCTGTTAAAAAACTGTCAACTGTTAACTGTTTGCTTCTGAAATGCTAATTTTTTCCACTTAGACTTACTTTGCGTCCTGTAAATAGCGTCCTCTTGGCGCGACGCAGCTGGGTCTTAAAGGGAATGGGAGATGAGACTCTAATTGGTTTTTTCTCAAAACACACCTATAACTCATTAAGAAAATAAACTCAACCCTTTTAGACCATGCGCCATAGCGCAAGGCAGATTTCCCGTCCTTAAATTAGCAAAAACGCATCCTGACACGCCCTGAAAGCGTTTGCACCCTGCATTTTGCGCTCTGCGCATGGACCGTCAAAATAAAGCCCTATATGTCACAAATGGTAAACAGTCTTTTAATGAAAGTGCAAAAAGCACTCAGATTTGATGAAAAAAAAAGAATCTTAATTTGTGTTTTGAAGAGTCTAACAGATTTAGAAGAACATGCAGATCTTCATTAAGTAAATAGTAAATAATTAGTGAACTAATGCTTTTGAAGTTCTTATATATATGTACTGTATAGTGAAATGGCACTTATGTGAAATCAGAATGTCTTGAATTACAGAAGAAGTTGTTTTTAGACTTTAGAGAGTGTTGTTATCTTGCCAAATGTGCAGAGGGAGACCCAGGTTTGCTGGATGAAAGTCTTGGATCAGAGACGCCTCTGATGCCTTATGTTCATAAATAATGGCATCGAACAATTTGAATGTGTCTCTTGCTCTAGGGTTATGCTTTTGAAAGTGGAGCGTTCAGATGAGGACAGCTAATTAAACGGCGGGGATGTGCAAATAGCAGGCATACCGTAGAAATGGGCAGTTGTGATGTTATAATGGGGAATGAAAATGGTGTGTGGCAAGACCTGGCAGGGCTGGGGCCACTGCTGGCATGTGAAGGCTTCGAGTTGTAACTCATGCATAATTGCATTGAGTCAGATCTTTAGACTCACAAAGACTCCTTGTCCACTGCTCTTAAAGATGCGATGTATGCTATGCAAGCTGATGGCTCTCACATCTGGTTCAAAAAGGTTGCTGTTGTTGAAAGGTTTGGGGATTTTGTTGATTGAAAAAAGGAGCAGATTTATGCAGCGAAAGCACGCCAGGTTGATCAAACATGACAATGAAGACATTTATAACGAGATAAAAGAATTCTGTTCCAAATAAGTGCTGTTCTTTTAAACTTTTTCAGAAAAAAAAACTATCCTTAAAAGTATACTGCACAAATACTTTCAATATTGACAATGATAAAAAATGTTTCTTGAGCATATAATCATTTCTGAAGCATCATGTGACCAGTGTGCATGTTCCTTGTCCAGTAGTTCAGTAAAATAAAGGAGTAATTAGTTATAGTTACTAGTTAATTCTCACAATTAGTAACTGAGTTACATAATTATAAAAGTAACGTTACTTTTAGTTTGCGTTACTTAAAAAAATTAATTTATCAAATGACTATTAAATAAATATAAAACATTGTATACTCATCTACACTATTGTAATGTTTTTAAATTGTATTTTATTTTAATGTGGACAATGTGCAGCATGTCCTCGCCGATATATCTAGACATTTTTGTTTAATTCTGTCTGTTAAATAAGTGTTTTTCTGTTTTTCCCTGAAGTTTTATTTACTTTGACGTCGTGGCTTGATCTCCTCTTTTGGTAACAGAGCTCACATTATCACCTGCATAGCTACTAATTTGTGATGACGTGAGGTGCTTCATTAGATTAGAATTACTTGTCACCGACGCAGAGACACTTATTTTTTCTTTGGCATAAGTTGCACCATACACAAACATTCTTGTCTTTCATCTAAACAAGGAAAACGTAGTGCTTATATTTCCAGTTTGCAAACGCTACCTTTGAACTTGTTGGATTTGCTATTGTTATGACTCCTGGTCTTTGTTGTGTGCCACTGACTGTGCGAGTGCACATGTGAACGCCCGCGGTACTCTGTTTCTGTTTGGCAAAAGATGCAAATGTACTCTATCTAAGCCAGTCATCATGTTCTCAGTTGAACCACATTCACAGACAGACCAATCATCATCACTGGTTGGTTATGTGTCCTGCCCTAGCCTCAAACACACTCACACATATATGAGAGAGACACTGCTCAGTGTTCTCAATTATTATCTCACATTTGCAAGAGCTCACACTTAGCTGATGATTGATAATAAAGCTAGTTTGGCGTGCTGTCCCGGGAGAGAGCCCTGAGCTTATAAGATCCTTGAGCCCTGGGCTCCCTCCCGTTGCAAGGCAAGAGGGGAGTTTAAGCTCAGGTAGATCTCGATGACTCCCCCTCTTGCTTGTTGTAGTGTCAGTGTCAGATATGGATGCTGAAAGGTGTACTCAGAGTTTAGCTAAAGTATTTGGATTAATTGTTTAGAGTGCTTGTTTTTGAACTGTGGAAGGAAACCGGAGGACCCGGGGAAAACCCACGCGACCATGGGGAGAACGAGCAAACTCCGCACAGAAATGCCGTCTGGTTTGGAAAGGAATTAAACTAGGGGCATTCTTGCTGTAAGGCAACAGCGCTAATCGCTGGCCACCGTGACGCCCGTTTGAAAGAGGGAAAGTAGGGTTGGGTGGGGGGTTTCTTCAAGACGAAGATATTGAGATGAGAAAAGTCTGGTTATTTATAGTGAGTTAAGGATCGTCTGATAGGATAATCAGTCATTAGCTAAAGTTGGAATTGCTGTGAACAATCATAAACACGTGATCCTCTCGAAATTTGTTTATAAATAAACTTCACTTATTGTCAGTAATGGTAACAGCATTGTATAGGGGGAAGCAGTAATTCATTTGATCACTCGTTACTGAAAAAAGTATCGCCGATAATAACGCTGTTTATTTATAGCGCTAATATTCCCATCACTGTGTGTGATTCGGAAGGCTGGAGAAATTATTCTAAAAATCAACTTTGCAACAAAATAAAATAAAATAGAAAATAGCTATTTACATTTGTAACAATATTTCACAATATTACTGTAGCCAAATATCCCTAACATTTAAACAGTTGTGTAAAATATTATTAGTAGGGTGTTTTCATTACACTTTCAATGTTTCAGCTAAAAAAAAAAAAAAAAAAAACTACAGCAACAGAAAATGATACTTTTTAGAAAATTCGAAGGATTTGAAAGCCCTGCTTCTTCATTTAGTTTTAAAAAAAATCATAATTATATTGTATTGTGAGTTCAGTATTGGGATACGCATGAAATTTACACTTGAGTGTATTATTGTTACACCCGTCTTTAAATATCACAATTTTTTAAACGTTGTGTACCCATAGATGAGATGTGAAAGTAATGCGAATACTTAATGTTTGCGCTTATGAAACCTGAACTTAAATCTGCTCAGTCATGTAATCACCCCAACTCTTAAGAAAACATGGCCTCTGGTTAGCCTTGTATAAATCTTACACATGCTGTGCTCCTAAACAAGCAAAAGATAAAGAGAATTGGACACACAAAAGATTGCAACATGCCTCAGCACTGACTTGGCACAGTTATAATAACAGAGATGGCTAATATTCATGTTTGTCTTCTCCTCTATGCCCAGACCTGCAGTCATGATGAGGATAAGAGAAATATCCTTTGCATCACGCCCTCCCTGAAAGGCCTCAGCGTTCAGCCTCCGGTCGCCACTAAAATGACCTTCGTCCTGGATGGTTTTTCCACTGATCAGTACGACCTGCTGTACGTGGAAGATCCCAAATTTGAGGAGTTTCAGAAGCCCACTGTCACACCAAGGGGCAAAAAGAACATTCTGGAGATTAAGGTGAGCACAACACAGCCCAAAAATATTCAATTATAACATCTGTAGTGTGGAAGCAATTCAGATGCTTTTAAACTATGCATAGTCACGCATAGTGTCACTTAAAGTTTTTATTCAGTGTTAAATGCTACCAATGTACATTTAAATACCATTTTATGTGAAATTTATTGTCAAAATGAGGTAAGTAGCAGCAGTTTACTTTAGATCTTGAAAATAAAAAACTAGCAGACGGTTTTAAAATTAAAGTCAGAACTGCAATTTAATACAAACTCATCAGTCATCAAACTCATCAAACATCAGTCCTTCAATAGCCTATTAATAATATTAAAGAGGCTAATATGTACTAACTAGATTAAAAGCCTTTACCATTCAATTGGGAGTGCAGTTGATGACATTTAAATGTTTTTGTAATGTCGCTTCGTGTTTGGTGCAGGCCTCCAAACTGCTTGTTGCAGAAATCTTGTTTCATGTTGTTAGGATATGGTGTAAGGCTGAAATTTGTTCAAAAGCATCAGAGTTTTTATTATGTTACAGTCAACAGCTTTTGAATCTTCCATTATCGCAAAAGAAAAAAGCAGTGCTGTTTTATCATACTAAAAAACATGTTAAAGTTCTGTTATACAGTATAGCTGTTTGTTGCTTCTTAGTAAAATGCACAACAAACTGTTAGTTTTTTTTTTTTTTTTTTTTTTTTGGTGCTTCCCAGTTTCTATAAAACTAAACCATAATAATAATAATTATTTACATTTATATAGCGCTTTTCTGAACACTCAAAGCGCTTTTACACATTCTTGGGGGGAAGCTCCTGATCCACCACCAGTGTGCAGCATCCATGCGATGGCAGCCATATTGCACCAGACAACACAACACAAACTAGCTGATTGGTGGAGAGGAGACAGAGTGATAAAGCCAGTTATGATATGGGAATGGTTAGGAGGCCATAATGGACAGAGGCCAGTGGGCAAATTTGGCCAGGATGCAGGGGTTAAACCCCTACTCTTTTTTTGAAGGACAACCACGGAAATTTAATGACCACAGGGAGTCAGGACCTGCTTTAATGTCTCATTCGAAAGACGGCACTCATTGAGCAGTATAAAGTCTCCATCAATATACTGGGGCATTTGGACCCGCTCAGACCGTAGGTTTAGCACCCCCTGCTGGTCTCACTAACACCACTTCTGGCATCCACGTAGCTTTCCCATGTGGTCTCCCAACCAGGTACTGACCGGGCGGAGCCCAGCTTTGCTATAGTTGAAGATGATGTGAGAGCTGCAGAAAGCTACATAAATCAAGGGTGTGTGTTTGTGTGTGTGTGTGTGTGTTAGCATGGCGATACAGGACACAGTCCTAATTAGTAGTTATAATTATTTTTTGCTGGATTTCAACATTCCTGGAAACATTCGAAATGCTGTTCAGGTAATTATGGATGTTTTAATTAAAGATAGTATATAATGTGTACATATTGTAGCTGAAATGGTAATCATACTGATTTTGCCAATGTTTTTAAATCAATATTTTGTATTATGCTTCTGGTGCAAGAACTGTCATAGCCAATCAACATTTGTGATGTCTTCACAATTTAAAAATGGCCTTCAAAAGTTTTCATATTTTCAAAAGATTTAGACCATATCTAGTTTTTTACGGAGATTTTATTTGTTTTTTAGACAACAAGCTGCACATTTGATTTTTACAGTACCTTAACCTTTTTATACTTCGATGTATGGTACATTTCATTTGCTTAGTTAGCAAAGGCACTAACAAACGTTGATTGGCTGAGATATTTTTTGTCCCAGCTACATTATACAAAACATTAGTCTCAGGACATCAACCCCTTGGTTAAAATCAGCAGAACCAGCAGAAACACACATGCACAGAGTGATTCACACACACTGGAAGGAAACAATACAGCAAACAGGACGTGGAGTTTGTTTCACATTTTGCACCTCCATCTTTCACATTGTTCTCTTGCCCCTAAAGGTTCAAGCCTCTGACACATTGATGGTGGGATCCTTTTGCCCTGGTGAGGGTAAACTAGTGAAACGACCCAGCATTTTTAACAATGAAATATAAGAGTAGAGCTTTTTTTTCCTTAAACCGCCACTCAATAGTCAAACGCAGCTGTTGTGGAAGGGAGGAGGGAAAGAGGGGTCGCGTGAGATCCTACTTTTTCTTCCCATGCGAGACGGCAGCATCAAATCCCCGTGTACCCCTCTTGGGACTCAGATTTACACACACATTCAGACACACACACACAGACTCATATTAAGTGTTGTGTACTGCTCAGACTCGTTTAAAGCCAGTATATACTCAATAATGGGCACACCAGCAGGCTCTTTTTAGCTTAATTGTCATTAAACTGCCATATCGCTCTGATCAAGCACTTTCATTCCCATGCAGTCTGTTTGTTTAGATTTTGCAGCTTGATACTTAAGGCCTTCTTTAGGGAAATAAAATTGCACTTGGCAGCACTGCTGATGCTCAAGGGGTTTATCGAAAATGTCAGAGATTGTGAGTTACCGGTGCCAGTGGAGAGTTGTTCTGGACATTTGTGCTTCTTGTGGTCATTTCAGTTTTGCTTTTGTGTGTAAGGTTTGTTTACTTTAAAAAAAATAATTAGATGAAAACACATTGTTTAATAAAAAACGTCTAAATAAAGCATTTTTAAAAAATCAGAACAGATAGAAGATAAAAAATTACAAGTTTTAAATAAAAATGTGATTATAGTTGTACTTGCCATCATAAACAACGTGAATATGATAAAGTCATGATAAAGAGAATGCTTGTATAGTATAGTAGTTTACTATTTAAAGTTTGTATAGAATAGAATTTTAAATGAATTGTAAATAGTATATGTATAGTATATAGTATAGTATATATGTAACTACACTGGTTACGTTTGTTGTCTATAAAATTGCACATGTTCATCGCACTGCATTGCACTAATTCATCTTGAATTTTACATGCCCACTATACATATACATATAGATTTGTAATTATGTTCCTATCTATCTGTGTACCGCTGATAATGAAAAGCAACCTGTACATATATATTTATCTATTGTTAATCTCTGATCATAGTTAATACAACCTGTATATAATGTTCATAGTACATCCATCTGTAAATATTACCCATAGTTTTTTATAATTATACTTTATAACTAGGGATGCGGTGATGCGTTGGCACGGTAGGTAGTGCTGTCGCCTCACAGCAAGAAGGTCGCTGGTTAGAGCCTCGGCTGGGTCAGTTGGCAGTTGGGTTACAGCTGGACGGGCATCCGCTGCGTAAAACACATGCTGGATAAGTTGGATATATTTGAACGACCTTGCATGTATTTAGGCCTTTTTACATCTAAGAACAGAAAGTGCTGTGTTTTTGACAATATTGCAAGTTCACTAAAACCTGGCAAAAAATATTAGAGACATTAAAAAAAAAACTAAAAATGATATTTTTTACATAAAAATGTAATAATATAACTTCTTGTACTTTACTTATTAAAATAAACAGTAATTTATAGACCAATAATTAATGAATGTATAGGTGTGCATTTTAACTTCTTAAGCATCAAATATGCGCTCTAAACTTTTTCTTGATTGAAACGTTGAATTCTTCTTTCATCATTTGCAATGTTTCCAAATCGCATTGTTAGTTCTATAATTATAATTATAATATACTTATAATAAATACTTACTTATAATGGTTATAAGACACATGTTTAAGTGATTGTATGTATGCAGCATACTTAAATCTCCATAATATAATAAGTATTATACTTAGAGGCAAAACGGACTTTATGCATTATAAAGCTTGAAGCATCAGAATCGGTACCCTGTATCAGCAGATCATCATGACAAGAAATCGGTACTCGGTATCGGCTGCAATAATCCTGATTGGAGCATCCCTATTTATAACTTATACCTATTTCCTACACTTGCTGCTATTGCACTCTTGGTTAGACTTAACTGCATTTCGTTGCCTTGTACTTGTACCTGTGTAATTACAATAAAGTTGAACCTAATCTAATCTATATTTTGCTCAGTGTTAGCTTAAGAATAAGATTCCACAAGTTCATCATTTTGTGATTATTTTTCAATGGGGTCTCAGTCAGTTGAACTTTAATGAATCCCATATCCAACTAATTATCACCGCTAGTTACAATAACGCATTTGCTATTGAGATTACAATACCAGTACTTTATAAAAGTTCTTAATTTGTCATGCCCACTCTAAATAACATTGTTCTGACTGCACTTACTAACTAAAAAACCCACACATTTTTAAGCAGTGATCATTTGCTTTTTGTGAATGACTGATGTGCTCCAGGGAGTGTAAGTGTATGTGCGTCTGTTCGCACTGGATCTCAGGCTGGCTGGTGCTGTATGGTAACAGGTGCAGGAGTGGAGTGTGTCCAATCTGTAAAGCCCAGGCTGTCATGTGAGGAATGCGATCGCTGTCTTTATTGCCTTCTGCTCCGCTCCGTTCACCAGAACGGGCTGGGTTTAGACGGGTAGAAGCTCCACAATCTATACGGCCCATATATCCCTCTCAATCACACCCCAGATTTTTCTTTCATCAAACCTTTCTGTTTCTCTCATTTCCCCCCTTCAGGTCCCCCCTGTGAATCAAGAGGCGGTGAAAAACGGTGAGGTGCTGAGAGTTTCAAATCGGACCTGCGAGAGTGTCACTTTGGTGGGCAACACGCTCGAATGCACCGTACCCATGGAGCTCCAGACCGCCGCCAAAGAGCTGGAGGTGGAGGTACGAGACGCACTTTAGCCCACTTTAATCCACTCAGAGCCTCTTGTCAGCCAGCCGTTTGTCCTCTTCTTGTTCCAGCAGCCTCTCAAAGAAGCAAACATGATCTTTGTAGAGGTTCTCAAACCATGATAGTCTCCAGGAATGTAGATATGAGGATTAGTATCAATAATTCACTTCATCAAAGGAGTTCGTATTGTCATTTTTATGTATACTGCCCTCCACTAAAGGTGCTTTTCCATTGCATGGGATGGGGCTGTTTGGTTTGGGATGACTTTTGAGGGCATTCCTAGTACCTGGTACTTTTTGTCCCTTTTAAGGAGAGGTTTTTAACAAGCCATACCATTGCTAAAATGTGACTTACACACACGGATGATGACCAATTCTTTACTACCAGCATGAGACAGACAATGTCACACATTTATTTATGTTGCATTTACAGTAGCGGTACCATATAGCTGTAATTTCACCTACTGTAAGCAGCATTAATCTGCAGTTGAAATTCAAACATAGTTGACAAAACAAAACCAAGTAATGCCGAAATGAACCATACTGCACAGCGACTAAATGTTGGCAAGGATGGAATGTCTTTATTGTTTAACCTTTTTATGTTTGTTTGTTTTTTTGTTTTGTTTTTTTGGAATATTAGCAAAAACCAAAGGTGCATAAAATTGTTTTTTTGGATGAATGTAGAGGGTTTTACTTGAAACTCTTTCAAGTAGTTGTACTGTAGTAATGCCATTACTATGTTTCCATCCAAAAATGATTACTAAATTTATGCACAAAACAGGAATATCACATAAAAAGACATATGAAATAAAGCAGCGCTTCTATCCAATGAGTCAAAGAGAACAAAACCATCACTTTCTGGTTAACTGGAGCCAAATATCAAAAGTAAAAACACAATTTGCTTTCAGAAGACAATGCCGACACTCAATGAAACCGTGGTGGTGTTTGAAGGCGTGAGATGCGGAGCACAGGCAATGGTTAGTCATTTTAGAATGACCAAAACAACATTTCAGATGTTTTACAATGTGCTCAGCCTGCTTGTTTGTCCATTCTCACAAGTTTTTTTTTTTTTTTATCATCACATGATCTCTTATACAGTAGCAAAATCACATGACTTTTTTAATGCACATACTGGAATTTGTTCGGTAAAAGTGCTTCCATCATAGTTTATGCACATCTTGTCTTATTGAATAAAAAGTTTATCCTACTCAGTTATGCGCATACGTTACTAACTCAAACCATATTCATAATTGTGTGTTAGGACAGAAACTGAAAGAAATTTTTGTAAGATTATTGTCATCATGGTGAAAATTGACATTTTGGTGTTTTTGCTATTTTCTTAAAACCACTTCCCATTTTGTGAAACTCAACAACCTTTTGCCTCAAATCACAGCTACAGCAGTTTTTTTCTAACCCATTCTGGTGAATGACGAGGTGAGTTTGGTTTATGTGTCACCTCATATTTACATCTCTGTGAATCAGGTGGTCATGGTTGACATGTTCTTATTTCCAGTCACTCAGGTGTACAGTACTCATTTATGCAAAAATATCAATAAGAAGATACTTCAAAAACATTTTGCTCAAATTAATTCATGAAGTTGCAATAGAAGTCTGATGTTCATGTTTGACATGATGACAAGTTCATGTTTTGATTTACCATATATAAATATGTCATATATGCAATATAAATTTAAATATTACAGAAATGGCCATTTATATATATTTTAAAACTATTAAATTACAAATAAATACATACATACACATACATATATATATATATATATATATATATATATATATATATATATATATATATATATATATATATATATATATATATGGCCATATATCAGATTTCTTTATATAAATTTTTGTGAAGTTTATGTTTGTATATATAAAACAGTGTTGCAAAGTGTTTATATATACATATATATATATATATATATATATATATATATATATATATATATATATATATATATATATATATATATATATGTATATATATATATATATATATATATATATATATATATATATATATGTATTTTTATTTTTATTTTTATTTATTTATTTTTTTTTTTTTAACAAAAGATCAAGGGGTTTAACAATAGTCATGTTTTAGCTCATATTTAGCTGTGGTGCCAATATTGGTGGAGGGCACTATATCAGAATCCACCTGATAAGAAGCTTCCCTTGTTTGCCTTTTCAAGCTCAGCAAGCAGATTAAAAAAGAGCATTTCAGGCCCCAGACAGTCTGATATGATTGGTTCAGAGATCAAGGAAACGTTGGTCTCAGCATAAAGTGCTTATCTGTCGGAGAGAGACGAACGGGGTGCGTGTGACACGATGCTCTAATCTGACCCCATCACAACGCAGCGCGCTAAAACTCATCTCAGCCTAAACTCAATAACACCGCACCACATAAGAGAGGCTCAATCTCTGATCCAATTTCCCCTCCTGCCTGCAGTGGATGTGTGCGTTTCATTTTGCGGTGCTGCTTTATGACCGGTGAAACCCTCTCGCTCTCTCTCGGAGCATAAACGCTCCCTGAGGATGTTTCTAGATGGATTGTTGTGATGTTGGAGGTTCAAATGTAAACACGTTGCGGCGTATGAAATCTGAAGCAAATGTGACGCAGATGTGATGCCATGGACGTTCTCTGGCTGTCTATTTCATTGAGCTTCTGCAGGTCTTAAAAGGGTCTTAAAAAGGCTTAATTCAACCTCCCATAATTTAAAACCTTAAAAGGTCCTAAATCAGAGCAGAAAGACTTAAATTCATTCAAGTGAAGGCTGTAAAATGTTGCGTGCAGAGCAATAATAGTACATCTTTGTCAATGTTTGTTAAATAAACATGCTTTAATCAAGATAATGTTACTTGAGATGATTACATAATGAAGAAATTAAGCTGTTAAGCTTTAAACAAGATCAAATATTGGGTTTAGAAATGACATTTTCTGTTTGAATTAAGTTGATTTTTCTGTGCTTAACCGGAAGACACCATAAGTTTAATCACAAATAAGCTTAATTTTAATTAATTACACAGAAAGCGAGACTCCTTTTCTCAGGTTGGTTTGCATCCAAAGTTTATATATCTGGAGGACAAGGAAAAAATATTGATAAAGAGCATCACTTTTGTGTTGTTTGGTCAGAAGGTACCGTTTAATATGTTGTTTTCAAACCTTTAGCAATTTTTTTCAAAGAATTTAAAATGTATTAATGTCAGTGCAAACTGGTTGTATTTTAAAACTTTTAAATGTTACTAAACTACTTAACTACTACATCTCATTGTGTTTTCCCTGTAAAATTAAAGGTGGAGAACTTATTGACGTTTTCCTAAAATTTTCATATTTTATAAAATCTTTTCTTACTTCACAAAATCATCTTACTTTAAAACATCTTTAAAAACTTACTTTCACAAAACCTGCAGATAGCATGAATAATATTTACTTGTTTATGGTTTTATGAATTAATAAGAGTTAAGATATGCTACAAAATACTTGTACAACATTTATTTGTATTTAATGGCATAAAATCTGTCCAACACATTATAAATATTAATTTTACTTAATGGCAGTAATTAGGGATAGAACTACAATCCCATGAACCATTATGAATGACAAAATCAAATAAATAATTATGTAAAATATAATACGATTAATTTAAAGTTTGATGTAGTTTGATGCATTAACAAAAATAATATATTTTAAGTTTATTTGCAAAACACGCATATATCCAGCTAACAATCAGAATTTTTAAACCCCCTTTGATTTTTATTTATTTTTGTTTTTTTATTTCCCAAATTATGTTTAAAAGAGGAAGGAAATTTTCACAGTATGTCTGATAATATTTATTTATTTATTTATTTTTTCTGGAGAAAGTCTTTTTTATTTTGGCTAGAATAAAAGCAGTTTTTAATGAAAAAAAAAAACATTCTAAGGTCAAAATTATTAGCCCCTTTATATTGCTTTTAATAGTCTACAGAACAAACCATTATTATTCAATAACATGCCTTATTACCCTAACCTACTATCATTATCCAATAACTCGCCTAATTACCCTAACCCGCCTAGTTAACCTTATTAACCAAGTTAGGTCTTTAAATGTCACTTAAAGCTGTATAGAAGTGTCTTAAAATATCTTGTCAAATATTATTTAATGTCATCATGACAAAGATAAAAGAAATCAGTTATTAGAGATGAGTTATTAAAACTATTATGTTTAGAAATGTGTTGAAAAAATAAAAACGGGGGCGAATACTTTGGGGTAATTACATACAAATATGTAAGTATTTTGAATTCATGGGGAGGTTATTTGTGGTTAATAATTGGAGAGACATGGCTCTGGTGTAAAATTCTGTATTGCATCATGTGCAATGTAGTTTTTCTGCACAAACACTGCAATTAAGCATGAATGTTTTAAAAAGAAGTAAAAAAAAATGCAAACTCGATGAACAACTTCAGACAATAGTGTGTTTTGTAATTGCTGTGCTCTATTCAAATATTAGTCGCCAATGTACTTGTATATGGTCACTGATATTTGCGGAAAATAACCCCCAAATTTTTATGTCCATTGTAGTGGAAGCAGGCCACATCATCTGTGATCTTGGGCCGTGTGATTTTGGCTCAAGACCAGGATTACAGGATACTGATCACTGGAGGAGTGTGTGTGTCCATCCTCCTCCTGCTCCTGATCGCTGTGTTTGTTTGGATCAAGAGAAAGAAGCACATTGATGGTATGTGACTGCGTTTTTATGTTGTTGTGCTGTCTTTAATGTATATGTGTCGAGCTGTTTTGATGCCTCCTGCGGTTATTCAAATGAAATATGCAGCACTATGCGCACAAATGTTTCTCATCATTTGTATAACCTAAGAGCGGTTAGATCTATAAAAATAATGCAAATAGCACCACTTATATACAAAATGAAACACTTTATTATACAAAACAGCTTTAGATGCAACCCACACTGACTGCACTATAAATTGTTAAAAGATTTCGATCTCAATTCATACACATTCAAATAGTTTAATTTCTTAATGTCAGTGATTGGGCTATGTCTATTAAACATGCAACTCTGCTAGTTTATTATTTCTTTAGTCCATCCAACCACACAGATTTATTATTTCTATGTTATAATACGTTGAATTTTACAGAAAAGGTAGGATAAAGTGTTTTAGAATAAGGATTTGATCATAAGATTTGTATTAAAACAGTAGGTGTTTTTTGTTTGTTTGTTTGTTTTTTCAGTAGATAGTTACAATTAATTGTTTATGTTTGTTAAAAAATGTTTGTCATCAAGTGATTTGTTCAAAAACACTGATTCATTCAATAAAAATGTATTGAATTAGTCAATCAACCTTTTAATTGTTCATTCAAATCAATTCAATTTGTTTTTAAATGAGATTATAGACTAATATTATGTAAGAATGTAAAGTGAGTTAAATTAAAATCTATATTCAGAAGCTTTCCAGAATTATTGCAAACACTGTTTTATTTTTAAAAGTTTTATAGTATAAATTTTGCATCCTTTCAAAACAAACAAACAAACAAACAAACATCAAGGCAAAAAGATACATTTTACTTTTGTTAAATAATATTTTATGGAAAAAAAATGTTTAACAAAAATTTGCTTATATCAATCTAACATAGGCGAGGCAGTGGCGCAGTAGGTAGTGCTGTTGCCTCACAGCAAGAAGGTCGCTGGTTCGAACCTCTGCGTTTCTGTGTAGTTTGCATGTTCTCCCTGCCTTTGCGTGGATTTCCTCCGGGTGCTCCGGTTTCCCCCACAGTCCAAAGACATGTGGTACAGGTGAATTGGGTAGGCTAAATTGTCAGTAGTGTATGAGTGAATGTGTGTGTGGATGTTTCCCAGAGATGGGTTGCGGCTGGAAGGGTTGGCGGTTTCAATCCGCTGTGGCGACCCCGTATTAATAAAGGGACTAAGCCGGCAAGAAAATGAATGAATGAATCTAACATAAATTGTGAGATTTGTGCTCACAGTTGTGCTTAATATAGATAATTTCTGAAACAGCTTACTAAATTGCGATTTTTTTTTTTTTTTACCATCAATTTACTATTAATACAAATTTTTCAATTTATTTTCATACATTTATGTTGTTTTAAAGATATTTTAGGTATTTGCATTAAACAACATCTACACAGTAAAAACCCATCACAAAAATGTAATAACGACAAGAATGTCTTGCACTTAAAGGTCAGTTTAGCGACAAGCTCTGAGCTGCCATTACGCTGCCATTACATCTAGACTCATCAAACTTGCTAATGTTGATCAGAATGAACTAAATGTGAATCCACTGACAGTGTGAGATGAAGAAAGAGAGCTGTTTCTGGGTTGTTTATGGGAGTTGACACTGCTGAAGTCCAATGGTGGAGCGACCTGTCCCTTTTTTTTTCTCTCACCTCTCTTCGGTCTCTCTCTCACCCTCTGTCTCTCTCTGGTTGTAGATTTAGCTAAGACTATGGTTTGGTATGACGGCCGGGCTCACATTCCGCACTTGGACATGTTGGCAAACGCGAGGAGTGTCAGTCCCACTAATGAAATGGTCTCTCACGAGTCGGTGGACTATAGAACCACTTTGCTTGAGGGTATGTTTCTACGCTTCGCTGCCTCTCGCTCAAAACACGCCGCTGGTGGATGTTTGCCTTTTCTGCTGATCTCAGACCAGCTTTGCCTTTTCTCTCTCTATAGCTCTAGATAGGCAAGCCTGGTCTTAGATCATTTTTTTCTCCAAGCATACACTTTTCTGACTTTCCTTTCTCTAACCCTTGGCACACCTTGGTAACAAAAATTCTGTACATTTTTAGTTATAAGTGTAAATATACAGTTGAAGGCAAAATTATTAGTCCTCTGTAAAATATTTATGTATTTTCATTAGTTCATAAATCATTCATTTAATTGAGAATTCTTTAAAAACATATTAGTTTTAATAACTAATTTCTTTTGTCTTTGCCTTGATAACAGCACAAACCATTTTGCTTGTTATTTTGCAACAAAGTGTTATGCTTAAAGCGCAATTAAAAGGTTAACTAGGTGAATAAGCTTAACTAGGCAATTTAGGCAAGTCATTGGACAACAGTGTTTTGTTCGGTAGCTAAACGAAGCAAAATCGTTTTTTAAAGAAGCTTATAATATTGACCTTAAAACTAATGTTTAAATGTTTTTTTTTCAACCAAACTAAAAGTAATAAGATTTCTCCAAAAAAAATAACAATAATAGGGCATACTATGAAAAAATGTCTCGCTCTGTTAAATGTCACTATGAAAATATTTGAAAAAAATAATAATAATAATTTCATAGGAGGGATAGTATTTTTGCTTTCAACTGTATATATATAATTACTCTATATGTGTGTGCCTCTCTTTGAAAAGACAGCTCTATACATGTGATATGAATTGAAATGATAAAAAAAACCTTAGTCAATCATCCATTTTTTTATTTATTTTGTTTTAGGATAGAACTTAGTTATGCTTGATATAATTAGTCATTGATAAATAAACAATGAATGAATGAATGAATGAATGAATGAATGAATATGAGTATATTGCATGCTACCAGATTTTCTAAAATCAAAAGCAGAAGAAACCAAGAACAAAATAAATCAGCAACAAAGCACATGTACAGTAGCATGTCTATTCTGCATGGTATGTGAGACCCTCTTGCATTTTCTGCTGGTTTGATTGGAAACAGACATAAGAATTGAATCAGGCGCTCAGATTGTAGAGAGCTTACAGCATGTCAAATGTACTTTGCACCCATTTAGTATGATCAAACTAATAAATAAAGTCAAAAAAGCCCTCATTGGATCCATAATATGTACCTTTAGGTACAAAAGTGTTCCTTTTGAAAGTATACTGCCCCAGTGACAAATTTTGTACATGTTTTTGAGAGTATCAATGTGCTCACTTCACAGTGATGCCACAGACAAAGAAAATAAATGTAATTTATTAATGTAATATATTATTCAACTTATGCTAAGCCTCCAACTCAACCTCTGGCAAGTGAACTCAAACAGCTCATTAGCCAGTGCCCATCATTAGACATTTTTTAGTCACCTCAGTGTAGTATTTGGTCACATACGCGAATGGTTTACTCTTATTATAAAGGGTTTTTCTCTCTAAAGACTTTGCATGCTCTCTTGCCACCTTTTTTTTTTGTCTGAAAAGACGAAAAAAAATCCCCTCTCATGTGTATAGCATGGTTTAGAGTTTCCTCCACTCTTTGTAGTTGCTGTAATGACTCTGCCTCCCAGACTTTCTCTGCTTTGTTCAGGTGACCCCAGGCCTCTGTGAACAAGCCATTGACTTCTGACCTCTCAACCCCATTGCCTTGCAGACCAAAACTTGCCTCTGTCTCAGACAGAGTCCTGCCGGCCTCATCTCTACGCTCATTCCCATGTGGATCTGTCCCCAATGCTCGGGCCAATGGAAGGGGACCTGGCGTCTCCGCTGCTGCCCTCTACAGCGCCTATAGATCTAGGCAGCCTCCATCCTGAGCTGCTGAAGGAGGTCCAGCATGTGGTCATCGCAAGAGAAGATCTGCTCTTACATGTCAATGAGATCATCGGGAGAGGTGAGGAGACACAAATATCTGTATTAAACAAAACAAACACAGAAGGGAAAACTCTGTCGGCATTTACTCACCCTCCACTTAAGTTTCCTGTTAAATGCAAATGAATCAGGTCAATCTGTGCTTTTGAAAACACTATTGGTTGGGTTTAAGAAAAGAAGGAGGAAAGAGGGTCAGTCAATCGGTCAGTCAGTCGACAGTGGCCTTTGGTGTATTTATGCAAGAAGAGCTGGCACAAATGGCACTCACGAGAGAAATTTAAGATCTGAAAAAGCGTACACAGCAGCCTTTAGTGAATTTGCGAAAACTAAAACTGCAAAAAATGTAGCTCCTGGGACGTATTTGAAGCTCTTGAGAAATGTATATAGTGTCATGTTTTCAGAATGAGCCTGATTGTATGGATGTCAGGGTCATCAGTTTACAGCATTCTTCAAATATCTTCTTTTGTTGTCATCAAAAAAGAAACTCATAAAGGTTTGAAACCAATTGAGGGTGAATAATTGTGAAGTGTATTGTCACTTTTGGTGAATATTTTATATGGTTATTAGTTTATTAAGTAAAGAGTTAGATTATATGTCAAATGATCCTTGTTATTATTTTGAAATTATTTTTCTAACTTTTTAAAAATGTATTTAATATACATACAGTACTTTATATGTTTTTTAACTAAATTTAAACTGAGGAAAAACTGTTTGACATAATCATTTGTTACTATTTCTAAAAGGAAAAATGGGGAAAAAATGGAAAAAAAAAGAAAAAAAGACTGCCAAATAAGTAATGTGGCCTAATTTGAGAAATTATGTTTTCAACAAAATCTGAACATTTCCTTACAGTTTGCTCATCCTCAAGTGGTTCAAATGTGTATAAATTTCTTTATTCTGTAAAAGAAAATATTCTGAAGAATGTCAAATGTCTATGGGTGCTGCTTTCTAACCCTATTCAGAATATATTCTTTTGTGTTCAACAGTGGGTTATTAAATGATGAGAGTTCATTTTTGGGTGAGCTAAGGCACAAAAGTATATATAATTTATAATATAATATAATATAATATAATATAATATAATATAATATAATATAATATAATATAATATAATGTAATGTAGTGTAATATAATATAATATAATGTAATATAATATAATATAATATAATATAATATAATATAATATAATATAATATAATATAATATAATGTTATTGACCAATGTGTCTTTGTACTGTTACTGTAACACATTTGGCACCAAACATCTCCCCCATCCCCCACATTACAAGAAACCCAATATCTCAATTGAGAGATTTGGCAGAGGGCATCATTTTCACCCGTGGTTAAAGCTAAAAGGTTAAACTTTGACAATCCGCCCGGCAGCTTGGACATTTGAACGTTAAATTGCCCTGTCATCTCATTGTCCCACTGAGTGTGGGGGTGTGAATGTGCATATCAGATTTACAGTAAAGCTCAGGTAAAAAAAAAAAACTCCAGTCCTCCCCAAAACCGAACACACTACACTCCTATGGAGAAACCGAACCCTGTGTTTGTGCATGTGACACGGAGCGATTTATAGAGCTGGAGGAAGAGGCCGGGTGTATATGCGAGTATGTTGGGGTGCTCGGGGTGGCATGTGTGGTGATTTGTTTCCGTGTTAAATTCCAGGCACATTGTTGGGCCGTTTCAGGGCTCTGTGCCGGTAATCTGACTCGCCTGCCATCTGGGAAGACGTGATAGCTGAGCTGGAGAGAGATTATAGCACTCCACGCTCTATTATTTCAACACAACATCCCCTCTCTATTCTCCCTGCCCTCATTAGAGAGAATACTCTTGTAATTGGTTAATCTTTTAGTTATAACACAACACTGCGCTCCATCCGTCCCGCTTGAGTTCATATTTCACAGTCTTGCGGCAATCATTCTTTTATGTGGCTGTTTTGAGAAGATTGGATAACATATTAGACTATAATTGAGATCAAAGGTTTGAACAAAACCATAGTAATTCAGGTATTTGCAAACGGTTTGTGCTGCAGATGTGAATTACACCATACCTGAAATTAGATGGAAAGAGTTTGTATCCAGTAAGGGTGATTTAATTTGAACTTAAAGCAAACTAAAGCTAAAATAAAAATGTATTTAGACATATTTTAAAAATTTATAAAATGACAGAAACACAATGAATTAACTCAAACCAAAAAATCTGTAAATAAAAACTATTTGAAATGCTAAAAAATTATTACTCCGTGAAAAAAATAAAACTATAGAAGTAGAAATATTAACAAATTATAAAGTTTGGTGTCTGTAAGAATTTTCTTATGCTCAAAGTCTTCATATATTTGATTAAAATACAGTACAGTAATGTTACAATTAAAGTTTTCTTTTTTTAATTTTAAAATACTTTAACATTTTATTTTCATATATTTCTGTGGCCTGCACCAGTTTTTTTTATAACATCATTACACCAGTTTGTAGGGGAAAATACAATTTCAGGATTCTTTGATAAAAACATACTACCTGACAAAAGCCTGGTCTCTATCCAAGTTTTAGAAGCAATAAATAATAACTTGATCTAGTTTATAATTTGGTATCAGAAGAGGCTTAAATGAAAGGCAAAGGCCTCTAGATTACATTTATTTTAACCAAAATAAATTATGATCATGCCTTGATTTTTAATTATTTAATTAGGACAGTAAGGTCTGACTTTGCTTAGACAAAAGTCTTGTCACTTAACAGAAATAATGGACAGAGTAGAAGTCATGGTGCAGTGGGAAAACTATCAGGGCTCTATTTTGACGGTCCATGCGCAAAACGGAAGGCGCAGGGCGCAAACGCATTCAGGGCGTGTCATAATCATTATTTTCTAAAATAAAGATGGGAAAATCCGCTTTGAGCCGTGGCTCATGGTCTAAAAGGGTTGAGTTTATTTTCTTAATGAGTTATAGGTCTGTTTTGAAAATAAACCAATCAGAGTCTCATCTCCCATTACCTTTAAGAGCCAGCTGCGTCGCGCCATAAGCGCATTTGCTATTTACATGACGTAAAGTTAGTTCATTTTTACTTATAGGGAATATATGGATAGGGAAACCTTACTGCACAGACATCAATTAGCCTATAAATTATTAATTTTGTTTGTTAGGCGCAAAGATTTGTTTCAAAACTATGATTAAATTCAGTTCTAATTTCCAGCAAACGAGTAAATAAACAATAATAACGAAGTGTGGTCAAAATACTGAGTTATTTCCAAATACACATGCTGTGCCCCATATGGTCATAAACCTGACAGGTGGACAAATCTAAGCTTGTTTTTAATAAAACAAATATAAATATGGATATAATAAATAATACTGCTAATAATAATAACATTATACAAAAGCAAATTGAATGAACTGAAAAAGCCTCCTGAGATGAAGAAAGTATGAAGGCAGTGGTTTTTAAATTCATGTAGGCTAGAAATTCTTATGTTTTGTAACATTTTAATAATTTATATTTATACCCTATATATATATATATATATCCTTATTATATATATCCTTAATATATTATATCTTTTTCATATGTAAAGATATTTGTGTATTGCTCTACATCTTGTGTGTAGTGTGTAAGCCAGACGCACTTAGCGCCAGACAATAGACCGACTTTGTTCTGGTCTAAAGAACAGACTATTTACAGTCTCTTAAAATAGCAACGCGCCAAAACACGTCTGCTTTTTTAGACCAGAACCCCTATGGGCGCACATATGACCGCAAATGCATTTGCTATTTAAACAGTGTGGCGCAACACCTCAAAATGACCCTTGCGCCAAGCTGAAAGTAGCAAATAGCAATTGCGTTGCGCCTTACAACACATTGCGCCGGGTGTATGATAGGGCCATAATATTGTGTATGACTCCCATGAGCTTGGAGGACACCATCCATACATCTGTGCAATGAAATAAATAACTTAATAAATGTCAGATAATTAATAAAGTAATCTGGAATAGCAAAGAAAGTGATCTTACAGGACTCCCTGAGTTCGTCAAGATTCTTTGGATTCATCTTCAATGTCTCCATCATCTTACCCCAGACATGCTGAATAATGTTCATGTCTGGTGACTGGGCTGGCCAATCCTGGAGCACCTTAACCTTCTTTGCTTTCAGGAACTTTAATGTGGAGACTGAAGTAGAAGGAGTAAGGAGAACGAGAAGGAGTGCTATCCTCCTGAAGAATTTGCCCAGTCCTGTGGTTTATAATGTAATGGCCAGCACAAATGTCTTCATACCTCAGGCTGTTGATGTTGCAATCCTCTCTTCAGATCTCTCGCATGCCCCCAGACAGAATGTACCCCCAAATTATGATTGTTCCTTAACCAAACTTGACTGATTTCTTCTGAAGTATTTGTAATGATTGAGATGCAGCTCAACAGATGATTCATTGGAAAAATCTACCCTCTGCCACTTTTCTAAATGATCAACTAGAAGTCAAGTTATTATTTGTTGTAGTAGTGTAATGTTGAAAAGAACAGCAATTGAAAAGACTTTGTAATAAGAAATTGTATTTGAAAAATGTATAACTTTGACCCTTACGTAAGCATTGTAACCATCCTTGTTAATGTTTTATGAAAAGATTATCAATAAAAAATTAAAGTGAATTAGTTTAGAGTGGTGTCTGGTTTAGCCAAAAAATTGATCAAATATTATAAATAAAATCTTCCTGTATCTCCCTGTGTACTGTTCAAAATCAAAACCTAAAGCCAACCTCACACTGTAACTTCCTGTGATTTAAGAAAGTGCATAGCCATACTGCAAGAAACTCGTCTGAGAGTTAAACGCCAGTTGTAGTCACAGCATAATGTTTTCACGCTTCATTGTTCTTGCTTTTTTGGCCTCAATGCTACACGTACCTGCTACTGTATGCCCGCACTCCTCTTGGGTATAAAGTGCTTTGATAGATTGATGTGCTAATAATCTCTGCCATGTTTTCCTGTCTTTGTGTGCACCAGGGCACTTCGGCTGCGTGTTTCATGGAACCCTCCTCGAGCCAGATGGCCAGAAGCAGCACTGCGCCATCAAGTCCTTAAACCGTGAGTTTGACAACATAAGAGAGCTGCAACAATCTCATTGGATGAGCATCATTCATTCGTTTTTTAGGGAGTCTGTTGTGCCAAACACCCTTTAATCTTGGTAAAAACCACTGTAGCTGGGTTTCCATCACCCTGTGTTAAAAATGAATTTTGAAATATTGCATGAGAAATGTGCAAATTTCAAATCAAATTCACTTAAATTGCGAAGATATTTTACACTTGCTTGGGATAGTTTTGGACTTCAAAAAAGGGTTAATGTGAATTATGGGAGATGAAAACTCATTTGCGAAATGAAACCTCAGTGACCAATCAGCTGTTTTTATTATGCTTGCTTTGTCAAACTGAACTTGATAAAAAGCACACCTAAATTGTATTTAGGATTTTTTTTTTTTTGTGAACTTTGAAAAGATTTGGTTCGCATTGGGAAGGCAATCCGACTTGTTAGCTTTAACTAGATTAGCTTTAACAGCTTAAAATTCATTACAGGGCACAGGTCATGAAATTCCAACTTTTGCCACTTAAATATGTTTAAGCACTATAATTGAGTCCCACTGCATCTAACAACCCAGAAAACTGGTTATTGTCTTTAATCCACTACTGGTTATTTCTTACAGTACATGTGATATTTGTCTCTTCTGGAAAAAAGTCTCTTTATGGCAAGTCATTTAACTCTACAGCCATCTTAAAACCCCTCCCGACAGTATGCAACATCAAATTCTCTAAAACTGTTTGCCAAGCTTATGATTACATTACATATTTGGAACCACCAATAAAATTAGACAACAACTGTCTCATAAGTTTAGTTTCCAAATTTATGGCACTTTATCATCTTTCGGACAATGCTTTGTTTAATCGCGCTGCTTCTGTGTAGAAATTCACAAATTGGTCTTGATGTTGAATCTCCACTTGAAATCACAGCGACTCTTTGTTTACAAGTTTCAGAGCGTTTAAGTACTTGCTGTCATTTGATGTGCGTTTGACAGAACAGACTCTATCTTGCGATCGTTTCATAGAGATTACAGCTAATACCCCCACCCCGTTAAAAACTATATGAGTGACACGTCTTGTGTTATTTGCTGTAAAGCAGCTGCTCATTTGTATTTAAAGGGACGCACACAAAAAATTTTATTGCTCACCTACTGTACAAATTAGTAAATTTGACAAGCTTTAATAAATTATTTGTTTGGCATTTGGAGCTGACACTAGACATTTACTTTAAATAAGAATAAAAGAATACGTCCACTTTAAATCTTATGGGAACCTCTATTTGAGCGCATAATTAAGCATCTCGGTTATAAGTTCATTCTGAACTCAGTGTGACATCTCCTTACTGAGAGATGACGTATGACTGTTGTGGTTGTTTTAATATGGCTGTGTGATGAAGATGATGATGATGAATGCATTGCAGAGCAGCCGTATCGTATTAGAGATGTCTCTAATCACGTCATGTCACTGAGAGCTTTTAGATTTATGACCCAGCTTTGTTTTTTTTTGTCTCAGTTCTTTTTAACACTGTTCCCTAACTAGACTGTAGCAATGTGTCATGTTTATCTTTTACTTTCCGATACGTTTTTCTGTATTTCATTGTGATTTTATTAATATTAAATATTATTATAGTTGCTAATCTAACAAAATAACTGACAATAATGGTTCAAAAGCTATTAGCCCAAATGTATGTTAAAGAAAATTATTAAACAAAATTTTGTAGTTTGTAATTTGTTTTTGCAATATTTTGCATGAATTTAAATGAATCATCTTTCCATTTCTAAAGATGTTCTGTGACTAAAATATTATTTAATAAATATATATGTTTAATAAATCTGTTTTTACTTAAATGTACCAATATATATATTACCCATATTTACTGAAAAATAGATAAAAATATAAATTTTCTAAATGGGGTGTACTCAATTATGCTGAGCACTGTACATATTTTTAGTAATTTATTTTGATTTATTTATTATATAAAGATAAATTAAAAAAATATTTAAAAACCTTAATAAAATATTTCTTTTTCATTTTTATAATTGTTTAATGTGTGGATTTTTTATGTGTACGTTTAATATACATTTTTACGCTATATGTATGTTTAATATAGGATTTACATCAATATAATTTTCAATTATTTATGTTATAAATAAATAAATATATATATATATATATATATATATATATATATATATATATATATATATATATATATATATATATATATATATATATATATATATAATGGGTTATGATTATATTTAACTAAATACACAATATAATGCATTTTAAAAATTAATTAAATTTATTTTGTTTCATCCAGTTTGCCAACAGTAACTAAAACATATTTGAATTTATATAGACATTTACAACAATATATAACAAAACACAACAAAAACCTGAAATAAAATTGAATAGAGATTTAAAAAAAAATAAAAAATCCACATTAATTCAAATCATATGAGAGAAATTCTGCATGCCTTACCCCGAAAAAGTAGTTTTTATGTTTTTAGTTATAGCTGACTGTTTTAGCTTGTGCATCTGTATACATTAATCACAGCAAAGAATGAATGAATGAATAATAGCGAAAAAATGATTGACTGCTTTTAAGCTGTTCCCAGATCTCTTTTGCTCTTTTGAGAATCCAGCAGTCAGTGTAGCGTAGGATACCTCATTGCTCAGGATCAGTCTACTGTAAAACATGCACACACAAGCTCTCTTTTTTGTGCACCCATAAGCCTCTCTTTCTCTTAGTGAAAGGTTAAACATCTGTTTAATCTCCCCAAAACGTGAACGCTCTACCAACAAGATTAAAACAGGACCGGCAGAATCTCAAATCTCAGCTCATGTCACAGTGGATTAAGTCTCGCTCCAAAACCTCCTGGCTGAAATATCAGGCCGAGTGTGTGTGTATGCGTGTGATAAAACACTTGATAGTGTTGCAAATAATTTATAAGTGGTGATGAATGGTTCACTGACAATTTGGCAGGTTTATTACAAACTCAGAAAACGTATAGCTGGATAGATGTTAAAAGTCATTTTGCATGTGTAAATCTAAGATGGGGAGGTGATACTGAAAACCGTTGTGGTGATTATCTGAACTTTTGTGTGGCAGGAATCACAGATATCGAGGAGGTGTCTCAGTTTCTGAAGGAGGGCATCATCATGAAGGATTTCAGCCATCCCAATGTGCTTTCTCTGCTGGGAATCTGCCTGCCCAGCGAGGGTTCGCCTCTCGTCGTGTTGCCTTACATGAAGCACGGAGATCTGCGCAACTTTATCAGAGATGAAAGTCATGTACGTGAAGGCAGCAAATCCAGTAACTTTAATCTTCACCCTAAATTGAAAATTGGCTGTTCATTTAGGCTCTCAGGCAATCTTAGCTGACTATTTTCAGCCGTACAACATTAAAGGAGATTATTAGCTGAAATTGTGATTCAAAAAATTCAAGTCAATGGCTACCGGCACTTTGACAGTCAGAAAAACAAATACAGGTGACAAAAATAATGCTGCTGATGATATATAAGTTTGATACAACATAAGTTTGCTTATGCTGGAAAAGTAAGATTGCTATAGGGAGATCTCATATTTAAACTACATCACCCACAGTCGATAAATAGGTAATAATGAATAATGTGACAAGTAAGGGAATTAAGGTAATAATATGGTAAAAAAAGGTTTTATTTTTTGCACAGATACTTTTGCTTCATACTACCTCAGTATATCATCAAGAGAAAGTGCTTGTAGCCAATGACTTTTCATTTTATGATTCACTAAGGATGATGAGTTCTGTAAAAACTTAGTGATGCTCCGGATTTTTTGCCCGTCAAAAATTATTTGCTGAACATTGAATAAACAGCTGAAAATAATAAACAAAAAAGGCCAGCTATATATAACCCATACATTTTATTGGCTGTGCAAGTGTGCTTTGTTTCTGCACAAACTAAAGCTCAAGCGCAGTGGAAAAGCATCAACTAGCCCAATATTCAGATCATTAACATGTATATTTATCTATGCATGAACCACAATCGCTCCTCGGAAAAGAAAGTCTGCTCAAATATCATGCAGACAGGACATTTCTATTCAGTATACTTGTTCTTGCTACTGTGCTGTCACAGCAATGCTCTTGACCTCATAGCCCACAAATGACACCTCCTAACTCGTTCACTGTCAGTGTAAATTTTTATTACTAATAACATGTGGTTATTTTATTGGCTTGTGTGTTTTAAAAATCTGTAAAGTTTAAAGGACAGAGTTCAATTTAAAAAGTCTTAAAAAATGACTTTAAATGAAAAGTTTTATTTTTGAGTAAACTATCCCTTCAAGATTAGACTAAATGAGGGTCTGCATTAATCTTAAAAGTGATTATCAAATGATATGGTTATCTTGAAAGGGCTGAGTGAATTTGTGATACTTTAGGGGATTTCTCTCTGACAGGTCTGTGATTATTAAAATACAAAACAATGCAACAATATCTTGTGTTGAAGGGTTTTGTTGTTTTGATCGTGATTGTTTTTCAATGGCGGGTTTGTTTTCTTTCCCACAGAACCCCACAGTGAAGGACCTGATGGGTTTCGGGCTGCAGGTGGCTAAAGGAATGGAGTATCTCGCCAGCAAGAAATTTGTACACCGAGACCTCGCGGCCAGAAACTGCATGTGAGTTTTTCAACTTATTGACATTAGTTAGACATTAGTGTCGTACACTATATGCAGGGCACTCATGCATGCATTTTTCATGTTTATTCTACTGTTTAACCTAATGTAAACATTGCTAACATTTCTTTCAGGCTGGATGAGAGCTACACAGTGAAGGTGGCAGATTTTGGCCTGGCCAGAGACGTATATGATAAAGAATACTACAGCGTACACAATAAGCACGGAGTGAAGCTGCCTGTCAAATGGATGGCGTTAGAAAGCCTGCAGACACACAAGTTCACAACCAAATCGGATGTGGTGAGTATCAATAAAAAATAATATTTAAGAAATTTGTAATGGCAACCTTAACAACAAAAAACTTGCATTGTATTGTGTTTTTTGGCTAAAATATCAGCTCTTATAGTCGAGAAATAGAAGATTCTCATCTGAGAAATGATTTCTTTAACATTTAAAAGATATATATGATGTTAGCCTGCATCAGTGTTTCTCAACCACATTCCTGGAGAACCACCAAGACTACCTGTTTAGGATGTCTTGTTTGTACGTCACAACCATTACAGGTCTTTTAGTCTCTGCTAATGAGCTGATGATCTGAATCAGGTGTGCTTGGTTAAGAATACATGGAAAATGTACAGAGCTGGTGGTCCTCCAGGAATATGGTTGAGAAACAGTGGCCTAGACAATAGATCCAAATGTACAAATGTTCGTTGATTCGTTCGTTCGTTCATTCATTCATTCATTCATTTATTCATTCATTCATTCATTCATTCATTCAGCTTAGTCTCTCATTTATTAGTGGTCGCCACAGCAGAGTGAACTGCCCTTTTCATGTTTTATTCAAAAAAATTGTACACTTTGGGGAATCAGAAGCATATTTAAATGATCAAAACAAGCATTTTGGGGACATTATAAAATACACGTTTAAATGGAATGTGTTTAGAAATCGGATGCACATTAGAGGATTATTTTGAGGGTTTGAGTGAAATATAAACTTATATTAATCATTAAATAAAATATTTTTAGCATTTAAAGCTTGTTTACATGATCAAACTGAACATTTTGGGACATAATAAGCATGTATAAATGATCCAGATGAGCATTATTTTGAGTTTTTAAGCATTATAACCACAATGAACAAATGACCAAATCATTTCAATTATCAATATGACATCATTAAATTTAGAATGTTAAAATATATTTAGCACATTTAAATAGAACATTATACGGTGGCGCAGTGGATATCGCTGTCGCCTCACAGCAAGAAGGTTGCTGGTTCGAGCCCTGGCTGGGTCAGTTGGCATTTCTGGGATAACAACCCACTTCAAAAAAACTCAATGTTACGAAACACCAACATGGTGCAGCTAAATATCAACTTTGATATTAATGGCCCTGTGAGTAAGTAAATAGAATTTTTTAGCATTCAAGTGGACCATAAGCACAATTATGTATATCTCAGATGGCAACAGGCTTGTTTTTTCTTCTTTTGCAGATTCTAAAAGTTTTGCATACATACATACCTACACATACATATTGTTTCAAGAAATGTCTTCATTTAGTTAAAATAGTAAAACTGAGTTAAATGGTGTAATATGTATGTTACACCTATATGTGGCACTGTAAACAAAAACAGCCAGAACCACGGGATAGAATAAAATCACAGATTTGAATTATAGAATGCAGTGAGTTTGCGCATGTCATCATTTACAAAAAGTGTCGTTCTTTCCTTTTTTATCTACACGGCTATGCAGGAACATTCCTCACTTTGTGACCTGTTATCCAAAAAGTTTGTTCAAGGACATCAACAATGCCAGTTTCCTGTGGATGAAAGCTGAAACTTTATTAAACTTTTGCAGATTGACCAAATTCCATTGCCATGTGGATGGGGTGTACATGATTAAAACAAATGTATTTGTGTCTCATTTGTTGATTTGAATGTTAAGATCAAATGTTTTTAAGCATTTCTAAATCCTCAGACATCAAATATTAGCATCATATGCAGACTATGTAAGCTTACAATGTGCAATACACTGCTGTGAAATTTTTGTTTGGTCTATTTCCAACTTTTGCGCTGCCAATATTTGAAAATCCCACCTGTGATTAAACCTCTAGTGGTCTCTGGGTCACTTTGACAATATTTGCACAGAATAGTTCTTTATCACACAGACTCATGCGTGCACACACATGTCAGACTCAAGGTGTGTCCTGACTCATGTCCTGTTTTCTAACCTACCTGCACTTCAAATCCAATGGATGACTACACACATGCACGCTTCTGAGGAAATTTATTTCTCAACATTTCCCAAACACTGCCTTGACTGTACCCTTAAATGGATTTACGACTGCTTTTCCCCCTTTTCCCTTCTTTGTTGGCCTCCCTCAACTGACAGTGTTTGAGCTTTGTTTTGATAGCTGCTCACAACTCATTTCTGTGAATTTGATCTTCACGCAGTGGTCGTTTGGTGTTTTGCTGTGGGAACTGATGACCCGAGGTGCTCCGCCATACTCTGATGTGAACTCCTTCGACATTACAGTGTTTCTTCTGCAAGGCCGGAGACTGTTACAACCAGAGTTCTGCCCGGATGCACTGTAAGAGCACACATGAGCACGCTTACATGATCAAAGCGAACATGCTGGAGCATCAAAAACACGTTTAAATGAGCCAATCAAGCATTTTGAGAAACGAATCTGAGCATTTTTGGGGATCATAAGAAGCACGTTTCAGTGATCAAAAGTGAGCATGCCTGGGCATCAAAGCATGATTAAATGAAGCAAAGCATTGATCTACAAAATTAAATTGAGCCTTTTTGGCATCATACACACATTTAAATGATCAAATGCAGCACATTTGGGCCTCCAAATCATATTTAAATAATCTAAACTAGTTTTTGGAACATCATGATGCATTCAAATGATCAAATCATGCATTTTTAGTCATCATAAGCATGTTTAAATTATGACATTTTGTATTTTTGGGCATCAAACGCATGTTCAAATAATCAAACCATACATAAACATGTTTAAATGGTCAAAATAAGCTTTTGGGGGCGGGGTCATAACCACAGTTTAATGAGGAAATCAGACATTCTTGGGTGTCATAAATATGCTTTAGTCATCAAGATTGTTTTTGAACATCATAAATATGTTTAAATGATTTAATTGAGTGCATCTTAATTTGCTTAAATAATCAAAGCAGCCATTTGTGGCATTCTACTGTAAACATGTTTAAATCTACACATTTCAATGCTTGTGAGCATTCAAAACATGATTCAGTGATAAAACTGAACATTTTGGCATCTCCAAATGCTCATTTTAATAATGAAATCAAGCATTTGAGACATAATAACAATGTTTAACTTATCAAATAGAACATTTTTGACGCACAGAAGGCCAATTAAACATAAAATTATGCATTAATAAACATTATAAGCATTCTTAAATTATTGATTTGTGTCGTATAGGCATTTTAGCCCTGCTTAAATAATCTAATTAATCATTTATAAGCATTTTAAGCAATTTACATGAACAAATCTTAGATTTTTAGACACTACTGTATGTGCATATCAATAATTATGTGTTTTGGCCATCATATGAATATTGAAAAGAAACTAAACCTTTTGGACATCATAAACTTAAACACTTAATCAAATGGAGCACTGTTTAGCATCCAAAACATGTTCAAATGATCAAATCCTAAATTTTTGGGCATCATATGCACATTTAAATAGTCAGAGCATTGCACAGACACACAAACCCATATGACACACACTTGGTCCTTCATTACGACCACACGGCACTCCAAAGGAAGAGTGTGCGTCAACACGAGCGTAAAACAGAGAGCCATTGTTAACCTCCCGCAGATGCAGTCAAGCAGTAGCAGTTCATCAAAACTCTTGGCCAACTTAGCTCTGCATGACTACCTGAACTCAACACACGTCCACTCCCCACCCTGACTCTATAATGTGAAGCAAACTCCAAAACCTCCAAACATTCTTCTAATATCCATATCCGAGGCTCTGAACACAGATATACTGTATGGGTCATCATCACTCCCTTTCCTCATGGACAGGACAATGAGCCGCTTCTCCCAGGTCTTCACGCTTCTGCTCAGTAGATTCTTGCTGGACAAACAATGGAAAGTTGTGATGAAAGTTTGCGCTTGGAAGTTATAAATTTTAAGGCTGAAGCTGCAAAAGCAAATAGCTGGGATGGGAGCGGAGAAATGAGACGGGTAATAGCACACTTGAGATTAAGCTCAAAGTTAAATGGAAATATAAGTGCACTACTGTTTCAAGGTTTTTGGTTGTTATGATAAGGAATATTTGTGGTACTGTTACAAATAACTGAAGCAGATAAATTACAAGTAACTGACGCAGATACTGTTAATAACAAGTGCAGTAACAGATGTCTATATACTGTAAATCTATATACTTTTTCTCCATTTTTCATGGCTGTGCTTCTTTGATGTGCAACATAGAACCTTTTATGTACAGTAGTTGTTTCTCTTTATGTTAAATACAATCTGTTTATAGGAAGTATTGAAATTTGATAAAAAGGTAAAAATATTCACAATATTTGCACAAAATACGAAGCAGCACGTTTCAACATTGATAATAATCAGAAATGTTTCTTGACTGTCAGCATATTAGAAGAATTTTTGAAGGATCATGAGAAACAAAAAATTGAGCAATTTTGAATTTTTTTTTTGCCATCACAGGAATATGCTACATTTTAAAATATTTTAAAATAGAAAACATTTATTAAAGATGGTTCATTTAAGTGTTTAATTGTACATTGTTTTTACTGAATTATTAATCAAATAAACACAGCCTTTACTAGCTGAAAAAATGTCTTTCTTAAAATTAAAAATGATTAATAATCACTTTTTTAACAGAAATATTTTAATTTCTACTCTAAAACAAAGCTAAAATGCTGGGGAAAAACATAAAATAATATTAAACAAATGTGAATTAAATTCATATTTAAACAATTTTATTTATATTGAAAAAAATACCTAAATTTAAATACAAAACATATATATTGAAGTCAGAGGTGCCCAAACATTTTCTTATAAATGGCCAAAAATCAAACTTGATTTAGGATTGTGGGTCGATGGTAAATCTACCAAACCTGTATTTCATTAAAGTTGCCATGGGTAATTTCCTAATTTATTTCATAATAATTAAAAATAAATAGCGAAAATTTGAATTTACCCATATTAGCTAATGCATTTTATCTTTTTACCTCGTATAATTAATTTATTACAATATAAACAAATGATTCATATTAACACTATAGAGTCAAATGCTGTATACACTAGTCAAGTGACAATATTTGCATAAAAAACAAAAATTTAATTAATTTACAACATTTTAGGTTAGCTTTTTTTGAAGCTTAACAATAAAACCAACAAAAATATTATTCTGTCTATATAATCTATATCATTAAATGCCTGACCACACTTCGTTATTATTGTTCATTTATTTGTTTGCTGGAAATTAGAACTGAATTTAGAAATAGTTTTAATACAAATCTTTGCGCTTAATAAACAAAATTAAATATGTAATGGATGCCTTCAACAGAGTGCGTACAACACCGTTTTCTTATCCACAAAAGTAAAGGAGTAAAGAAAAGAGAAAGTAAAGAAGCCGAATGGAGGAGGCTCATTCTTTATCCTCGCGCTGTGGATGGTTTGCCTAACTGTTTTCTCTCTAGTGAAGCTTTCAGTTTTTCCACTAACAAAGTCCACCATGTAAATTGCAAATGCACCATGGCGTGACGCAACTGACTCTTAAAGGGAATGGGAGACAAGTCTCTGATTGGTTTAATGCACGTTATGCTCAAAACACACCCATTACTCATTAAGAGAATGAGCACAACCCTGTAAGACTATGCGCTGCTGCGCAAACTGTATTTTTCCATCCTTAAAATAGCAAAAGTGGATTCAGACAAACCCTTAATGCTTTTGCACCCTGCGCTTTAGACTTTGCACTTAGATTGTTAAAATAGAGCCCTTGTTGTGCTTGTGAACTATTACCTAAAATAATCCTGTAATTTTAAATCGTCTCGTCTTTGCCATGAAAATGAAACAATTAATGGCATTTTGGAATCATTTAACAAAATGTACTTGTATGTCAATGTTATCATCAATTTGCATTGTTCTACTAAGTTTCCCCACAAGGTGTCACTATTAAACATCAGCAACAAAACAAACATTATTTTCTTTTGACTCTATTTTTTTGCCTTTCTTTATAGCTATAATGTCATGATTGAGTGCTGGCACCCCAAACCCGAGCGTCGACCAACTTTCTCAGAACTAGTGTCTCGCATCTCCGCCATCTTCTCAAGCTTCAGCGGAGAGCACTACATCCTCCTGAACACCACCTACGTCAACATCGACAAAATGACACCCTACCCCTCTCTCATATCATCTCAGAGCAACCTCGACCGCGACTGCTGCACCTGAGACACCAAAAAAAAAAAAAAAAAGAGACCATGAAAGACTCTGGACAGGCTTTCATCATTGAGGCAGGGGGGAGGAAAAGAGTGGCCCAAACCCGAGCGTCGACCAACTTTCTCAGAACTAGTGTCTCGCATCTCCGCCATCTTCTCAAGCTTCAGCGGAGAGCACTACATCCTCCTGAACACCACCTACGTCAACATCGACAAAATGACACCCTACCCCTCTCTCATATCATCTCAGAGCAACCTCGACCGCGACTGCTGCACCTGAGACACCAAAAAAAAAAAAAAAAAAGAGACCATGAAAGACTCTGGACAGGCTTTCATCATTGAGGCAGGGGGGAGGAAAAGAGTGGCCCAAGGACACTGTGAAAGACTTAAAAGGCCCGAACACTCCCTTCATCATCGCTGTAAATAGATTATGATGATCCGTGACCTGTGGAGGAGCTTGAGATGGTCCTGTTCTCCTGGGACGGAGAGCCAAAGACTGTCGGCCTCCTATTCGATGTGAGCGTCTGATCCAATTTTGCTCTAAGCGTGTTCTCTGGCGATAACTGAAAGTGCGATTTTATTTTCTGTGAAAAGTGTCGTAAATTGTTGTGCATGCCTTCGTACCATGAACTGAACGCTGCATAATGAGGAGATCAGGAGAACACCGGACACATATTTTTGTTGTTGTTTTTTATCCAGGCCGATATGAATGAAATGGTTTTGTTTACTGTGTTCAGATAAATCTTATCTGTTCGACATTTGGATCTTACTGCCGTAGTAGTTCTATATTTTTATATATATAATCTGTTTAAGTTTAGTGTCAAAGCAAACATTAAAGGCCTGCATGGAATCTGCACAGGTTTTTTTTTTTTACACTGATTGGGTCATAAAATCTGTAAAATGAATTTGAGGTATGGTTTAAGTAAAGTAAAATGTAAAATGTAAAAAAAAATTTTCTGTAATGGTCTGATAATATTTCTTCCAAATTTCAAGTTCAAATATGGTCATTTAGGGCATTTTTTGTCTTGGAAAAGGATGTTAGGTCACAATTCCAAATGTTTTTATTTAGCGATTGAACATCAGGGTCATCCCTTCAAATAGTACTTCGTTGAATGAAAATTTTTGAATAGGGTAAGCTAAATTGTCCTTATGTATGTATGTATGTTTAATAATGAATAATAAAGGAACTAATAAGATTAATAAAGGAAAAGCAAATCAATGAATGACTGAAAAGATCAAGATGTCCTCGCTGCTGTCTGTAATCACGATGACATACTGGACCAGGTTCAATTTGTAGTGGACATTATACCTCCCACAAAGGTAACATCCATAGTACTGTAACTGTTGGGGTAGGGGGAGTTGTGGGCGATCCCTCATCACATAGTGGACCTGGTCCACTATCAAGCTGTGGGCTGCAGCGAGGATTGTTTTAAAAAGATGGCACCTTTTGAGTTATTTAAAGGTGCATTATGCAAGTTTTGATCACTGTGTTGATTCCTAAAGCACACTTGCAGCCAATTGCCAGTAAGGGGCGTGTCTACAAATGATAGGGGATATTAAAAAGGGGTGTGGTCTTGATAGTTTATGCGCATTTTTGTTTTAGTGCTTTCAAATTTCAACATTGTTTGGTAACATTCACAGGGGCTGTATCCGAAATCACCCCCTATACCCTCATTTACTATTTCCTACATGCGTCCACTAATATAGTCTACTTAATGAAGCGAATGAAAATAATTAAGTGAATTTGTTGCATGCTGTGCACTCACAGTTGAAAAAAGTAAACTTGTCACATCCGTCAGTGACCACCTGAGGGCGCTGTAGTGCACTGGGACTTGTAGGCACTGCAGCAGGCTTTGTGGGACTAGGATGGACACTGGTTTATCACACAATTCCAGAAGGCTCTCCAGAGGCTCCGAAAAGGGTGGTCTCCGAACAGCCCGACGCGGATAAGCCCGCAACTCCAGTCCTGCCTCTCTCCTCTTTCCCTTGGTTAAATCAGCTGGCCCCGAAAATATCCCTCTCGGTTGCCCTCCGCTCAGGCCTCCCTCCTGAGGGTTCTCCTCCCTCAGGGCAACAGAGAGGGGGGAGCCAGCGATCAACAAGGCTGCTTCAATGAAGCGGTAACACAAAACAGATGTGATGACAGATCAGTGTAGGTGTTCCGGTGTGTGCGTGGGGCATGTATGAAAATGTAGTTTTTTTACTGAAGCGCTGCAGTGCCTACAAGTCCCAGTGCACTACAGCGCCCTCAGGTGGTCACTGACGGATGTGACAAAACTCTGAGCGGATAAAACATGTTACGTCAGTTGCGTCTTTTTCATTCTCTAATCAAATGAAAGCAGGGGCAGGGTTTCCGTTAAGGTGACTGCAGTGTTTGTGTTGTTACGACAACTACAGAGACTTTTAAGGGTGGAGGAAAGACTAATGGTTGCTGTTTCGATTTATTCGGAGCTGTATGACTTCGCAAATCTTGAATATCACAATATTATTTAATATTACAATTATAACGATATCAACAGCAACACTCGCGTACAATACGCAGCTAATTCAGTTGTTGCTTAGTGACAAAAAAACGTGTGCCTTTTTTTGTCAACAAAGAAGGCAGTGTGGTGTGCCTTGCGTTTTTGGAATGTACAAGCATGTTTAGTGTAATTGCCCCCAGTGGACGACATCTTGTGGTCAAACGTGGAAATTCATTCAAACTCTCACAATGCATTATGGCTATTCTCTTGCCGTTGAGTGTACATCGATTATGCAGTCCTTGTTGCAATGCATTGTGGGATTTAATAAGTGCACTTCAGAATGTTCATTATGGTTTCGGTACAAATGGCTGCTCCCTTAAATAAAGTGCAAAGTGTAGGTATAGTTAGCGATTTCAGATAAAGCTAATGAAAAAAAGAAGAATGCTCTGAATTAGAAAATTATTTTAAACATGGAAGAAATGTTATCAACAGTTTACAGACATCAAAATAAGCAAAACAGCATCATTAATAAAAAATAAAACAAAACATTGTGAAGGTTGTGTGAGATTTAGTGAAACCCAGACTCATTCAATGCAGGTCTTTGTGTTACTCTGTAGTGAAGATGACTATGAATGTGACTTGCCATAACAGACTACTGTATGATGTAAATAATGTGTCTCTCCGCCTTTATTGTCTGACTTGCTGTGTGATACATGTATATATCGCCTATAAACACAGTACAACATACACCAGGTGTGCTTTTCCAGTCAAATGAGGTCAATCAGCATTTAGATTTTTTATATAAACAAGCAACAGTGATCATAAACCGGCTCAGTCTAGATTCGTTTTATATATATGATTAGGATTATACCATTTGACTTTCTTTGAGCCTCACACACTCTTCATGTTATTTTTATATGAAGATCCAACTCACAAATGGTACAAATGTCAAGATTTCTGTTGTCCCAGTCATGATAATAAAGTTTTATTACGTGTGTGTACTGTTGATGTGTCATATATGAAGTAAATTCATCCGCTCCCAAGTCTTCATCTCATATTGGCTCTGTGTGAACTTTGACCATGACCTTGGGATTACCCACAATGCTTTCTGCTCGACCCTTAGCCAATGCAGTCTAGACAGGCTTTTTAATTTCCTCTTTTATGGTCTGGTCTTGAAAAGAAGGGTAACACTACCTGCCTGAAAGGGGAGTACTTAGGCTGAATGAAACTTCCTATGATAGATATTAACACTTAAAGGGATAGTTCACCCAAAAATGAAAAATCATCATTTACTAATGCTTTTCATGGTCAAAACAATCTGAGATTCTTTCATTCTGTTATACATGATAAAAGATATTTTGACAAATACTGGGTGCAAGCAATCAACATTTATCAAAATGTCTTTTGTGGGGTTATTTGCTGAACAAAGAAACTCAAAAAGGTTTAAAACAACATGAGGGAGAGGAATTGACAAAGTAATCTTAGCTTTTAGGTGAACTATACCCTAAACACGTCATGTCACTTCCATTTTTTTTGTGTGTTTTTTTGTGCATTAAAGATGAAGTTGCTTTAAATAGGATGGCTTTAAGTGAACATGCAATGTTATCTTTTTTTTTATTTATGTTTGAATATTAAACTCAAATAAAATAAAAGCAGCAGAAGAACGTGGCTAGCTTAGCTGGTTAGCTTAGCATAGCTTAGCTTTGATTAGCTCAGATTACTTGGTTTGCATACATTACATTTATTAATAAAGTATTTACAGTAATTTACATAACTTTCGTTCATGTGCATATGGACAGTTTTTTCTTTTTCATCTCATGCTTTGTAATAATTTTGAGTATTATAATCAGTGGTGTAAAGTAATAAATTACAAGTATTTGATTAGTTTTTCTCAGGTGTGTTTTTCTCAGGTGTTTTCAAATGTGTACTTTTACTTTCCCTTGAGTAAATTTACAGTGCTGTATCTGTAATTTTACTACACTATTTACCTTCAACCTGCAGTCACTACTTTATTTATTCTTGTCTCTGGGGATTAGAAAATTCAGTCCTGTGATTTCTGTCCAATCAAATATAAAAGGGAAATAGCCTCATAATGAATTTCCTCAAGACATGGGCATTTTATAATTGCAGCAAACTGTTTGGAAGCATTAAAAGTGTTCAAGAAGCTGTCCAAAATGTTAACACGCATTGACCCAGAGACTGTTTAGATGCATGTCATTGATGAGAAGATGACTTTACTGTTTACGGTTTGCTGTATAATGACCGAAATGGCCTTAAACACCCAGCAGACACAAGATGTCAACATGACATCTGATTGATGTTGTATCCCAACCTCATGGGGACATTGCATTATATTTGCAAATGAAAATTGGGTTGGCATCAGAACCCAATGTCAGGCTGACATCACTGTCCAACCTAAAGTCAACCAAACATCAGCATCTAATGATGTTACAGCTTGACGTTGTGTGGATGTTACCACTATGACGTTTATCAAATGTTGGATTTTGTTTGCCATAGGCTACCTGAAGAATTCATGTCAGTATTTGATGTCAATATGACATTGGTTCAAGATGTTGGCTTGACATTGGATTTTGGTCACTTTCTAACACAACCTAAAATCAACCAAATATCAACATCATTTGTCGTCGTTATTGGACATTAAAGTAACGTTGTCCTTAGACACTGGCTAGACACTGAATTTTAGTCACCTGACATCACAACCTAAATCTAACCTAATATTAACATCTTATGATGTCGTGTGCCTACTGGGCAATAACTAAATGCACTACAGAATGTTACGTTTACACACACATCCACAAATTAATGCATCAGCTTTTCACAGCGTAATACTCTTGAGTATTTTTAAAAGAGTCTACTTTTTACTCATAATTTGAGTAATATTTACAACAGATACTTGCTCTACATTTTTAGGCAAGTAATGGTACTTGTACTTAAGTACGTTTTTTTCTGTACTTTTTCCACCACTGATAATAATGCAAACAGTATGATTTTGGGGGACATTTTGTGTGAATGATTATATTTCACCATCTTTTCTCTTTATAAATCTATTTTACACTAGGTACAAAATGTTTAGGCTACACTCAGGACCTTCTGGTAAAACAAAAAACAAAGTCCCCACTGAAACCCAATAAAACAGCAATATTTTATCTGCAATGTGTTTTACAGTCTTTGTTAAAAACCACATAGCAAAATTTCTCTGGCCCACACATTTAGGTTTTGCTTGGCCCACATGCTGCAGTGAATTACGCTACAGTACAAGACCAAATCTGGCTTCCAGACAAGGACCAAACATGGACTATACCTGGGTCAAGTCTCAGCCAAGTTAATAACTTACAACTGGCCAAACTGGGCCAGATTAGTTGGTGTGTTACGATTGCAATGAAATTAATAAACCCATGAAGCATTGCGGGGTTTTTTTTGTTTTTGTTTTTGCACACTATGGACATGCTTTTTCTCAAAGCGACCTGATTGGTAGATTTTTCCTTTACTTAAAAATAGTTTTAATGAATTTTAAATGTGGGTCAAGACAGGCCAAACTTACATGGCCCACATATAATAGTTTTTAACATCTGGGCCAAATACTACATTTTAAATCTGGGCCAAACCTTGTATGCTGCCATAAAGATGATGCCTGCTGGGCCAGCTTTAGGCCAAATCTGGGCCAGAATTCTTGGGAAGGCTGTATGTTTAATATATGTTAAAAGGCTGTATATTATGTTTAATTGACAAAGCTTTGATATTTCATTCATTTACTCATTTTCTTTTTGGCTTAGTGCCTTTATTAATCTGGGGTCGCCACAGTGGAATGAACCATCAACTTATCCAGCAAATGTTTTACACAGCAGATTCCCTTCCAGCTGCAACCCATCATACTGGGAAACACTCATACACAATCATTCATACACTTACACTAAAGACAATTTTAGCTTACCCAATTTACCTATACCACATGTCTTTGGACTAGTGGGGGAAACCGGAGCACCCAAAGGAAACCCACACGAACACAGGGAGAACATGCAAACTCGCACTGAATGCAGCTGACCCTGCTGAGGCTTGAACCAGTGAGCTTCTTGTGATGAGCTTTGATACTTTTAACTTTTATTTATTTCAGCACAGCAGGCTAATATATTTTAAAAACTCTTTGTGAGTTGAAATAGCAGGAAAAGATAAGAGTTTTGTATGTCTGTATTGTTTCCCGGTTTCCCTATATTTCGGTATTTAATTTATTTTGTTTTATCACTGCCCAAAAATAATGTTTTAAAATTAATTTGTCTCATGATTGACTTACCCAATAATAATACTAATAATAAAATACGTTCATACTCTTTTTTTATGTCATCATTTAAACAACATAGCTCATTTAAATATTAAAAATGCTTTAAAAGAAAAGATAAAATTGTGATTGATACTGCAATCTGTATGTGAAAGTGTAAAAGTTTTATTATTTTTCTGCCTTTTTTTAATTACTTTTTAAGGCTTAAAAAGTGTGCTTTCATTTCTGAACTTGGCTGTCCTCGTTTTTAGAGGACAAGCTCTGCATCCCTCCTCATAACTCAACACTAATTCATAAGCTAATGTGGAGGAGGATATGACACACTATGCGCTGTTATCAAAAAACTAATGTAAACCTCAGTGAGTTTGGGAAATGACTAGAGCGCCACCTAGTGGGTGAGAAGCCAATATAAGTGTAAATATAACAATACTGTTGCTGAACAATTCATAAAGAACTCATCATTTGAAAACTCATCAGAAAAAAACCCTAGTGTTGGGGGTTATTACAATATGTTTTAAACTTTTATAATCTTTGATATATTGTATGTAAATGAAGTTACTATATTATGGTTTCTCCTGATAAAGGGTTAAGTTGTTGATTTTCCTTGTTCAACCACTTTTTAAAGCTTAAAACATTTAATGGCATTTTTTTTGTTAAAATGTCTTTTCTTCATTAGTGTACTACCCATACAATTAGCCAAGTTAAACCAATAGGATTTTTTTCTGGTTACTATTTTACAAACATAATTATTAACCTCACTGTTCACTTTCAGAAATAAAAAATCACTGAGGTAATATTTTCCAAAGGTAGATGAGACATTATCTGTGCCTGAAATTAAAACCTTAATACAGTGAATAAAATGTATTTCATCTCAAAAAATTCTAAAATGCCCTGATGGTTGATTTCTGTGAGTTGTTCATTCCTTCATTCATTTTCTTTTTGGCTTAGTCCCTTTATTAATCTGGGGTCGCCACAGTGGAATGAACCGCCAACTTATCCAGCATATGTTTCACCCAGTGTTTGCCCTTCTAGCTGCGACCCAACTCTGGGAAACATTCTGTGAGTTGTTCTGTAAAGCAATATGTCAATTATTTGATTCACAAATTTAGTTTTCTTTACTAAAACACTTTACAATTGTACAAACCCTGTCATTGTCCTTGTCCTCAGCCCAATTGAATATACAGCTTTAATAGTTTTGCTTTACTAAAAACAGTTTTTTAGAAAAGAAAACAGCAAAAGTAGCAAGTTTAAGTTTTTGTGATTATTCACACCAATTAATTTAAAACATAAAATTATAACAATTGTAAACAAATATATAATACGTATACATTTACATTTGTCAAGCCTATCACATTTGCATTAAATAAAAAAAAAGGGTGCCATACGCATTTAAGATCAAGGACGACTTCTGTCATTGAATTGATTGATATTATGCTTGTTTTAATATGTTTTTTTTTTTTTTTTTGTTTTTTTTTTAGGACAACAAGCTTAAGTCAAACCCTGTCACCTATTTTATAAGTGAAAATGTACATGTCTGGTAGAATGTCCCACATCATACAAGTGGAAATTAGTGCCTTTAGGGCACATTTTTTTTCACTATTGTACCTTTAAGGTACTATGAGGTACACATTTGTATTTTTTAGGTATTGATTTACTTTAAGGATTTGTTAGGACTAAAACATACCGCCCCATTGACAGGATTTGTACCTTTATTTCTGGGAGTGTTACTGTACCTTATTTTTTTGTAGAAATTAAAATAGTATTTATATAAAAAAATCATTCATTTTTGAAAGATGGATAGGACACTCCAGGCGAAAAACTGTTATAATGTCTGGTAAATCTATTTAGTACATATGTCTTAATCACTTGTTGAAATAATAGTCAATTCCATATGTGTTCAAAAGAGAATATTTGGTAAAGCTTTCTTTTATAACCTGCAAAGTACAGTGTAAGTACAGTGAAATAACGGTGTACCTTTCTATACGTACTGTATAGTATAAATAACATTTGTGTAGGCATAAGGGAACAAACTGTAATGCTTGGGTAATAAGGGGGTAACAACCAGATATTCAGCATGAAAAGTACCGCGTAAGTATATTTAATTTACGGTGTAAATTGCAAAGAAACAAACCATAATGGTTGGGTAATAAGGGGGTAACAATAAGATATTCAACATGCAAAGAACAGTGTAAGTATATTGAGTTTACGATGTACTTTTCTATAAGTATTGTATACATATAAAGAATTACGCAAGGGTGGTGACAAGCTAATGCAACTTGCAAATGTACATGCACATAAAGGTTTACAACCTGTGAAATTATAAAACCTTTTTGTATACTGTATGTATTTTAAATATGCAATTCAATATAAAAATATATTTCCATACACTACTTACTTTATGAATGTTTACTCGTCGATCTCACCACAGCCATCAATGTCTCAACATCACTATCAACAAATAACTTTGCATGATATAGCCTAACGTCAGGGTTCAATGTAGATTAAAACAGGCTTGCATCTTTACTGCTGTTTGCAGAGGGGGGCCTAACTGTTGCATTTCAGTGAAGGTATAGCTGATGCTTTATAGAAAAATGTAGTAATTTGGTCTTCAATCAATAATAACTGCTGCTGTAGTTTTCTCTGTTCTTAGTGTTCAAGTATACACTAGTGTGTTGAAGTTCAGCTTCTTTCCTCCTTGTTCCCTGTACTTAAAGGGTAAATACCACATTTGCGAGTTGTAAATTAAAGTGATGCATTGTTCCCCCCTTATTCCCTGTACTTAAGGGGTAAATACAGCATCTGCGGGTTGTAAATTAAAGTGAAGTTTGCTTAATCTCTCACCTTAAGCAATACAAATGCAATTGTTTAATAAAATGAAAAATAGACAAAAATAATACAAAATATATTCTTTTTTTCTAACACACTTGACATGTTTTCACTTCAACAGCATCAACACACAAGCCTGATCTTATGAGGAAACGTTAGTATTTTACGTTTTTTCAGTTTAGTGGCTAATTTGTACAGTTTGAGTTCAGTCATACGATTTTAAAAAGGAGGTGACCCCACCTCTAACCCCAACCGTCATTGGGTGATGAGCAAACCGTTCTATATTGTATGAATTAGATAGCAGGAATTCATACGAATTACCCACTAAACCAAAAAGTTACGAATTGTCCTGGATTGTGTTGGATACACACCAAAATTCACACTTTCATGGATTCTGATTGTCAATCTCTTGTCAGTAAATGTATTTTATCTTCATCCAAAGTCACATTCTCATTTTCAGTAATGTCACTTACTTGGTTCCAGGACTGTAGTGGACATTTTAAAAGTGGGGGGATAGCTGTATAAAATTCAAAGGTTTACATTCATAATCACCTGTTTCTAAATGGTCTGTCTGTCTCTAAAAGTGCGGGGGACATTCCCCCCTCCACCCCCCCCCCCCCCCTTTCATGCTCTATACTAGTATTCTATGTCTAATATCTGTCGTTGATGTTGTTGTTTTGATCTTAACTCAAAGAGCAGTGTGTGACCACTTTTTCAGCTCTTGTTTCAGGATCATGAATCACATTCAGTAAAAAATAAATTCCCTCAGGCCTTCATTGACAGAATCAAAGACTAGTTATGCGAGCAGTGAGTTGGTGTCATGAATAATAATATTGCTCCCAGCTATTCGAAATCCAGACGGAAAATCCGCCCTGAAATGACGTTCTGTCTGCTTGCCTCAAAAATGACCTGCTCTGGGAGTTGAAAATCAAGATGACATGACAGTTATGAGCTACTTACAACACAGCAGAGCATGGAAACGCAGCTTGAGCCGGGATTTGGCCTGTGTTGTGGAGGCTAAATGTCCACATAAGACTAGTAAAATATTATGGGATGCAGATGATGGTTTCTGGGGCCCTTGGACTGTATGTTGATCAGGGCCCTTGAAATTATTGTGGAAAAAAGTTATATGAAGAATACATTAGATAGTGTTAGTTAAAACATAATTAATTATAAATGAAATCATTATAAGTAAATTAATAGTTTAAATGTTATGGGAAAAAATGTTAGTGTCGATTATGTGGCTTTAAAAATATTATTTGTTATTATTTTGTTGTCATTTAAACTTCATTCTTAATTATTACTATGCAGTTGGTACAGTTATTAAGACAATAAAAACTGGAATAATTAATATAAATAATATTATTATCATTAGTAATTTAAAATATATTCAAATATATTTTATCATGTTAATATTTAATAAAAATAGTAATAATAATAAATAAAATTGTTATTAACAATAATAATGATAATAATATTTAAGTGTGTTTTGTTTTTCAAACATTTAGTTTACAATAAATTCTTATTAATATTATTATCATTTAAACTTCATCATTACTTTTTTACTTTCGTAGTTAATAATAATTATTAATTAATTAATAATAATATGATAATAATAAAATGCTTGTTTTATCATTTTAACCTTTTATAATAATTATTATATTTTTTATTTTCTATAATGTTTATTGTTAAATATTTTTATTTATTTATTTATTAAATTATTATTCTTAATGACAATATGTCCTAATGACAATATTTTTAACTATTATTATTGTTGTTGTTGTTGTTGTTATTATTACTATTTTTATTATTATCATTATCATAAACATTATCATTATCATCATCATCATGCACGTCCTTACATCGCAGAGTTCTAAGTGTTCCAGGGTCAACAACGGTAGAGCTTACCATACAATGTTTTAACCAATCGATACAATGTTTCAGCCAATCAGATGTGCATGCCATAGCATCACATCTAGGGTAAAGTCTACTCTAGATTAGTGGTGGGCAAACTTTTTAGACCCGAGGGCTACATCAAGTTTTGCAAACCAAGTGAAGGGCCACGTGTCAAATTCTTTAAAAAATAACTTTTATTTATAGTGGCATTATGCATGGAACATGTAATATTGGACAAAAACATGTCACAATTAACACAAAACAGATATATATATATATATATATATATATATATATATATATATATATATATATATATATATATATATATATATATATATATATATATATATATATATATATATATATATATTATTGAGTCAAATTTACAAGTCAAATTAATTTGTACTGCTATTTATATTTGCTTATTAATCATCATAAAATAATTAAACAAAATATATTATTATTAATAATAATAATGATAATAATAATAATAATAATAATAATGATAATAATAATAATAATAATAATAATAATAACATATTTTTACAGTGGAGAATATAAAATATTGTCAATTGTCTGACAGAAAAATTTCATATTAACACATTAAATATAATTCTTGATGTTTACTATTCAGTCAAATTTACACTAACCTAATTTGCACTGCTTTTAGAACATACAGATCAGGGCAGGGGGCGCCAGAAATGATCGCGGTTAAGTTGGTTTTGTTTTCAATATTCCTGACACACATTCAGTGATAGATGGCAATAACTCAAAAAACTCTTACCCTAAAAAGATCTAAAGTGTGTTTCCTTCAAAAATACAAAGCTGGTTGTTTCACAGCTGTCTTTTTTTTCGCTCGATATTACGAGCACTGCTCCGTTTATGAAGGTAATTCAGTAGCAATACTCGAGAGCTTGCAAATGTAAATGTGAGCACTTGTTATAAGAATATTTGTATGTGTAGGTTGAAATGTACACTTACAGCTCTGATGTGAACAGCTGAAATCCTCGATTTGCACACACACACAACAATCCACACACTTGTGTTTTGAATTGGAAGTTGCAGATTAATAGTTGTGTATTTGTAAAATGTCATTCACAAATACAAAGTGACAGACACACGTGTGCACGGCAAATTTGATTGCATCTCCATTCTACAACCACAGGTCGGCACTCACAACCTCTCAGATTCGTCAGTACAACTACAAATCTCCCGCACTCTGACTTTTGCTACACATCTCCCGCGATCTCTGTAGCAGAACTCATCTGTGCACTCGCAGATGCAGAGGCGTGAGCAGCGCGGGGCGGGGGAGGGGCGGGGCTGGTGTAAAGCTGTTTCATTGGCTGAAGCCTGACCAATGAACAATGCCAGCAGCCAACAGGACTGAGGTGCAAAATAATCATTTGCCACGATTATTTTATTATTTAGGGTTTATTTCAACTATTTTCTGAAAAGATTTTTGTTAAATATCATTAATTCTACTGTAATGTACATACCAGTAAAAGAGCAGCAAAGCCAGTTTATTGGCTACAGCCAGCCAATGAGATGGGGCGTTTCTGTTTGTCAGCACACAGGGCAGCTCACGTTGTTGGAGGCCTCGAGCAATCAGAGGGTAAGTTATGATTTTTTAATAATTATCTATATGTTCAATACTGTTAGCTAAGCTAAGGACTGTGCTGGGTGCTTCTCTTGTTTGTTTATTTATATAAGAAACAGTTATGAGTTATCTAGGAGCTGCTTTCAATCATGTTATATGGTTCTAAAGATACGATTCAACCCACATGAAATAAGTTGTAATAGTATTTATAGCAAATAATAGTACGTTTTTGAACCATACTAACTATAATAAACGTATTATACTGTATATATTGCAGTATCTACAACTTTGTTAATGAATGCAACAGCACACTGTAGTATTAACTAGCATAAACTTTAATAAATTGAAGTATATTTACACACACACACATTAATAGCAATTAAAAATAACACTAGGCGTTTCAGTTTCTTACAGATCATACCGGTTTTGGTTATTATAACCTGCATCATGTCTATCTATCCATCTATCTATTTACATGTTTGTGTACAGTGTGTCCTTTATATCAATTTTTTAATTATGAACGTTACTAACTATAGGTTATTTCTCAGTTTCCTGTAAGGATGGAGTGACAGGAGAGATCAGCGTGTTTCAAGTCGATGAGGAACTCAGAGAAGCTGCATAGCTTAAATAGGATTTTATTTATGCTAAAGATGACATGAGGATCCAGCTCATCTACAAACACTTCAAAATGATTCAGATCATTCAAGAGGAAGCCGACTTAATTTTCTCTTTTTACCTGCCAAGATGACTACAGATTTGAACAAAACACACACTCACCCACACACAACTTTTATTTTGATAATTGTTTAATGTAGTATTTTTACACTTTACTGTAAAGCAGGGGTGTCAAACTCAGTTCCTGAAGGCCCGTAACCCTGCACGTTTTTAGTTGCAACCCTGCTTCAACACACTTAAGTGAAAGTTTCAAACAAACCTGAAGGACTCAATTAGTTTGATCAGGTGTGATTAATTAGGGTTAGAACTAAACTTTGCAAAGCTGCAGCCCTCCAGGAACTTGGAGGAGTTTGCCCTCCAGAAACTGAGTTTGACACCTGTTCTGTAAGGGAATGTAATTTGTCAAATAAAATTTACAGTCCAAATAAGTGCAGTGCAAATGTCTAGTTACTTGTATTGAAATATTTCAGGGTTTTTCCTTGTTCATAATGAGATGGAGGTGGTAAATCCAACTTCATCATTACCCATCAAATGTTATCTCCTCTTTAATACTTTGCTCAAGCCTTTACTAATGGTCAGAAAGCAGGCCGTTGTGTAAAGCTGGTTGATGCTCGCTGTAATAGAGAGAGATGATGACTGTTCAGCTTATGTTGCTTAACCCTGCAGATGAGATGCTCAAAGTGGACCCTCAGCTGAGCGATGGACACTGTCTCCCTCACCTAGTTGCTCTTCCTTTGAACACACATATCATGTTGAAGGATGCAAGTTGTGGACCTAAATCAGATGTAATGCATGTAGATGTATAAATTAGAAAGAAATGAAACTGCTTTAAAATGTATTAGGTTTTACATATAAATGCGTGTTCTTAACAGATTTGTTTCAACTTGATATTTGCATAATAAATGGCATTAGAATGTTTAGTTTTAAACAGATAGCTATATTTCAATTTTTTCAAATTTAAGCTATATATATATATATATATATATATATATATATATATATATATATATATATACACACACATATAAGTATACTTCAATTTATTAAAGAGCCCATATTATGGGTTTTTGAAAATTCCCCTCCATGTAGTGTGTAACACAGCTCTAAGTGAAGTGAAGTATCCAGCTAAGGCTTAAATCTGTTAGTGTACAGTGTTTAAAACTGTTGATTCATCTATAAAAGAGTCGACTCATACACTGTAAAAACGCCAACTTTCAAAAAGTCCTCTGAACAAAGATTAATAAGTTAACTGAATTTAAATATTTTCATTTGAAATGCTGACAAATAATAGTTAGTTTGTTCAACAAATATGGTGCTTCAATGTGAAAAACTTAAAATATTTCGTTGAACTAATACAAAATTCTTAGTTTTGCGTTGATGCGTGCCCTTCTTGTTGGCGCATATGCCTTATAAGCTTCTGGCGCATGCGCAATTTACTTCCATATAGCTCACTGCAGGGGGTACCTGTCACGTGCGCGCGACAAAACGAACCATCTTTCTTTCTGCGGAGCTACGTGTCAATCGTTTTCATAATCGATTGTATATAATTGTATACATGTTTTTGTGCGATGTGCTACCCATCTGACTGCCCGATCTATTTTACCAGTGTATTAATGATGTGAGAGACCGTGATAGAGCGGTTAAGAGTAGTGGTGGGCAAAGCGAGGCTTCGTGAAACACTGAAACAGTCGAAGCAAATGTGTCGAAGCTTCGAAACGTTTCGAAACCTCACTCTACAGTGACATTTAGTGGTCATTTTTTTAATATATTGCACTGAAACAGCTTCAGCAAAGAACGATTGAACAAATTGAGGGATTAAACCCCACTTTGTGAAAGAAGAATCCTTCAAGTAACATAGTACAGTGGTTAAGGTGTCAGACATCCATGCAGGAGTAGTAGGTTTCGAAGCCAGTCAGTAGCAATTGTTTGAAAATGCTTTAATACCAGTTGGTAATGCTTTGCTCTTGTATCGTTTTGTTTCAACATTGGTCTGATATCCGAATAAACAATTTGTGAATAAATATGTCTTGTTTTTGTCTTAAAACAGGGTTGTTGCTAGATCAAAAACGGTGGCCTGAAGTTATCAAGAATTATTTATATTATTCATTAAATTTCCCATTTATTGTATTTTATTAATGTCTACCCAAACCCTAAACCCAACCATACTGTAAAAATATTTATTATTGTTTTACAGTGTTACAAAAATGATGCTAAATTGCTGGCGTAACTGTAGCTGTATCCTATTTAGGCTACACAAAACAGAACATGATTAAAATACATAAAACCATGATTTCGAAGTCGGGATTCGAACCCAAAACATCATGCTAAGCATAGAATCAATAAGCAAACCCACAGTTCTCTAAGCCATTTGAGACAGAGATAATTTGGAGACCTTGGCAGTCAAATTAGGATTCACCAGGTCTCGAAACGTTTCTAAGCTGATCGATGCTTTGAATCGCTTTAGTCACGTGACTAGGTGTTTCGAAACACTTTAGTCACGTGACTTGGGTGCTTCGGATCATGCTTCGGTGCAGTGATTCGAAACACTTGCGCTTCGGGATCTCGACACTGTGTCAAAACATCAGTTTCACGTCAGCCATCCCTAGTTAAGAGCAGGCCAACGACGTTTCTGCTAAATCATAGGTATGTATGTCTTTTTTTGTTGTCATCTAACGTTATGTTATTTGATATGTTGGCTTTGATGTGCGCGTGTATCCTAATACGGAACTATTTGTTATAATTTAGCCGTGAGTTACTTGTTTCGTGTACTTGGTTTTGGCTATTTACATCAATAAAAGTTTAGAGTGAATGTATTTGAAACAAATAGCGATTTCAATCGAGTCATTTGCTTTAATAACTCACGATTAATACAATGAGTATCATATAACATACCAGATCAGGTATCCAAGTCAAATATAACATTATGTCCTGTTTATCTAGATTGCTGTCAGCATTGCGCACATCATAACCTTTTTTCCCTTCGAACCAGAGCCAGTGGAACAAACGGTGACGTGTTTAACTGTGTAATTTGTGTGAAAATCGTGTGATTTTCATGTAATTCATTGCTTGATTTGTTAGCTCGACTAAATGTCTATATCATATTCAGACCAACTTGCTTTAACAGTCAGCTAGCTTTTATTTACATAAAAAATATAAAGGGCTAAATATATATTTTTCTTTCTTTTTGCTCAAAAGGACTGAAATATTGACAATGACATAATTCAATGCAAGATTTCCTTGAGGAGGTGAGACTTGTTATCATCAGTGAAATTTGACGGTCATTCACCAGCAGATGCAAGAAACCTTTTCTCTTTGCCCAAAAGAAGTTGTTGAGATTTAGCCAGGAAGAAATTAGAGAGAGAGATAACCTGGACTTTAAGGAAGAGGTAAGTCACTATATTGCAATTGCTTTGGTTTCATTCAAGGTAGTAATGATAATGCTAAAAATAACAAACAACATTATTATTATAGGTAATTCAAAATACATCTGTATTCAGCATTTGAACATTTAAATATTTACATTTACATATATATATATATATATATATATATATATATATATATATATATATATATATATATATATATATATATATATATATATATATATATATATATATATATATATATGTTATGTGTAAAAATTAATATGTATGTTTTTTTTGTATATTGTAGATCTGCACAGAGTTTTCTCAGATCTGTAATGTAGATCTCCTGAGACAGTTAATCGAGTGACTTGATAAATATACAGCACCTCTCCTGAAACTCTACAGAAAAGAAGGGATTCAATGGGTCCAGAGATGGATACAACTTTAAACAAGATGGATGAGCAGGTACTCATTAAGATTTTTTTTTTCTTATACACCCGTCTGATGTTTTTAACATGTGCAACATATTTTGTCCTGTCAAGAATTTCATGCTCAGGTAATACAGTCTAATAAAACGTAATTGCAACAATTTAATTGTTCAGCCCTTTCGCATTAATTTTAATTGTGTCAAGTTGTGTTTTGATTGTGAGATGGAAGTAAGATAAATAACAGATGTTTCACTTGTTTTGAGTGACCATTTCAAATGAATACATTCAAAGAGGAAAATAGAAAATAATAGCTGTAGTTTTTAACTTAAAGTAATTGTCACATGAAACTAAACATTTTTCTAAATTTGCCAACACAACCATTATCAAATTCCATTGTATGGAAACCACAAAATTCTTTTTTAAAAATAAAGCCATGTGTTTTTTCAACAGCATGAATAAAATACTATGCTCATTTAAATGTACTAAGTACATTTTTACTTACAAAACAATAAGATTGTAAAACACCCTTTGTAAATGACTTTCCTTTAGGTCACTGATATTGTCACCGATCGAGAAAGAGCAGCTCTTGAGGGATTGCCAATTTTTCTTCGTAAAAATTCTGCTTGCTTTCTCAAGATATGTCTGGTAAGTTACCCATTTTCATACCCTATTCTACATTTATTAGTCTGCTTGGTAACACTTTTAATAGCTGCACGCTATAAATAATTTATTTAGTATTAGCGAATAGTTAATTTATTTTCTGTTAAGCATAACTCTACATGAAGTGCTCAATGATTGTATTTTTTTTAACTTTAATGATTCATTTGTATTACTAATTTAAGTATTGCATTATTTACAAACCAGTTATTTAAGAATAGTTGGTGTTTTTAAGATCATTCAGAATGCTTAAGTACACGATTAATAAACTATTCAAATTAACATTTAAATGTCCTAATATTAAGGGTATGTAATAATAGTTACTTTGTATGTTAGTATATGCTTTATGAGCTTAACTTCATCCAGTTGTGACCTAATCTAAAGTGAGGACTATTTATGCTTTATAAATCCCTTATGAATGACAATTAAAGGCTCAGTTATATTCTAAACAGGACAATAAACAACTTTCACAATTGAAACTGTATCAAATAAAAGTAAATCTTTGCAATTTTATGTAAAATAAAAGTTTAAAAAAATTGCTAAATATTAAAAAGTTGTCAATATATTGTTAAATTATTATATATTATAGACTATTCAAAGTGTTACTGTTTGTATGTACGAAAGTATTACATGTTTTTATTTTCTTTGCATAATAGTAATAACATTAATAAGTAGTAATTAATATTACACATCAATTAATTTTCCCATTACTTAATCTCCTATAAGGACACGGACCCTGAAGACCACAGCACCAGAGATTAAAGGATTGGAATCTTCACTGTGGTGGAAGATGATAATGGCACTTCTGCATCCCTGCAATATGTGATGAACCTCGCTAAAATCTTGGAGGAGGCCATAGTACTTCAGGATATCACACATCTGCCTGCAGCCTTCGCTTACTTGTTCAGCCTCTTGTATAGACTGAATATGGAACACCCAAAAGAACTCAAATATACTTTTTAAGTGATTCAGCATGTTTTATGGAGGTTGGTGGCACATGATCTGCGAGAGTTCAGTTCATTCATTCATTCATTTTCTTTTCGGCTTAGTCCCTTTATTAATCTGGGGTCGCCACAGCGCAATGAACTTGTTTTACGTAGCGTATGCCCTTCCGGCTGCAACCCATCTCTGGAAAACATTCATACACACTCATTCACACATACACTACGGACAATTTTAGCCTACCCAATTCACCTGTGCCACACGTCTTTGGACTGTGGGGGAAACCGGAGAACCCAAAGGAAACCCACGTGAACGCAGGGAGAACATTCAAACTCCACACAGTAACGGCAACTGACCCGTGACCACTTCCTAATGTGCCACTGTTTCAATGTTTTGAGGTCTGTTTTTGGACTTTATGTACTTTGTTGACAAAAGTGCAGTACACTTTAAAGACTGTATGAATGGAGTGGCTTTTAGGGTTTACTCTGATTAGATGATTGTATATTCACCTGGTTTGAGTGTTTAGACACACTAATAGCTTGGTTTTAGTAAGGTTGCCAGTTATTTTATGTTGAGGCAGTGTACAATCTTTTCAAATCTGGAAACATTCAGTACTAGTTGTGTACAAACTAGCCCAATGCTGAACACGGCTAATGTCAAATGCTGATTTTGTATGCAAATGTTTTGGATTGTGATTTGAACACAGTTAAAAATAAAAAAAAGTGAATTGACTATTCTTGTGTATTTAATTTGAATCCTAAAAATTAATAGTAAATGCATAATGAATCAGTTTGTTTTATTTTGTTCAGTAAACTAAAAAAATCTTGTTGGGTAAACATAATCATTTTTGTTCAGTAAACAAAAGATCTTGTTGAATAAACGTGAAAATTTTTGTTCAGCAAACAAAAGATCTTGTTGAGTAAACATGATAATATTTGTTCAGCAAACAAAAATATCTTGTTGGGTGAACATGACATTTTTTGTTCAGCAAACAAAAATATCCTGTTGGTTGAACATGATATTTTTTGTTCAGCAAACAAAAATGTCTTGTTGGGTTAACATGATATTTTTTGTTCAGCAAACAAAAATGTCTTGTTGAATGAACATGATATTTTTTGTTCAGCAAACAAAAATATCCTGTTGGTTGAACATGATATTTTTTGTTCAGCAAACAAAAATATCTTGTTGGGTGAACATGATACTTTTTGTTCAGAGAACTAAAGAATTCAACAAAATATTTTGAGTTCACTGGTCTTCAAACCCTGTTTGTTGAGTTAACTCAAAAAGCTATGTGTGATAGGTTGCCTAATTATTTTAAGTTTAGTCAACTTTTTTTTTTTACAGTGTAGTGCTTCAAACGAGTCGCCTTGATCACGATTCATTAGGTGTTTCGCCATGACGTACGAACGAAACCAAGTTATTCACGTGCACGCGCAAACCCGGGAGATTTCAAACCTGAGGCCCCGCCCTCTGACGCAGAAACCCAGACACACACATACACACACCCACAAACACACACACACAAACATGCCGGTCGATTGAAGTCACACTGCAGATGGATATATTGAGTCTCTACCCAAAGATGAAACCTCAGCATTATAACCAAGCAGTTGGAAACTTCTGGAAGCTACATGCTACAAAGAATACTTCATCTGAGTTTGTTAAAGGAAGGATCAGTAAAGAGTAACTGATGGACGTCAGGATGGGTTTCTTCCATTTCTCAAGTGTAAGTACGTGCGGTTAAAGTTGTTGCCTCGTTTACTCTAGCTTGCAAATGTATTTAGTTGTGATTTGTTACTTGTAACCGCGTGTACTGTATCAGGTTAACTGGATATATTATCTTATCGCGTGCAAAGTCACGTTAAAAACGCGACGCGTGCTGTTTGTTTATGGAGCTCCGTGCTAGAGTTCTGCTCCCGCGATTTATTCGGAAATGTATTCCCGCGCCGCAGAAATCTGGCGCGGGGACAGCCGCGGGAATAAATTTCCGAATAAATCGCGGGAGCGGTCGGTAACGGGTTTAATTTGGGACGGGAGCGGGCTGTCTAGCAATATCACGGATATTGCTATGTGAATTAGAAAGAGAGAGTCTGCTTGGTATGAGAGAGCGTATGAGAGAGAGCGAGCGAGAGAGAGAGAGAGAGAGAGAGAGAGCGAACGAACGAACGAGCTGTGTGTATGTGTTTATACAGACAGCTTGGCTGTCTGGACTGTATACTGGGTGATTTTTGGTTGTGTTCTCCGCTCTAGCGGGACCGGGCGCGGCGGGCAGAAAACGGAGCGGGTTCTCAGGCTAAAACCTGGCGGGTGCGGGCGGAAGCGGGAGCGTTGTTATCCGGAGGTGTGTGTGTGTTTTTGTGTGTGTGTGGTATGGCGAGTACACGACTGTCTCCTTCGTTCGGTTATCCGTAGCACTATCCACTCGCCATAGTGTGGCAGCTAAAATCCACGCATACACTATCGAGCGTGTATGAACTGTGATTACTTTTTAAATTGCTGATTAGCTATTGGCCATTTCCCTCTCTGACTGAAGGCAGTCGACCAATCGCGACAGACTGTCATCGGTCCAATCAGCGCAGATTAGCTCTGCGCTAAGGAGGGGTTTGGGAACAAATGAATCACTGGACGATTCATACAGGAGTCGCTGGGATAATTAGGTAAAAATAAATGCAGATTATAAGACCATGAAAGTGTTTTTTGACCTTGCATGCATATTAGACTGTTGTTGGAGACTCTTACAACCAAGATATGACCCTATTTCATGTATAATATGGGCTCTTTAAAGTTTATGCTAGTTAATACTACAGTGTGCTGTTGCATTCATTAACAAAGTTGTAGATACTGCAATATATACAGTATAATACGTTTATTATAGTTAGTATGGTTCAAAAACGTACTATTATTTGCTATAAATACTATTACAACTTATTTCATGTGGGTTGAATCGTATCTTTAGAACCATATAACATGATTGAAAGCAGCTCCTAGATAACTCATAACTGTTTCTTATATAAATAAACAAACAAGAGAAGCACCCAGCACAGTCCTTAGCTTAGCTAACAGTATTGAACATATAGATAATTATTAAAAAATCATAACTTACCCTCTGATTGCTCGAGGCCTCCAACAACGTGAGCTGCCCTGTGTGCTGACAAACAGAAACGCCCCATCTCATTGGCTGGCTGTAGCCAATAAACTGGCTTTGCTGCTCTTTTACTGGTATGTACATTACAGTAGAATTAATGATATTTAACAAAAATCTTTTCAGAAAATAGTTGAAATAAACCCTAAATAATAAAATAATCGTGGCAAATGATTATTTTGCACCTCAGTCCTGTTGGCTGCTGGCATTGTTCATTGGTCAGGCTTCAGCCAATGAAACAGCTTTACACCAGCCCCGCCCCTCCCCCGCCCCGCGCTGCTCACGCCTCTGCATCTGCGAGTGCACAGATGAGTTCTGCTACAGAGATCGCGGGAGATGTGTAGCAAAAGTCAGAGTGCGGGAGATTTGTAGTTGTACTGACGAATCTGAGAGGTTGTGAGTGCCGACCTGTGGTTGTAGAATGGAGATGCAATCAAATTTGCCGTGCACACGTGTGTCTGTCACTTTGTATTTGTGAATGACATTTTACAAATACACAACTATTAATCTGCAACTTCCAATTCAAAACACAAGTGTGTGGATTGTTGTGTGTGTGTGCAAATCGAGGATTTCAGCTGTTCACATCAGAGCTGTAAGTGTACATTTCAACCTACACATACAAATATTCTTATCACAAGTGCTCACATTTACATTTGCAAGCTCTCGAGTATTGCTACTGAATTACTTTCATATCCGTTTAGCCGGGAGAGCTGTGCTCGCGTGGAGTGGAGCTCTCCCTAAGGGACCGTCGGAAAAGTGCTTTTTTTTCGTTTTTTTTTTTTTTTTTGCTCTATTCTGCGTGTTTTATTTTAAACACAACTAATTTTCTCTTAAACGAGCACAACAGTTACTAAAGTGGTCGAATGCTTCATTCATTCATTCATTATAGATCTGTGCATTCTTACATTAACACCTCTGTTATCAAACAAAACACAATGAGAGATTCATCTGCTGCTCTTCACTAAATAACTATAGTAACTTTAATCAATATGCAAATACAATTAAAAGTTAAATAGATTTTATACCTTTATTTATTTTCTGTATGGGACATTGATTTTAATAGGTTAAACCTTTTATTTTATTGTCAATATTTTCTATTGTTTGCTATGTATTCTATCATTTGAAGCTATTTGTTGTCCCATATTTTAACATCCCAACGTTAATATACATGACATAACATTGCTAATCATTAAATAGCTATAGTGCTATCTGTTAGTTTTAACGTCAGCTAATGTTATGGAAGGGCATAGATGTTATGGAGAATAGTAATATTAATGTAACTACCCCCATCATTCCTTCCTCAAGCAAATGTGTAAATGTTAGATCTATTCAGCAATATTGTTCATTGCATTGGCATTTTTATCTGACATTTTCCCAGCTTGTAGTAGTCGATCAAAAAGCTGTTTAGTTTCTTATGACTTTACACTAGCAGTGGAATTTACTGCGATGTGACGGGGCGCCACCTGAAATCTTGCCTTGGGCGCCAAATTGGTTAGGGCCGGGCCTAATACAGATTAATCACAAAACTTGATGAAACCACAAATCTTTGATAAAAGAACTTTTTTAAGTGAATGTGTGCATGGAAAATGTATTCTAACAAAAATTAACACATTTAACCAGCAATTATTAGGCTATATAATTTGAGTCAAATTCACAACAATCTCATTTGAGCTTGTATTAATATGGTCATATCAATCATTACAAAACAATGAGACAAAATGGAAGTAGATTCTTAGTCTTTGTTATTTTAAGTCATGTAATTATGAGTGTGTTTATTTTAAATTCTTAGATTAAACTAGGTGCATTTTTACGATTCCCAAAAAAAGTATATCTAAATTTGTAAAACTTCTTAATGAGTGATATAAGTAAAGGCCAGGGAACACGTTGGAAGACTGCACCTCTGGTGATGCAGGTGCGCTCACGGCTTGTCATAACCTCTCACCAGGGGCAAGGTAGGTTCAATCATTGTGGCGTTTTCCATAGATTTCCCCATAGTGGAAATTTCAAATCAAATCATTTTTATAATCACAGCAGCACGTGTGCTTTGATGAGTGAAAAGCTTAGGTGCTGGCTCCAGTGCAAAATACAGACAGTGCAAAATACAAACAGCAACATACTCCCAAAAAACAAGACAATGTACTATTGGCAATGTTGACAGCAACAGGGTCGTTGTACAAAAAACAAAATTGGGATTGGGTCTTAGAACTTTGCAATATCAGGACGTGCCCATCATCATTGTTCATTCGTTATTGAATATGTTGTTTATTTTTCGTTATTTGAGCCATCTTTCTTGTACTGACAACACTTCACAATCTATTTAAATTTAAATAATACCAAAGTCCCTTGAAGGTGTATCATATAGTTTTGATGATGATACATCATTTGCACTCAATGCATTGTCAGTTGATGGACTTCATTTCCCACAATTCCACTCGCGCGACTCTTTTCGGTGCCTGTCATCACTAAGCGCCGCTCGTGTGACCCCGTGATATAAACATTTCCTATACGCTTTTCCTACTGCTAGTAGCGTTTGTCTTTGAACTGCAATGCGTACTACTTTACTTTAGTCTTCAGAACACAAAGTAAAGCTTTAGTTATGTTTGTTTGTACAGTTACACGGCGTTTACGTCACGCTACATGTGCGTCATTATTTCAGAGAGTTTTAAGGCTCTCTCAGGTTTCCCGGAGTTATACTGATGCTCCCGCTACTGTGAAACACTTAGATAAACCTATAAAGCATTGGGAGTTTTTAATTAGTCCTTTCACAAAGGTTAAGTGTCATTTAGGCTGTAATATATCCATAAAATCACTGGACCCACATACTTTTCCAGAAGCTGATAGAGCCTTTATTACTGTGCACGTGACTGATCCCAATCAAACTGTTGATGTGGACAGATTTCAAGTTCATTATGATGACCAAAGCAGTGAACTTGAGATTTTGGCCGACGGAGGGGACAGCGATGTCACTGTTGAACTGACAGCACCTATTAAATGTGGTAAGGCTTTAAATTCAGACTTGTAATCTTATTAAATGGTGTATTATATATATATATATATATATATATATATATATATATATATATATATATATATATATATATATATATATATATGTGTGTGTGTGTGTGTGTGCATGCATCCTTTTAGTCCCTCTCCATCCCTTCAGATCTCCAAATCAAGACGAAAGACAAAGGTAATGTGAAGATCCAGAAAATGGAGAGTGACCGCTGCCATGTGCACACAGAGAGAGGAAACTGTGTCCTCAAGTCTGTCAAGGTAATATTTTTTTGTTTAACTTTTATATACATAGCTATAGAGGAATTACCAACCTACGTCACACCGGTTCAACCGCGCATACGTGTTGCAAAAAAAGCCCGGTTGCAATAGATGTTGTGTTGTGCAATAGGAGGCCAAAACTGACAGTCCAAAAAAAGAAAGCTTACCGTACACCTCACTGCTTTCAATGCCAACCGCAGACATCTTTGGCTAACAGCCATCAGAAGAGCTGAATGGAGTGAACACCTAATTAAAAATGCTCGACTCTGCAGCTCTCATTTTATACCAGGTCAGTTCAGGCTATGATGAATCATACACATTACTTATTTTTGATTGCAGCAATGATTTCAGCAAAAACAATTAAATATGGTTAATTAAACTGCGGACACTGAATGCTTAGAAGTTCACATACCCTGCCGCACAGGTGCAGTTTACTGTCAGAAAACAGTTGTTTTGCTTGTTGATGATTACCCAGGCCTTGTACAGTTTCATCTTCTTTAGCTAGGCAAAACCTCGTTTTTTAAGTTTTAAATCTGGTAATCATGGAACATTATTTCTTGCACATGACCACGCAGTAGACTTGTAGGCCTTTAACTTCTCTCTTGTAAAAACACTTGGAGTTTCAATGAGATAGTTGTATATTTTGGGCTGGATGCTTGGCCATTTCATCTTATCCAATATCCATTGGGAGAGTGTCATTGTAAATGTACCTGTCAGACAAACGCAGCTCACTTTAAGGTTTATTTTGCCAAATAACTGTGCTTATCACTGGGTGACGTGCTGTTTTAAAAAGCTGAAAGCATTATGTGAATAATATGTATAATTTGTAATCAATATAACTTATCTCTAATGCAACAACAAACTCTGTACCGCATCGAATGTCATTCGCTCGCTGTAAATGCTAGTGCTGCCAGGGTTTTTCTGCAACCTCGATGCGCGCGCATCCGAAATGTTTACAAACTGGTAGTTCCCTATTAGCTTTTAATATTGACATTGAAACGTATAGGTTTTGAGATACTAAAATATTATATCAACAAAATTATTAAAGTGATATCTATTTTAATATAGATTTTAACTCTATATATGAATGTGTTAAAATAATTAAACAATTTATTTGAAAATTCTTTAAATAAATCATATATTTATCAAACAAATTAGAAAGTATATTATTCTTAAATAGTCTGTTAAATATAAAAAATCAAAAAGTATATTGTAAAAATCTGTATATTGGATTCATTTTTATGCAAAAAAATGTAATAAAAATAAATATATCTAACAAAGCAGTGTTATTGTAAATTACATTGAAAACAAATTATTTATTTGTTCGAAACAATACAATAACACTAAAACATTATAGAGTGGATGAACTATGACGTCATCTTGTAGGCAAATCAGATGCTAGCATAAAACTGGTTCCCTCAATAAAATCCCTATAGGATTTTCCCCATAGGCTTTTCGAAGATTGCGAATAATAAGCTCTGTGTTCAAACACTGTTCATTACACTTACACATTTTGTCCAGCCGGATAATCCTCACACCAAAATACAACTTTGAGCACTTTTGAGGCACGCCTGTGACGTCAGCCCAGCCCTGCTACAGACAACTCTTCTAGCTTATTTTTAGAAAAATGCTCCATGACAAAGAGTTAATCTCTCTGTTTATTTTATTATAATACACGCTATATATTATAAACAAATAAATACGCAAAAAACACATAGACTTACGTGCTTACGTGCAAAAAAACTGTTTTAAAAACCTTGACAACTTGTTGCCTAATATTTCATTCCTTTTTTTTACCATACACCTCTGTGAGCATATGACTTAATAATTCATTTGTTATTTGTACAATATTCATAGAATGATATCTGTTGTAATAAACACTAACTACCTGCAAAGTTTTGGAGAAAGTAAGACTAAAAAAAATCAATACAAGTTTTTAGCCAATTGCAAAATTAATCAAACCAATGATGAGCAAATTAAAGTGACAGTAAAGAGGGTTTTTTATACTTAAACTTTCATTACAGAGTTTTCCCACTAAAACATAAAACATTTTATTTAATATAAAATATAAATCATTATGAATAATTGAGCACCAATAATAAAAATGTATAAATGAGCAGAAATTGGTTTCTGAATCAAAATGATTAAACCTCCCTGATTTAATAAATCATGAAGTACTAAATGTGTTTTATTTTTCATGTTTAATGTTTGTGATTTTATTTTATTTTTTTCAGAGTCATGAAGTTCAAGTTCAGTCCACAGGAGGAAATGTCACTGGACTTCACACCATACATGGGAATGTAGATATCGGCACATCTGCAGACGGTGTAAGTAGTAGATTTACACCAACCAGCCAGACAATTTATTAGGTACATCTTGCTAGTATTGATTTGTAAGTGTACTATTCCTTTAAATAATCTTTCTCCACCATTCATATGTCGTCTAGATGTTCTTTGTGTTGCTGTGATGTGATTGGCTAATTAATTAGATACCTCAATAAGTTTATCTTGACCACATCTAAATAATGCTGCGATGTGATTGGATAATAAGATGCTAAATAGCATTTATATAGCTGCATAAGTTGTGAAATGATCTTAAATCTGTGTTTTTGTTTTCCAGAATGTCGATATTAAGAAAATTCAGGGAACCACAATGAATCTCTGCATGGAACATGGTGATCTGAAAGTGAAGGCCATCTACGCTGAAACCACCTCTGTGACCACTTCCTCTGGGAACATCCAGATCGGTCATGTACATGGTGAGGGAGAGCGAAGAAGACTGTTAAAACTCATGTTAAAGACTTGATGTACACCGCTTTAAAAACAAGAACTGTAACTGTTTTACAGGTCAGGCTCTTGTACAAAGTGAAACCGGAAACATTGTCATTGGTAAGTGCGAAGCAATGTGAAGAAGTGACAATTAATTGTCATTGTTTATTGGAATAAGATAATTTCTTACATCACAGACAGCTCAAGTGGAGCCCTGAAGGTGTTTACAGTCTCTGGAAACATTGACGTTTATGTGGGCCAAGAGGGAATTGCAGAACTTCACAGTCAGGAAGGTATTATTGTTATTATTATTATTATTATTATTATTATTATTGTTGTTGTATGTCAGAAAATAATCCAAAAGATGAACCTGATATGAGCATTGCAAACCTTATTCAATAATGTTACATTATGTGGAAAACTGTTATTACATTAAAAAATATATTATGACATTGAGCTCAGGATTTTATTACCTTTTGAGAAAATTATTAGGGTATGAAAATTATGATATAGTTCTTATTACAGTGTTCAGTTTTTACATTTGATTATTATATTATGAGTTGCTACAGTATAACTTCATCCATTCTTTAAAAAAATGCATCTTCTTTAGTTTAGTGTAAAATAAATTATTAGTACTAACTGTATTATTTGTATATTTCAGCTACATTTACAGGTTGTTTGTCGACCCTTAAATTTCATAGTATAAAAAATACGGCTTTAATTAGTCTTAAAAAGAACTTAAAAATGCAATCGGACTGACCTCATAAAGAAATGAAATGAAATTCAATGAAATACACGCTCGCAGAGATTTTGTTTACAAAATTAACGTTTGCTGGAATTTCACTTACGTAAACAGAGCTAAGAGGGATTTCAGTCTGCAATAGCTTATAACATACATTAACAATTATAAACACATTAACAAATACCGTACATTAACGAATTAAGAACTAGAGATGCACCAGTCGACCAGCAAAGGATTGAATTCTGATGATTTTACATATGAACAGCTTGACCAGTGAACTCCACGCAGTGTTGTCATAGAGACGTGCATGGACCCTTACAGCCGCATATAAGGTGTCATTGGTGCCATAGTGTGAAAGTGACACTATGTTCTTAATGTGATCAGTTAAACCCCTCAAAATGTCAATTAAGCCATTTTTTTTCTTTCAAGCTATTTCTTAATTGTTTGCTACATTTCATATGACCATAAATCCAAAGGGCTCTATTTTAACAATCTATGTGCATGGTCTGAAGCGCAGTGCGCAATTTAATTCCCCTTACTGCCCGTAATTCCATTAAGGGCGTGTCCGAATTCATTTTTGCTAGTTTAAGGATGGAAAAATCTGCTCTGCACCACAGTGCATGGTCTAACATGGTTGTGTTTATTTTCTTAATGAGTTATGGGTGGGACTTTTGCATAAAACAATCAGAGTCTCATCTCCCATTCCCTTTAAGAGTCAGTTGCGTCGTGCCATGCCACATTTGCTATTTACTTGGTGAACTTTATAAGTAGAAGAACTGAACGCTTCACTAGTAATAAAACAGTTAAACAGACCATCTGCAGCACAAGGATAAAGAATGAGCCTCCTCCAATCAGCCTTTACTTTCACTTTTTATATCTCTCTTTCATGGATAAGAAAACTGTGTTGTATGCACAGACATCCATTAGTCTACATAATTAATTTTGTTTGTGAAGTGCAAAGATTTGTTTCAAAACTATTTCTAAATTCAGTTCTAATTTACAGCAAACAAATAAACGAACAGTAATAACGAAGTGTGGTCAAAAGTTTTATATATAAGCACAATGCTATGCCCCATATGGTCCAAAAACAGGTGGAAAAATTTAAGCTAGTTTCTAATAAAACAAATATAAATATGCATATAATAAATAATACTAATAATAATGTTATACAAAAGCAAGTTGTCATCAAAAAAACTGAAAAAAGCCCCCTGAGATGAAGTAGGTATGAAGGCAGGGGTTTTTATATTTATGTAAAAATATTAAGTTTTGTACTGTTTTAATCCTTTAGTTTTTTTCATTTGTAAAGATATTTTCGTATTGCTGTACATCCTGCGTGTTTTAAGCAATGTTTAAGCGAGGCAACAACTAACACACTTTGTGCTGGACTTTAGACCTGCTTTCAGCTGGTCTATTGCACAGTCTATTTTAGTTTTTCAAAAAAAAAAAATGCGCCAACAATATGCCTTAACACACCTCTTTTTCTAGACCAGAACACCCACAAAGAGTCCACAAAGTGGCGCAAATGGATTTGCTATTTAAACAATGTGGCGGTAAAACAGGAAAATTAGGTTGCGTTTGACTCAAAATAGCAACACGTGGGTCAAACAACTCTTGCACATTATTGCACCGGGTGTATGAAAAGGCCCAAAGTGTGTGTGGAATAGAGATAGTTACAATAGTATTTTTCATATAATCTTATGAAATGTTGTCCTGTAAGTAGTGAAATTAATTTTCTAACCATATTATAAAATATAAATTAGAAAATAGGATGTATAAAGTATGTGTACACATAAAAGTACATCGCCTTTCAAACGAATATTTTTATCCATTTCTCAGTGGATATGTATTTTGATTATCTTTAGGAACAAAAAGATAATACATTTCATACATGTCTTTTATGATTTTCTTGATTTTTGTCCTGCTTATTAACATTTTATTTTATATTTTTCCTAAATATTTTATGTATGCACTTTTATCTTAATTTATTTTGTTGAATAGTTTGGTATTGACTAATCTAATATATATTCCCAAATATCTTATTGTATAGCATCCTATAGAAAGCATTAATCTAAAATAGATATTTATATAGAGAGTGCTCTATTATGTTGGCTACTGTATATACAGTTCTAAGCAGAAGTTTACATACACTGTATAAAAAGGCACATAACCATTTAAAAAAAGTCAGATGTTAATGTGACTAAACTTTTTCTCTTTTAGGTAAATTAGGATTATCAAATTTGTTTCTGTTATGCTTAATGGCAGAATAATGAGAGAGAGATTTATAATTTGTTATAACTTTTCTTGAAAGTCAATTTTACATACAATAAGATTATTATGCCTCTGAAAAAGCTCAGATTATGGTGTCAAGGTTTTGGAAGTTTCTGATTGGCTAATTGACAACATAGAAGTTAATTGGAGGCACAACTGTAGAATAGTATTTAGGGAAACCTCAAACACACTACTTCTTTTTGTGACAACATGGGAAAACCAACAAGCCAGAGTCAACAAAAAAAGCCAGATTAGAATTTGATAAATTACTCTAGTAAAACGACTTTTGGAGACATGGCCTGTGGTTTGATGGAACTAAGATTGAACTGTTTGGCCATAATGACCAGTGTTACATTTTAAGCACAAAGGGGAAAAGCTTACAAGCATAGGAACACCATCCCAATCGTGAAGTATGGGGGTGGCAGGATCATGTTGTGGGGCTGTTTTGTTGCAGGAGGGACTGGTCCACTTCACAGCGTAGATGGCATCATGAAGAAAGAACATTATGTAGAAATACTAAAACAACATCTCAAGACATCAGCCAGGAAATTAAAACTTGGCCACAAGTGGGTCTTCTAAACAAACTATGACCTTAAGCATACCGGCAAATTAGTTAAAATGTGTTTTAAGGACAACAGAGTAAATGTTTTGAAGTGGCCATCACAAAGTCCTGATCTCAATCTTTTAGAAACTTTGTGGGCAGAGTTGAAAAAGCTTGTGTGAGCAAGACAGCCAGCAAATCTGACTCAGTTACACCAAATCTGTCTGGAGGAATGGGCCAAAATTCCTTCAAACTATTGTGAGAAGCTTGTGGAAGGATACTCAAAACATTTGACCAAAGTTATACAGTTTAAAAGCAAAGCTAAAAAATACCAAGGAAATGTATGTAAACTTTTGAATGTCTAGAAATTAATAAATTCTCAAAAACATTTTTCTCATTATTCTGGCATTAAGCAAATGTAAATCATTTAGGTAATTTTAACGAACCTATAATAGTAAACATTTAGTATGATTTACCATCACACATTAAAAAAAAAGGTTATGTTCCTTTTTTTTTTGGAGTATATGTAAACTTCTGGTTTCAGCTATATTAGTAATACACATATCATCAACAGTTTGTTATATGGTAACAGCCTAAAGTTTATTAATATTTGAAGTTATAATTCATACACTTTACATTAGGATCAAATAAACAATGCATTCATTCATTCATTCATTCATTTTCTTGTCGGCTTAGTCCCTTCATTAATCTGCATTAAGCGGCCTTCCAGCCGCAACCCATCTCTGGGAAACATCCACAAACACTCATTCTCATACACTACGGACAATTTAGCCTACCCAGTTCACCTGTACCGCATGTCTTTGGACTGTGGGGGAAACCGGAGCACCCGGAGGAAACGCACGTGATTGCACGAAAACGAGGACATGCAAACTCCACACAGAAACACCAACTGAGCCAAGGATCAACCCAGGAACCTACTTGCTGTGAGGCAACAGCACTACTTACTGCGCTACTGCTTCGCCTGTAAATAATGCATATTAAAGCAAAATAATATAAAATGTGCAGGTGCATATATTGACATGAGGAAAATATTTTTTCATAGTTGAATCATTTTCTTTCATTTTTAAATAAATGAAACCAACTTTAACTACACATATTCTATGGGATTCTTTTATCTAATCTAGGTGCAGTAAGTGTACGTGTGCCTTCCACTATAAAGACAGCAGTGCAGTTGTGTGGAGCGTCAGTTAGCATTAGCTCTGATTTGGCTTGTGAAGAGATTGAACGTGTATCAGCTGATGGCAAGACAACAGTCACAGGTGAGTCTTCAGACTCTATTTCATTGAGTTTTGTCTAGATCTTATCCTGAAAACTAAAATTGTGACTGTTTAAACTGCAGTGTTCTAATATATTCTGTGTTTAAACCATTCTGTGTGTTCTGTTTAGCTCATTTGAATGCCAGCACATCTGAAGAACGGTGGATAAAAGCCACTGCTGAAAAAGCTGTTGTAAACCTGAAAACCCAGAGCTGGTTTGAAACCCTCAGACTCGGAGCTCAGAGTTAAAACTTGCACAGAAGCTTCCGGTACCAAATACTGACTTTATCCAACAGGACACTTCAAATACAGTATAGCTATGGTGAGATACAGTAGTGTCTTGAAACACGAGTAAGTGAAAATGACAAATTTGACATTGACATAACATGTCTGTATAGAGTATTATGCAAAAACAATATGTATAATGCAAAAATACAGGTTTCTTTAAGGTCACATCAATTTAATTAGAATAAACATGAATTTTATAATTATATAAAATATTAAAATAAAAATGCATTTTTGTTGTACAGTTTGTTTGTTTTTTTTACTTCATAATAAGTATGAAGTATTCATAATAAGAAATAAGTAAATAAATATACATTTTATTGTTTGACATGATATGTTTTATGTTAGAATAAAGCAGCCCTACAAAAATGAATTCATTTCTAGAGGCAAATAAAGTTTTTTTTAGAACTTATTTGGTAAAAAAAATAAATGTATTGTTATAAAGAATTTTATAGTTAATACCCCTCAAAAGGCTGAAATCACATAGCAAAGAATCAAAACTACATAACAAACACCATTCAACCCCTGACCGTATCTCAGGTTTTTTGAGAGTAAATGACATAAATTCAGTGTTGGCCATTGTTTTATCATTCAGGTTGAGCCATGTGACATTTTTTGTCACTCACCTTTATATTGAATGTTATAACAACCTTTTATATATAAGACAGCAACATCTTATTTAACGTTGGTGAAGAAGTAACATATTGTGTTCAAACAGATATGAAATGCCTTCACATTATTTAATATAAAATACAAAATAATAATAATGATAATAATAATTCCTTACATTTCTATAGCACTTTTCTAGACACTAACAGCACTTTACACATTGGGGTGAAATCTCATGCACCACCAATGTGTAGTATCCACCTGGATGACGCCACGGCAGCAATATTGCGCCAGACTGCACACCTCACACCAGCTGATTGGTGAAGAGGAGACAAATTATTATATGGGGATGGTTAGGTGGCCATAATAGACAGAGGCAAATTTGTTAAATCCCTAATCTTTTTCAAAGGACGTCCTGGGATTTTTAATGACCACAATTAACGTCTCATCCGAAAGACGGCGCTCACTGAGCAGTATAGAGTCCCATTCACTATACTAGGGCGTTAGGACCCACACAGACCACAGGTTGAGTGTCCCCTGCTAGCCTCGCTAACACCACTTCCGGCAGGAACCTAGCTTTCCCTTGTAGTCTCCCGTCCAGACACTGACCAGACGCAGCCCTGCTTAGCTTCAGTTTAGCTTTCATGTGAGAGTTGCAGAGTCGGCTAATATAGTCCTAAAACTAACCAGAGTCTAGTGTGAGGAGAGAAAAACACCTTTCCTGATCCAGACAACTCAAACTACAGTATAAGGATCATCACTGTCATAATTCAAGAAATTCATGCCATTGCTTTCATTAAGCAGTGTAGTTTTTGGCCAGAATGATGATAGGCTTTTTATAAAATGTTAAATTATGTTTTACGTTGACATGTTATGTTTTTACAAATGCATATGCTTAAGACATCAGCATCTCAGTGCTGGGGGGTTAATGAACATTACATTGAACAACAAAGAATAAATTGCCGTTCAGTTAAAAAAAAAAAGTGTTTAAACATTTTTGGTGCACTGAAAAAAAATTATTCATTGAGTTTACAATTTTTAAGGTAAGTAGTTGCAATCAATTTACATGGGCTGAATTTAAACAAACAAATGAAATGTACAAATGTTCAACTTAATTTTTTGTTTAAACTCAGCCCATTTAAATTGATTGTGACCACTTACTTTAAAAAATATACAGTAAATATAATGAATAATTTTTGTTCAGTATGTAGTCTTACTCTCTTTACTGGCTCCCTGTTAAATTCAGAATTGATTTTAAACTACTGTTGATTACTTTAATGGTCTTGCACTCTCTTATTTTTGTGGCATGTTAAAGGTCAATAAATATCATCAATAATGTGGCACTGTTTAAAGCTAAATTTAAAACCTAATTATTTAGACTTGCTTTTGATAGAAGTGCAAAATGATGTTTTATTGACACTCTTGTTTAGATTGTGCTCTTACCACCTTATGTGTTTTATTGTGTCATTTTTTTTAACACTGTAAAGCACTTTGGTCAGCCTTCTGGTTGCAATCAGATGTTATATAAATAAAGTTGATTGATCTTTTGGGGGGGCAGCACAGTAGGTAGTGCTGTTGCCTCACAGCCAGAAGCTGGCTGGGTCGCTGGTTCAAACTTTGTCTCAGTTGGCATTTCTGTGTGGAGTTTGCATGTTCTCCCTGCACTCACGTGGGTTTCCTCTGGGTGCTCCGGTTTCCCCCACGGTCCAGACATGCTGTGAAGTTGAAGCACATTAACCTAAAGACAAACAAAAACAAGTTAAGCAAATAAGACAGAGAGACTGAGTAAAGTAAGTTAAAATTGAGTAGCAGTCTCTGTTGTTTACCATGTTACTTTGAATATCCAATCGGAATTATGCAAGTATGACTTCAAAACAACATTAACCCTATCTAATTCACTGTAAACAATGTTGTACTTTGATAGTCATTTACTGCTTATATCATTTCCCTATATAGAATTTACAAAGAATACTTTTCTGAAATTATATTATTAAGGAGAATGTCTGAATATAAAACCAACTTTACCTCTGTTTTATTGAGAATATCTACACAAAACGCAGACACACATTAGTCAAAGAGGCGTGTGTTGCTGTATACTGTATGTTTAGGCAAGAGAGGCGTGGAATCTTACTGCGAAGAGAACATCTTTGGTCAAAGTGGACAAAACCAGGCAGGTTTACACCAACAGTGGCTGTAATCCATTGTTTAATCTCTGAGAACCGGACGAAGACATCAGGAATATTGGGGTTTTTACATATTTAACCATAGCTGACAACGCTGAACCCACACTGAACACTGCTTTGCATAACTTATAAAACAACACTCTGTGAAAGTAGTGCAGGTTTGTGTGATTTTATGTTATCACATCTCAACCTTATTAAAAAATAAATAGAGCTACACAAATTATGTACGTAAACATGCATTTGTCCAGCAAGTGTGCTTTTGGGGAGGATGGGCATCAACATGTTATTTTTATAGATGTGTACTTTGGCTGACAGAGAAGCATGAGTTCAGAGGGTTGAAAGTGATAAATCCTGGAAGGTTCTGGTTGATGGAGCTCATGATCCAGTTCTGATACTGTGATACGCGTGTGTAAACTCCAGGCTCATAGGGCTGACCACAGTCATGACCTTTACTGATGATTCCAGACTGAACCCACACTGAACACTGCTGACTGACCATCGGACCACCAGAGTCACCCTAAAGAGAGAGGGAGAGTCACTGTTTTTCTTTATTGCAGTAATCAACATCAAAACTTTAAATATGAATATATAAGGATCTAAAAGGAGGAAGTTAAAGGAAAAAAACTAAATAACAATAAGTACAATCAAGTCTAAATTCAAGTACATTTTAAATGGATAATTAACCCCCAAAATCAAATTTGATTAGATAAGTAGGCTACAATACAGTACATCTTATTTATGCCACTGTTTACTGATGCTTACAGAAAACATATGCTTATCAAGTTATATCATGTTTGCTTGCCTGAGTACACTTAACAGTTTTCTGTAGAATCTACTGTAACTTGCTGGCAATAGTTCACCAGTAACTTACTGTAAATCAATTACAGCAAAAATACTATTTTTAAATTTACAGCCCCATTTATCTTGCTGTATGCGTATTTACACAGTTGTATGTACACTATCGGTCAAGTTTAAGGTGCGTTCGTTTTTTAATTTTTTTATTTATTAAATGTAATTTTTAAAAAATATTTATTACAATTTTACTATCACTATTACCATTAACAATATTAATAACAATGATAATTAATATTAGAGTGATTTCTGAAGGATCAAATGACTATAGACTGGGGTAATGAAGCTGAAAATTCATCTTTAAAATCACTGGAATAAATTCATTCATTTATTCATTCATTTAATCTTTTTCTTTTCGAATTAGTCCCTTAAGTAATCCAGGGTCACCACAGTGCAATGAACCGCCAACTTATCCAGCACATATTTTGCATGTTTTCCAGCTGCAAACACACTCATTCACACACATACACTGCGGACAATTTAACCTTCCCAAACTGGAATAAATGATTCAATTAAATGACAAACTACTTTTAAACAGTTATTTTATAGTGTAAAACATTTTACAATTTTACAATTTGTACTGTATTTTTATGAAATAAATGCAGCCTTGGTGAGCAGGAGAAGCTTATTTTAAAACATTTAAAAATCCTACTGACTCCAAAATTTTGACCAGAAGTTTATATCTTGAACAAAATCTAAAATATACTTCACAATGCAACTTTAAAATACACTAACATACTGCATAACTGTCCTACAGTAAAATACAGTTTTAATTACACTCAAATACTGTGTGATTTACAAAAAAAGGTTAAGAGGGTAGGTCTTTGCTTTTACATTGATGATTCCCTGCATGTTTACAGTATTAAATGAATTTTTAAAGTTATTTTAAATATGCCTTTATGATTTTATAAAATTTAAATAATGCATTTACAAAATATTCTTGCAATTAGGTTACAATTTAAGATTTAAAATTACATCCCTGGAGTAACCTTTGAACTAACTCACATTCAGATTGGCAAATTAATTTTTGAGAGGATTAAAAATTAAATGTTGCCATGTGACACAAAGCATTGAATTGCAGTTCACAAATTTTTCTTGTTTTATTGGAATTTGTTATATTGATTTAATGACGCATATTCCTGATGTGCGCACAAGTTGTAACAATCTGATTGACTGTTGTACCTGGCAGGTGTCTTTTCCGCCCTGCAATAAACCAGCGCACATCATGTTGTCTGTAATGGTGGCACCAAGCAGATTATTACAATCTGAATTAATTACCACTGGAACCACAGTCTGCTGCAGAGTCCTGGGATGAGACAAATTCACTGGAAACACAAAAATGGCCATCAGTCTGTAGTGAGTGTGTAACAAAATGTCCTCAAACTCTTTTCTGTGTCCTAGGACATTTAATTCATTTGCCTCTAGGTAAATGACTAGGATAAATGGCAATAACTTGTGCTACAAACCAGTGTTTTTATGACAAAACAAAAATCAGTGGAAGTGAATGTAGAGTCTGGAAGTTCTTCTTGACTTACTATAAGGTGGATAGGTCATTTGTTTCTTTCCTGAAAATGATCCTTAAGAGATTTCACTGAAACATTGCTGAATGTAATACATAATGCATTGTGTGCTTTTATCAGTGCTAAAATTTGTGAATTGTGTAGCTTGATTAGTAGGGCATTGTCTAGTGGCAGCACAACAAATATGGGCTCGATCACAGATAAAACAGGCATTACTCATGCTTTAAATGGACTGTGAATTATGTACAAATATGTAAATATGTATTAGTTCTGTGAATCTGTAATAAGAAAAACAGCGAGGAAGGGTCTATATAATCCACACTAATTAAAGTCGAGATAAAATAAAAAAAAATATATATATATATCATTATAATTGAACAATATAAATATATATTTATAATAAGTTTAAAGTAAACATTAATTCATATTTTATTTATTTGAATTGCATTAATATTATGCTATTAACATTACATTAGCCTATTAACCTGTGAAAAGGCTGCCATCAAAATCAGGGAACAGCTTTTTTATTGGTTTGGGGCTTGTGACTATCTTTAACATGGACATCAGTGATTTAATGATTTGCCTTAATCTAAATAAGACAATAATATGAGACTGGTGTTTACATGAGTTGCTTTTTGAATGTTACATTCATGATTCCCAGTTACATGTTATATAGCACATAGATCAGTAACATCATTGTGTCACCAGCCTAATGTTTCCTCCACAGTTTGTGTCTGTGGTCCTTTAAGATAATCAAAAATCACTGTTTTCGTGGTAGACTCTTAATCAGAGTAGTGTCTTCATATTAAAATCAGAGTATTTTGACCATGTAAACATACTCACTGAAAGTGCCAGATAATGTCACAAGCTGTCAAAGACAATCCATTCCTCACCTTTAAGTTGATTCCAAGAGCCCTCACATTTCATAAGTTTGACGTGTTTCCCCATTACACGCAACTTTTGTAAAGCATCTGCTACATGTTGGTGTGTCAGAATCCTTGCTTGTAAAATATAGCCATAATTTAGAATGCTCAGTTTAAGCAAATTAGATGAGCGTGTTGATGAAGTGAGTCGCTCACCGCATGCGCCATACTGTGCGTTTTGCCTTCTATAAGCAACAAGAACAAATGTCTGACATTGCTTACATACGTATCCCTCAAAGCTGTTTTAAATTAAATATTTAGAAATGGTGTGACACAACGCGTACTTATGTTTGCCTTTGATGCACCCCTTGATGCTTAGAAGAGTTTGATTCTTAAGAGCGTCACACACCAGACGTGCACATTTGCATATTATTTAAAATGAAACTATTGACTTGGCACTTTATGGCTCGGCAGAAATATGAACAGTCATGAGTCGTGGCTGGGTGCTGCAGAAAGGCACTGACTGATGAATTCTAAAATGCATGGCGCTGTGCGTCACCGAGCAGTGCTTCTGGTGTGCGACCCGCTTTATGTCCTTGTCGCAGAACCAGTGGCACTGGAATTAGCCAGCGAAATTCATATGCTGATTCGGTCTGGTGCATACCAGTTCCAAAGGTACTGGTGCCACAATGGCATCGGGTTTCGGTACCCAACCTAGTAGTGATTTATATAAATGATGTATCTTCATTATATTGTAAAAAGTAATTTACCCTCATAATCTTAAATCAAATACCATGTAGCCCCCCCCCCTCTCAAAATGACTTTCTTTAGGTTCTGGTCACATGGAATGCTTTTAGGGTGGGGCTATCAGTCGATATGATTCCGTCTGTAAAATGTAGCTCCTCATTCTCTTCATCATCTCGCATCTGTAATCATTCTGCAACAGAAGTTGCTGACAGTGATTCTGATGGACAGTAATTCACCAAAGTGCAAACTGGCATTCAATATATGCCTCCATTTAGCTAACAACATCCATCTTACCACAATCCATTCGGTTACCAGAAGATAAAATTATGCATCACCCTAAATTTCTTCCCATTTCAAAAAATCGGGTGTATGACATGATCAGGGGAAAAGTACAATCTTAAAGTCTGCATGAACAAAAAGTCTTTTTTTTTTTTTGATACAGTTCCTAAAACATTATTAAAATTAGAAAACAGTGGGCATGGCTTTTTTCTACTGCAAGCTAATATCATGTATAAAGTAGGCATTTCATTCAGAAATATCATGATAATTATTTTGGGAGAGTTAATACTATATATCCCATCATGCCCTGCAGTCACACACCAGTTCCAGGTCACCTCTTGATTACGCACAGTCTAAGCTTGTCATGACTGATTACTTGCCCTATAAACACTCCACTGACACACACATCCTGGCTGAGTCTTGTTTCAACTGTAATAGGCTTTTCCTTTTTTATGTTGCCACCTGCCGTGACTTTTCACCTGTTTTCCGATTACTCTTTGGGTATTGACATGCTACCATCTGTTCCTATGTGAACCTGCCTGACTCTTCAAATAAGAAGAGTTAGAATTAGATTACAAGGGCAAGCTTTTTTTTATGACATGCACGGAAGAATTGTTCAACACAACTAATGTAAGCTAACAAAATCAATTAGGGCTGCAACAACGAATCAATTAAATCGATAAAAATCGATTACTAAAAGCGTTGGCAACAAATTTCATAATCAATTCGTTGTGTCGCGCGACACGGAGACGTTTGATTAAAAAAAGAACATTTTAGCGGAGCGGAGAAAACACGGCTCCTTTCTGTCTCTCGCACGAGTTCAGCGCCTCAAAGACAGGGATGATGTGGAAGAATCACTACAGAATCCTACTTTTGTTCCATTTTAAAGTGAGAACCGTAAAGTTCTTTGTGTTTGTGTCTGACGCTGAGCCAGAGAAAGACAGCGGGGTTAAGTTGGTTTTGTTTTCGGTATTCCTGACACATTCAGTGATCAACGGCATTAACTCAAAAAAACCTCTAACCCTAAAAAGATCTAAACTGTGTTTCCTACAAAAAGACAAAGCAGGTTATGTTTCACACAGGGCCGGCCCGTGGCATAGGCAGTATAGGTAAATGCTAAGGGCGCTGTACATCCAGGGGGCGCCAGAAATGAGCGGGGTAAGTTGGTTTTGTTTTCAATATTCCTGACACACATTCAGTGATAGATGGCAATAACTCAAAAACCTCTTACCCTAAAAAGATCTAAAGTGTGTTTCCTACAAAAAGACAAAGCTGGTTATGTTTCACAGCTGTCTTTTTCTTTTTTTCACTCGATATTATGAGCACTGTTCCGTTTAAATAGTTGCAATATGCGCTGAGGCAGAGAGCGCTCGTGCTGAGCACAGCTCTCAGTAAGGGACCGTCGGAAAAGTGCTTCTTTTTTTGTTTTTTGTTTTCGAAAACAAAACCAACTTAACTCCGCTGAAAGACGTGACATATTATCACAATTATGCAGCGTTTTAACCGCCTAATACTTCATTTATGTTTTAGATATGTAACTACACACAAGTAGTAGTAAAACAATACATTTAGAGTTTGTAAAACACACAAGAAAGTCTTAACATTCAAATATAATTTGCCGGTGTGTTTTATTCATATCAGATACACATTACACATAGTAAAAGTAAATATAAAGTTGAATCTACGCTTCTCTGAGTTTACCAGCCATTTACTTGCATGTATTTTGGGAGTAACTTATGAATGTACCTGCTGAATCCTGCGTGTTCTCGCTCTTTATGAATGAGGCAGCAGCGGCAAATAAACATGGAAACATCCATCTCACGTTATAAATGACGATCACTTACACATTTATGTGAACTGGAATATAAGGTAGTTGATGACATGATGAGCAAACGTGAATATGTTGAATTAAAACAGAAAAAATAAAATAAAAGGGATACATCTGTCATACAGCGCTGTTGTGTGCGGTGTGTCACGTGACAAACATGATGCATCGCCACAGAAACATTAAGGTTGAATGTTCTGAAAAAAACTGACTCCTGGGGCCAGATAGAATCTTTTAAACTCGGCAGTGAAAAGGTTAATAACAGCAGTAAAGCATCGGTGGTAGAGTTACTCTAAAGAGACTAAAGACACATTTTTATTCACTCGCCTTTTTTGGATCCTTAATTTTTCATCTGTTGTCATGTATAGCTGCACTGCAGAAAACGTTTCTTGCTTAGTTATTTTGTCTCGTTTCCAGTTCAAATATCTAAAAAAATCTTACATCAAGACCAGACAAAAAAAATGGCATGAGAAAATGAAGTGATGCTGAAAACTTCTGTTTGAAATTGTATCTTATTAAGATTTTTTACCCCATTGGCAAATAATTTAGCTTGTTTTAAGCAAACAATCACTTAATTTTGAGATTAAGAGATTTCTTATGCTATTTCATGTGTCTAGTATGTATCTTTATTTAAAAACATTTAGATATTTGGATTAAAAAACAGGACAAAACTAGTTAGTTTTTTATATTATTATTATTATTATAACAGTTCAGAGATGAGCTTTTTTGAATAAAGGGTTGGAAACTAATGCTTTTCTTGTTTTGCTTTTTTATCCAAATAATTGATTAATCGAAAAAATAACCGCCAGATTAATCGATTATTTAAATAATCGTTTGTTGCAGCCCTAAAATCCATATGGTTAGTTTCAATTTCAAGTGTACTTTAACTTCCATTTCATGTTGACTTTAAATGGACAGTACCTGCATTTTGAATGCTTATGCTGATTATACATATCTGTCATTATTTTTACATCTACTAGAGGGCGCTTTATCTTAAAATGTAACTAGGTTATTTGGTGTGATACTCTACCTCCAGCTGCTGTTTGTCCCCAGCCTGTGATCCAGCTGCTGGTGCCTGAAGGAAAGCTGCTGTTTTCTGCTGCTAAACACACAGGTCTAATATATTTGTTAAAGCTGACTGAAGCGGACAGATGCAGGAGAGCAATATCATTGTTGTAGTAATCGCTGCTGTAGGAAGGGTGAATGAAGAGCTCACTTATTGTTCTGTTGACTTCATGGTCATGAACTCCCTGTTGTGTCCTTCTTCCCAAGTACACAAGCACACTCGACGTGATGACACTGAATACGGACCATGAAGAACACAATGAATTACAAGTGGCTAATGTTTAGTGAGGAATGTGTGTTTATGCAGTTCTGACCTGGAGAAACAGTGAGCAGCCGAAAGCACCCATTCACTGCTGATCAGGGAACCGCCGCAAAAATGACCATTATATCTGGGGCTGTGAAGACTAACTGTCCATGGCCACGCCTCCTTAGGTGCATCCTCCCCGCCCACAATACGAGCGTTTAAATGCCGACGTCCACAAACTGAAAGAGAGACATTTATGTTTTCAATTGGTGTTTTAAATTATAATTTTCTCAGCTTTCGACTACTTAAATGATTTCTTTGAGACTCTGTATGTACAGTACTGGCTTCTTCTTTTTCATCAAACTATCAATTGCAAAATAAGCTCATCCAATTTACATGGGAAAGTACACTAGGGAAAACAATAGGAAGAGCAGGAGCTTTTGCTTCTTTAAAACTACGCACAATGCAATGGGTTTGTGTTTGAATTAGGACATTGTTCTTATCTTTTTTTTTACAACCTTCAAATCAAATTTATAATGGATTCAAACAAACGCTACGGTTACTAAAGTAACCCTCGTTCCCCGAGGGGGGGGGGAACGGAAATGCTATGTGGAACCTTCCACAATATGGGGTTTCGTCAGAAACCAATCATCTGAAAGAGTATAAAATCAGGCCAATGAAATGCCAAATGAATTGGCAGCGTCAGCATGCACAGCTGGCGTCAATGACAATCAGTCAAGTATATAAGACGCGACTAGTGCAATGCTCGACATCCTTTTGAGCTGAGGAGACTTTCACGCTCAACAGCTAAGGGACAATCGTTGTGGCGAAGGTACATAGCCTTTCCATTCCCCCCCTCAGGCAACGAGGGTTACTTTAATACCCGTAGCATTCCCCTTCGGATGGGGAACTCCTATGCTATGTGGAACCTTCCACAATATGGGGAAATCTATGGAAAATGCCACAACGAAAGCACCTTACCGCGTCCCTGGCAAAGGGTGCGCCATGCAGTAGAGCGAGCACACCTACAACGCTGCGAGATGCAGTTTTCCAACGTGTCCCCTGGCCCTTACTCACCTTACTTACCTGTTCAGGTTTAGCTATATTTTTCAGAGAGTCGAAAGTAACCCAGTAAAGGGTTTTAATATGACAGTACATTGGGAAAGCGTTTAGTCCCGATAGGGAGGACGCTGCGGAGTTCACCTGCTACCCAAGGAGGGGAGACCTGGTAACAGCCTGAGGCCCAACCACGGAAATGGGGGAGGGGTACATAAGAGGATGGTTAGCACCCTAACACAAGGGGGGACTAAACCGTGGTTGAGTGAGCTTATGGGATCGCCCGCAGGGGATCACGCATAGCAGGCACCTATACCCAGAACAATGGGTATTTGCCAACAACGCAAGCATGCCAACAACGTAACGAGCCAACGTCTGACTCCTCCGCTGAGTCAGATGCTGGGGGCCTCGGAGGAACTTTGTAGGGTTCACCGAACGGGGGAACTGAACTAACAAAGCTGAAAAAGTGCACGTACCTCCGTGTTAGGGAGAACACTTCAACCGATTTGTTTCCTCAATTACCAAGGGTTACCTAATACCCTTGAGGAAACCGGCTCCATTCGCAGATTTTAAAACCTAGCAAATGTATTAGGTGTTGCCCAGCCGCAGCTCTGCAATGTCTGTCAGAGAGGCGCCGCATGCTAACGCCCAAGAGGATGCGATTTTCCGTGTTGAGTGTGCTCTCACCCCTGTGGGACACGGCTCACCCTGGCTCAGAAGAGCGAGGGAGATGGCATCCCCTCTCCAGTGGGCCAACCTCCATTTAGATACGGCACTTCCCTTCTGCTGACCACCGTAACAGACAAAGAGCTGGTCAGAGGATCTAAGCACTGTAATGAAAGGGCTGAGTCTGCCTCCTCCGCAGGCAGCGCTTGCAGGCTCACTACCTGATCCTTGAACGGCGTGGTAGGAACCTTGGGCACATAGCCTGAATTCTAGGCACGAGTCACTGACCAAAAATGCCTCCAGGTCCCCAACCCTCTTAACCAATGCCAATGCGACCAGCAAAGCTGTCTTCAAGGACAGAAAACTCAAGGATACTGAATTGAGTGGCTCAAAGGGCTCCTCACGTAGGCTCGTAGCACTACCGCGAGGTCCCAAGAGGGCATGAGAGGGGGGCGGGGTGGAACCATATGCCTCGCACCTCTGAGGAACCGGATAATGAGGTTATGCCTCCCCACGGTGCCGCCATCTACGCGTCATGATGAGCGGAAATAGCGGCCACATAGACCTTCAGTGTGGAGGGCGACAGGCTTTGCTCTAGCCTGTCCTGAAGGAAAGAAAGCACAACATTGATCTGGCAAGATCGGGGGTCTTCTCGGCGAGAAGTGCACCACTCAGTGTATAGACTCCACTTAAGGGCATAGGAATGCCTCGTAGAGGGTGCTCTAGCCTGAGTGACAGTATTAACCACCGCCATCGGTAGGTTACCTAAGTCTTCCTCGCGTCTATGGACAACACGTGGAGGTTCCACAGATCTGGGCGAGGGTGTCTGATGGTGCCCTGTCCCTGATAAAGTAGGTGCTCTCTCAAAGGGACCCTCCAGGGGGGGGGCGTTGCGAGGAGGGAGAGTTCAAAAGTCCGGTTGGGCCAGAGAGGCGCAACTAACAAGACCTGCTCCTCGTCCTCCCTGGGTTTGCACAGTAACTGCGCGAGCAGGCTCACTGGGGAAAACGCAAGTTTGCGCGTGCCCCGAGGCCAGCTGTGTGGCAGTGCCCATGACAGCTGAACAGACTCGGGGTGGAGTCGGCATTCTCCTGGGGCAAGGAGCTGCCATGAGAGCCAGTTGGCTGCACGGTTGGGCTCGCCCGGCATTTGAACAGCACGCATCGACTTCGGCCACGTGTGACTCCGGAGGAGCAGACGGCGAGCGAGCTGAGACATGCACCGGGAGCGCACATCCCCCATACGGTTGATATACCCTCCCGCCACCGTGCTGTCCGTCCTGACCAGCACGTGTTGCCCCCTCAGCGCCGGTAAAAAGCGGTCCAGAGTGAAAAACACTGTCAACAGCTCTAGGCAGTTGATATGCCAATGCAGCTGGGTTCCCTTCCGCAGGTCCGCAGCAGCATGCCCGCAACACACGGCCCTCCAACCCGTACTGGAAGCATCTGTCAAAACGACAACATGCCTGGATGCCTAGCCCAGGGGCACTCTGGCCCGTAGGAAAGAGGGGTCTCTCCAGTGGGTGAGGGCGAGGCGACACAGCAGAGTGGAGTCACTCGGTATGTGCCCGCCGGCCATGCGCGTCTAGGGACCCGATCGTGAAGCCAATGCCATGGTGGTCTTATATGGAGCAATCGGAGCGGGGAGGTCGCGGCCACGGATGCCATATGCCCCAGGAGCCTCTGAAAAGATTTCAGGGGGACCACATTTTTCTGTCAAACTTTCTCAGATAGTCCAGCACTGGCTCGGTGCGCTCTCGTGAGAGGCATGCCTTCGAGTCCAGCTCCAACCCGAGAAAGGAGGGGCTCTGCACGGGGGCGGGCCAGCTCTTTTCTTGGTTGATCTAAAACCCCAACAGGTGGAGGTGCCGGAGGACCTTGTCTCTGTGCATAGTCAATTGTCCCCGAGAGTGGGCTAAAATCAGCCAAATGTCGAGAGAACTGAGCATGCAGACGCCCGCGAGGAAGTATGGAGAAATGCATATACGTGTCCATCAAGACAGGGGTGGACGCAGGACTGAGCTTGGTGAAATACATGCCCGTGAACTTGGAAAGCTGTTTCACGAACTGTATCGCATAGCCGAGTCTGATCGTACGGATGAGCCATTGCGACGGGCTAGCCCGCGCCAACCAGGCAGGCAGAGCCCTGCAAGTGAACCCGCCTGCACGATCGCTGACATGCCAGCAGTGAGGCAGCATGGAGTAGGTGGGCTCGCCCGGGGAGCGATGGGTTCCCACGGGAGAGCGAGAGGCGAGAGACGCGCTCTGGTCTCGCACCCAAACTCTGGAGGAGGGGCTGCGAGAGGAAGAGAAAGGAGACTGTTCTCTCGCACTCTGTGAGCCGTTGTTGAAATGCACTGATCCTGCGAGCTGGAAAGCATAGCGTCCCAAACTGGCAGTGTTCAGTCACATCCGAGGAAAAAGAAAAAAAATGATAGCGTTTTTTTTTTTCAGGGATGCTTCACAATCCGTTTACCGGACTTAGCAGCACCCTGGGGCGGGGGGCGCTGATTGCCTGCGAGATGCTCGGCACAGCTGCTTGGACAGAGACACAGGCGGGGCGGCGGAGCAAAAAGCTACAGACGAGCGCCCTCTGCGAAAAGCAGTGGATGTGGATGGCTCGGTGGAAGGGAGCGGTCTTATGATCCCGCCGATAGATTATAACACATCGCCTCCGACTGCTTCATCACCGGCGTGAACTCCTGGGGGAGTTCACTGACAGTGTCGCCGAATAGGCCAGCCTGGGATATGGGTGAGTTAAGAAAGCGAACTTTGTCAACATCACACACATCACCAGATTTAGCCTGAGGGGGCATTCCTGGCCACTAAAGTGGTCATCGTCCTTCCCAGGGTGCGGAGCTCATGCCCAGTTCTGGGTCGGAACCATCCTTGCCGCAGCTGGGCCAGCACCTGCGCTTGGTAGTGCTGGTAGGTGGCCAGAGCATGCAAGGTGAGGGTGGAGGTGCACGCAGCACACTGCGTAAGCCTACTGTGTGAATCCATGAAGAAAGGTCTTTACACCCCTCTAGTCGGCAGAAGCAGCCTGGGAAAGCACGGCCACAAAGTCTGCTTCTAGATTCTACATCGCGCTCATCAACCCGGAGGGAGGAGCGGGTTGTAATCCTCATCAGACATTGACAGCCCACCCTCCAAGGATGGTGAGGATGGAAGCGCACGCAGATCGGGCAGAAAAAAGTGCCCTCAAAACTGCGTGAGCTTTCTGTGCACGTCTGGGAAGAAGGGGACGGTAGGCTTTGAATCCTCCACATCACACCCATCTAGTCGGTCCGGTCGCGAGGCTGGGGGATAAACCATCACCAGGCCCACGGCCGAAGCAACCCGGGAAAGCACGGCCATCATGCCTGCTTTTAAGATGCCAACGCCGTGCTCTCCACCACAGAGGGAGGGAGTGAGCGGGTTCGCATCCTCATCAGACAATGACAGCCCATCCTCCGATGCAGCGATGGACATCTGATCCTCAGTGTCAAGTGAGAGAGCGACCATCCGAAGAGGGAGCGCTATTCTCACCTGAAGCTTGAATGGAGCGCTTGGAACAGCGAGAGGTCTGCAGCCCGAAGGCGGCGGATTTACTCCCACTGAATCCTTATATCTGCCCGAGTGCAGGGGACAACTGGGGTGGGTCGCGATCTTAACTGCGCAGCAGACATGACATCAAAGAGATGGCATGCACTGCCCGCAAGCACAGAATTAACATGCTGGAGACATGAAACGTAGTGCTCATGCCCATCATCCGGGGATAGAAAACCACCGCATCCAGAAACGCACGGTCGGAGCGACGTCTTGAAAAAGATGCGCTGCAAAACCGTGTTGCTCTTTTAGGAAAACATTTTCCCTATATACAAACCGCTCTTGGAGGACCGGACCCAAAGAATGCCAGGCAAGGGAGAAAAACCCAGCTCAACCATCTGCCACTGCATATACGCACTCTGGACCGGGAGAAGCTGCTTCTCGATCTCTCTCTGTAGACACAGGTTGGAGAACCCTCAAAGACTCTCTCAGAAGCTAGTGAAAGGCTCTGAAAGCGAAAAGGATGTCGAGCATTGCACTAGCCGCGTCTTATATACTTGACTAATTGTTATTGATGCCAGCTATGCATGCTGACGCTGCCAATTCATTTGGCATTTCATTGGCCCGATTTTATACTCTTTCAGATGATTGGTTTCTGACGAAAACCCCATATTGTGGAAGGTTCCACATAGCATTGGAGTTCCCCATCCGAAGGCGAATGATTGTTTCTGTAGTTCAAACTACTAGTTTAAAATGAGCTGAAACAATACAGTTATTGTATTTATTAGACAATTTAATTATTTGATGTTCAATCCACTTTCATTTGATAAAAAATAAGTTAACTGAGTAGTTTTATGTTAAGACAACATAAATGAATTGTGCTGACGCAGCTACCAGGTTAGTGGAGTAGTAGTTCCCATCATGCTTTGCGGTGGACTGCATTATGAGGTGGAGATATTGACAGTAAAATTAATCTTGGAAGTTTTGAGTTAGGAAATGAACTTGTAAGAGTTTATTAAACCCAGGCTCATTCTGAATACGTACCCCTATATACATTTCTGAAAAAAGCAAAAGCTATGTTTTTTTTTTTGCAGTTTTTGTTTTTGTGAATCAGCCAGAAGCCGCTGTGTACACTTTTTGAGATCTCAAACTTCTTTCGTGAGTGCCATTCACGCCTGCTGTTCTCATGTAAATCCACCAGATGCCAATGTTGACTAACTCACTGACTGACTGACCAACCGACCAATCCCCCCACCCTTCTCCTTCCCTAAACCCAACCAATAGTATTTTGGAAAAACACCTATTGACATCCCCTCTCCCCCCTTCTCTAAACCCAACCACAGTGTTTTGAAAAGCAATCCAGAAAAAGAAAAGCCTTCTAATTTTCTCATGTTGCCAGATTTTACCACTTTCTCACCCTGTTATTACTTGTTTAATTAGTTTTTTTTAACTTTTGTTTTTGTTTTACCTGCTTCCAGGAGCTGCTCTTTACTGGACTTGAACCCTATTGTTGTGGTCAACTCTGCTCTGCATCTCAATGTCGCCGACGTACGTTTCGAGCAAACGGACAAACTGGTAACAATGGGAAAGCCATCCACATGCAGGTAAGTGTTCAGTAGGTTAGCGAGAAAAGGATCTGCATCATACTGCCCCTTAGCATTCGTTTGAAAGATGAAATGCAGACATACATACTGTACTTCTTGCTACATAATTTACAATCTCCAGAAACGTATATGGGGCTACGTTTTCAGAATGAGTCTATGTTGTGTTTATTTCTTATGCTTTCCTTTATTCGCTCATGCTTTAGGTGTTTGCAGCTTCATAAACAATGTTTGCTTCATCACTTAGTGTGCTAATGCCAGTTCTGAGATCATTCTCTGTCATTAAGCTATTGAGTTTAAAACTTTGTTCCAGGAAAGTTAAATTGATGATTAAAGGTGATTTAAATGAAAACGATTTAACATTTCTAATTGCCTTAAATTAGTTTAACAAAAATTTTAGAAACATTTTAATAAGTTAACATGGTTCAAATAGGCTGAAATAACTTGATTCAAATTGGTTGAAGTAACACAATTACATTTTAAGATAAAGTATTCCTTCATTTAAGTTCATTCAACAACTGTTTTTTGAGTGTGTTATATGGGAAAGATTAAATAGTGTGCTATAGTGTGCTTCATTAACACACCCTGTAACATTTAACAATGAAACCAAGTTGTTGGTCTTTGTGGCTGTTTAAATGCTTTTGCCAACAAGAGAATCATTCCACTCTGACTGTGAAAAAACACTGGACAGACTAAGTAGAACAGTTACAATAATTAAGCGGTGCCTGTACAGAATGCACATATTATTCTGTTGATGAATTACACATAACTGGCACTATGAACATCATCGTTTATACATAAACAGTGCAATAAACCTGACAAAATCAGATGTTTTGTCTAGAGAGCACATGAAACACAGACTGTAAAGGCTCCACCCTCTTTTGGAAAAGGGCTGGACACTTCAAATGTGTGCTACGATAAATATTATCCTTTAATTATTCTTAGGGAAAGGTGCTCTTACCATTCAACTGAGGGAGAGAATCTGCAATAAAAACAGGGTGATAGATTAACAAACATCTTTATTAGTTAACAATCATATAATGTCAAACTAATAAACTAAGATAAAGTTAAGGTGTGTGACTTTAAAGAGAAAATCTATAGTGACCAGAAAAAAAGTCTGTCTAAATTTTTTGGTAACACTTAACAATGACAGTCGGTGAAGAATGATGTGCTAATATGTAAATATGAAGAGTTCAGATGCAAAAACACTCTTTACCATAAATGTGATATTACTGAACCTACACACAGGATCCTGATAAAAATGCTCATTTTAGAGGAAATGTTCAGATGGCATGTAGAAGTTTTTGCATCTGAACTCTTCATATGTAAATTAATGTTCATCTACTGTTACATTGAAATACAATAGAAAAGTCTTCTGTCTACATCACAATGAACAGTTTAATCAAAGGACTTCATGAGTAGTTAAAAATGAGGTAATGATACCCTTTAAGTGATGACATAAATCTACATGAACAGGTCAAGAGTTCATTTTGGTTACATTTAGCTTAAACTAAAGTGTTAATTAACAAATTAATTAACAAACATGCGCTAACAAGTAATAAAGGAAGCCATTATTCTCACATGAATAATGTTTCTACATGTTGTAGTTAAGGTTGGTTCATGCTTAGTGCATGTCTTAACTTATCATTAGTTCTTTATTACTATTTATAATAGTTATCATTAGTTCATAAATGTTTAGTTAAAATATTCATGTCATCATTTATGTATTAAAAAATATATATATAGAACTTTAATTGCCTGTTTCTTTCTATAGTAGAATTATCTGACTACAACAAACAACAACCATTCACTAGACCTTTCTTTTTTTTAACCAACATCAATATGTATGAATGCACAGTATGTATTTTAATATTCTATAAGCATACTTTTATGTTTCCTCATTATTGCTTTTTGAAATCTTTATAATGCATCTTTAATATAGGTTCACTTTTCAGTGACCTTATAAAAACGTTGAACCAGTACTGCACACATTTAGGTTCTTAGTAACAAATGTTTGTACAAATGTACTGTATGTATATTATCAAATACATTAGTAATAATACTTATTCAATAGTTTAACTGTTTAGTTTTTATTTTTGTCTGTGTAATTTAGATGTTGTAACTTTAATTATTTAGTACTTTGCACTCACAATAGATAACAAAGCAACAAGCACAGCTGTACAAAATGATAAAATAACATCCTACCTTTGAAGCATGCGAGTAACGTCACAGATATAAACACCCACATGTTTCTCATTGCTAAGATGCAGGACTGTGCTTGTTTTGTCCTTCAGAATATCATTTGCAGATTCATCCTTCATTTCTTATTATCATATTTTATTCCTTGCTCTTTTTCTATAATGTTAGACCAGGTTCAACAGTTATATTAAAGCATAAGTGACAGGGATGGAAAAGACAGTTTGTTATAGTGCCTACCTTTTATTTGCATGTCCTGCTATGCAAATACACTTTACTGAGGTGGAAATCGTGTGGTTACAGCATGTCTAGTTGTTATTAAAAGAATAGCTCATCCGATCATGAACATTTTTGTTTATGCTGTTGAACACTAAAGTAGTTTTTTTGAAGAAGACTGAAAACCTGTAACCATTGCCTTTCACAGAATAACAAACAAATATGTTGATGGTTTTTAGTTTTCTTCATAATACTTTAATGTTTAATTAATTATTAATTATTTAGTGTTTTATGTATTTTACCTTATTTAGTGTTACACAGTTTACACACAAATAGCAGCACAGCAAGTTCTTTTGCAAAAGGAAATAACATTTTTAAAAATCACAATTTTGACACTATGGAAAACACAAGATTCATGCGATACGAATGTGTGGTTCATGATTCATTGACACAACACAATGCTGTTCTCAGACTTTTTATATTTATTTGTCTTATAAAGTCTAACTTTTAATTTTTTTGTTCAGAGATGTTGTTAAAGTATATGAATACATTGACCAAACCCAGTTTTATTTGTTGTTCTCTTTGCCTTGTTTCTCTAATAACCTTTAATTCATCATCTGTCTAAGATGCTCTGCATCCCTGATGGTTCGGAAAAGGCACATGATAATGAATATTTATTTTTTATTCATAAAGTGCATGGTTTGGTTCTTGTACATTATATCTTTGACCAACTTACCAATATCCCTCATGAAAACATACTGAAAAAACCTCTAATATGAACTTTTTGAGAGAGAGAAAGAGAGAGAGCTCACAGTGCCACAAAAAGTATATCAACATCGAGACCATTTCTAATAAATCCAACCTAGGCTTATTGGAGTTACTAGGCCCGTTTTCTTATATGTGTCATTTCTCACAAAAAAAAAAAAAAAATCTCATAATTTTTTTGGTCACACTTTACAATAAGGTTCATCAGTTAATGTTAATTAATGCTTTTACTAACATGAACAAACATAGAACAATACATTTACTACTGTATTTGTTCATGTTAGTTAACGTTAGTTGATGAAAATACAGTAGTTCATTGTTAGTTCATGTTAACTCATGGTGCATTAACTAATGTTAACAAGCATGGACTTGGATGTTAATATTGCATTAGTAAATGTTCAATTATGATTAATAAATGCTGTTCATGTGTTGTTCATGATTAGTTTATGTTAGTAAATGCATTAACTAATGAACCTTATTGTAAAGTGTTACCATTTTTTTTTATCCAAAAATGAATAATTAAATACCCCTGTGTGTATATTTGAAGTAATAATTCATACACTCAACATTCAGATTAAATAAACAACACATATTAAAGTAAACGACGATGATATGCATTGTACATGTGCATATTTTGACATGAGGAAAATATTGTTTTATAGTCAATAGTTTTTACATTACACTTTTAGTATAATTTTCTTTTGTTCTTTTTTTAATCTGTCTTTCTTGATCCAGACACAATGTGTACGCGATCAGTTGTGTGAAGCATAAGTTAGCGTTAGCTCTGATGTAGCATGTGAAGATACTGAGCTTATATCAGCTGAAGGCAAGACAACAGTCATTTGAGTTCCCAGGCTCTTTTTCCGTTGTTTTATTTCTAAATCTTTTTTCGAAACACAAACCTGAAATTATGACTGTTTAAGCTGCATTGTTTAAATATATTCTGTGTATTCTGTTTGGCTCATTTGAATGCCAGCACATTTGAAGAGCGGTGGATAAAAGCCACAGCTGAAAAAAGCTGCTGTAAACCTGAAACCCTCAGACTCGAGTCTCGGAGTTAAAACCTGCACAGGAGCTTGCGGGACCAAATATTGACTCTGTCCAACAAGAAACTTCAAAAACCTATGGTGAAATATAGTATAGTGTCTTAAAATACCAGTGAATGAAAATGACACATTTGACATTAAACTGAAACATAATAAACTAAACCAAATTAAAAATAAAGCAATGATAACACATCTGCATGTTATGCAAAAAACAATATACATCATTAAAAGAATACAGGGTTTTATATGATCATGTTTATTTAATTCAATTAAATGTATTCTGAAATATTACAATTCGAAATTGATTTTTGAATTCCATTTTTTTTTACATTAAATGATTTTTACCCAAATTACGCTACAGATTTTTCACGTTCTTCAATCTCTTTATTTGTTAAACCCACTGGCATTTGTATTGTTTTATTTGATGTATGAATGTTATTTTCAGAATTTTATTTATGTATTTATGTCCAATAATTTGATATTCATGTATTGATCATAAGAAATAAATTATTAAATATACATATTATAATTTGACATCACATGACATGTTTCATGTTAGAAGAAAACAGCCCTAAAGAGTAGTTTCTCTGGACATTAATTTCTAGAGAAAAATAAAGTTGGGCTAGAACTCAGAAAACTATTTTAAATGTATTGTTATAAAGAATTGTATATTTAATATCCCTCAAAAGCCTGAAATCACAGACCACCTTTTTAAAGATTTGCTACCTAAAAAACTACCTTTTTAAAAGCCAGCAATATTGTATATTTATTGTTGGTGAAGAAGTAACAATGTGCTCAAACGGATATGAAATGGTTTCACTTTATAGGATTTAATATAAAATACTATATAATTTAGTTAAAAACTAAACAGAATGTAACGCGAGGATTCTGTTCTAATGTTTGAACGACACCTTTCAGACCAAAATGTCACAAAACTGAGTAAAACGCAGATTTGTCTCAGAGATTTAAGAACGAGAATGATCCAGACAACTCAAACTATAAGCTCACGCCTGTCGTAATTGAAGAAACATCATGACATTGCTTTCCTTGAGGAGTTTAGTTTAAAAAAATTATGTTTTGCTTTGACATGTTATGTTTTTACACAAATCAATATGCTATAGACATCAGCCTCTCTGGGAAAGTGCTGGGGAATTAGAAGGAATTAACATTGAAATTTGAATATTCATTTCAGTAATTGAACATTAAATTAATTAACATAATAAATTGTCATGTAGTTAAAAAATTGTGTTTTAAATATTTGGTGCACTGAAAAAAATTATTAATTGGATTTACTATGTTTTTTTAAAGGGTACATCGTTTACAGCTTTTTTATGATTTAATATTAATATTATGGTTCTTCTGAGTGTGCTAGTTTAGGTTCAGTTTTAAACACAGTTCAGATTATTTTATTATAATGTGTTAATGTGTGTCATGTTGGGGGCGTGTACACAGCTCGCTGTTTTAGGGGCGTGTTGCTTTACATGAAAATTAGTTTCGGCTTCCCGCCCAATGTAACAAGGGGCGGAGCCAAGAGCTCACCCGCACTGTGTTTGCTATAGACAGGCAGACTGAGAGAAGGAGCAGGAGTGAGAGGATCAGCATTCAGCCGTACATGTACGACTCGGACACAGACCAAGCAGAGAGTACAAAATCATTTGTGTCTTTGTATAGTTTTACAGCCAACTGTGTGCTAGTTTTAAGTGCCAAGCTTGTACACCGAGACTAATAACCAGGTACACCGAATTAACTTTGACTGAGGCACCGGATGCACCAGCTCAAAGTCATGACTCCTGCGTCAAGCCGCACTCCTACGTCAAGTTGCGGTCGCTCTGAAAACCACTCCAATTAGGCCACCGTTTTTATGTTGTTAAATTGAAAAAAAAAAAAAAAGAGGACTGTGTCTGTTTATATCACCCCAATAGAACGGTCCATACACTATACTTACACACGTCTGTCCATACAGCTTGAAAAGTAGATTTTTCACCATAGGTACCTTTTAAAAATATTTAGTACATCTAATGAATTTTTTTTTCAATAAGTTGGTTTATTTTGTCTCTATTTCAGTAGCATATTGTTAATTCTTTTTTCTCTGCCTATTCATTTGGATGATGATAACATTCACAAGCAAAAAAATACAGTAGGGGACACAAGCGTGCAGTTCTAAACTACTTTAATAAATCCACAAAGACTTTTGCACATGCTGTGCACACAATGAAGTGCTCTTTCTATCATGATTCAATCACCATGGTATTATGTCATTTACAATATGAGAAACTATTATACATATTGGAAGCAATGCATTTTAAATATCTGCAGTGGTGGTGGAATGCCAGAAGACTTGTCACATCAGGTTCAATATTAGCACTTGTGAAGAAATGTAAGAAAGAGTCTTGCAGTACTAACACTGAGGAGTTTCCAGATCAACATTGGCCAGAAGTAGAGCCTCAAAGACAGCAGTCAAGAAGAGACTTCATCATGTGATAGGCAGGTGTGAAGGTATAATCTTGAAAACAAAAACAAACAAGTGCAGCAATTGAGGAAGGAAAGTTACATTTGAGGGTGTGTGTGTGTGTGTGTGTGTGTGTGTGTGTGTGTGTGTGTGTGTGTGTGTGTGTGTATACTTGTTTTTACTTGCTTTAAACCTGAATGCACACAGAGTCATGGGGACTTATGTGAGGTCCTCATGAGCAAGCATGCTAATAAATTATACAGAATGTAGTATGAAACTGTAAAAATGCAGATGGTTACCTGTGAGGGTTGGGTTTAGGGGTAGGGGAATGGAAAATAAAGTTTGTACTTAAGCAGAAACATGTCTATGAGAGTCTCCACCGAGATATAAGAACAGTGTGTGTGTGTATGGACTCACCAGAGCATCATATACATATTCACTGCAGCAGTTTTTTTTATCCAAAGCAGCAGAAGACTCTATTAAGAACTTCTACACAAAATAAATAGACACACATTAGTCAAAGAAGCGTGTGTTGCTGTATACTGTGTGTGTGTGGGCATGAAAGGATGTGGAATCTTACTGCGAAGAGAACATCTTGGGTCAAAGAGGACAAATCCAGGCAGGTTTCCACCGACATTGCCTGTAATCCATTGCTTATACTCTGAGACACGAATGAACACCTCAGGAAGATTGGGCTGTGCGCATCCATAACCATGACTGAGAACACCAGCCTGAACCCACACTGAACACTTAGTCATCAGTGGACCACCAGAGTCCCCCTATACAGAGAAAGATTAGGTTATTCAGTTACTGTTTTGGTGTATTGTGTTTGTCTCATCAAACAGAGACAACATACAGTCAGTCTGGTTGGACATTCAAGTTTGCAGTGTGTTTAGGTGTGTGCATATGGAGTATCTTGACAAGAACAATCTCATTGATCATCATACAGAAAAGGTTGCTTTGCCTCCAGGACGTGTACCAGCACAAATCATGTTGGGGGTGATCCGTCCATGACAAATATTATTGCAGTCTGCATTACTGTACACTTTAAGCTCAGCCTCTTGCAGAATGCCAGGATGAGGTAAAGGCACAGACACTGTGGTTCTGCCTCTTATACCACCTGTGCCCAAAACTCCAATATCCCCCCAGCCTGCGACCCAGCTGTTGGTGCCACGAGGGAAGTTGCTGTTTTCATCTGCTAGACATATGGGTTTAATGTAGTCAGTATATTGGACTGTAGATGTCAGCTGCAGCAGAGCGATGTCATTATCTTTAGTTATGTTACTGTAGGAGGGATGGGGAATGATGTGTCTGATAGTTCTGGAGATTGAATTGACATCAGCTACATAACTTCTCCACTTTCCTAAGTACACAATTATGCTGGATGGGGTTTGACTGTGTACAAGAAAGAAAAAAACAAGAGTAACAAAAATGGTACTTAAAGAACATTTCCACCAACCAAATAAGGCCATTGATTATAGTTGAGGTGTCTTACTCAACAATGCAGTGAGCTGCTGTCAGCACCCATTGATTGTTGATGAGGGAGCCGCCACAAAAATGGCCATATCTGCCCTGCAGACTGACCATCCACGGCCACGCGCCATGAGTTGCATTCACACCACCCACAATGCGAGGATTTAATGTGGGGTTTGGACGTCCACATACTGAGAGAGAGATTATCACACTGACACAAACAGTGCAGAGCATCCAAACAATTTCTAACAAAACAATTTGATAGTTATGATTCAATGTCAAGAGAGAGAAGAACACTTACCTTGCAAATTAGAAAGTGAATCTGCAGTAAAAGAGAAAGTGTGGAACAGATAATGAAGGAAAGCATCAACATTTAGGAGTTTCATTCAGTAGAAATTGGAAAAAAGTCAATTATGAAACTGACTATTCAACAGTTGATATTGACAGCTTGATTTTTAATGTTAATGTAAGATAATTCATTCAATTTTAAAACAGTCACAGGTGGAACTTAAATCATAAGACTGTAATTCTTACCTCTGACATACATCAGCAGGAGTAAAGTCACACAGGTTTTCCACCACATCTTTACTCGGACTCTTCACTGGCTGGGTTTCTGGATGTCTGTGATAGTTTAGTCTTCTGTGCGTCTTGCAGTCTCCTTTTATAATGTTTCACCTCTCCTTTATCTTTTTATATTTCTCATCTGATCAGTCCTTTGTCACACCCCTCGTTCATTTGCCAATCATGTCTTATTCAACTCTTAGTACAATTTGTTGCAGTGCCTTATAAGAAGATATATGGAGTTATAAGGTAAATACTTGTTGTTTATTCTAGAAATGTCCTGTGTTTTGGGTCTCGTCAGTTTTAACTGGCAAGTCACTACTGCTGAATTTTTTTGAAAGTCAGAAATTAATATATTATCATGGTTTCAGATGGAAGCTAGTAATTATGGTCCAGGATTTACGTTAAAATTAAATTGGGACAGATGAGGACAGAATTATGACGAGAACAGAATTATATCTTTTCTTCTTATAAAGGTAATTGTAGTGTAATAATTCATTCATTAATTTTTTTTTTCTGCTTATTCCCTTTACTAATCAGGGGTCGCCACAGCCCTTTTAGCTGCAACCCAGTACTGGGAAACACCCATTCACACACATACACTATAGACAATTTAGCTTACCCAATTCACATATAGCGCATGTCTTTGGACTATGGGGGAAACCCATGTGAACACAAGAAGAACATGCAAATTCCAAAGAAATGCCAATTGACCCAGTCGAACCAACAACCTTCTTGCTGTGAGGCGACAGTGATACCAACTGTGCAACCGGGCCACCTAGTGCAATAATTGCTATTTGATATGTATTATACACTATTTTATTCATACATCATCCCCTTATATCAGAAATAGATCACGATTCATATTAAATCAAGTTTTAAAACCATTCTAATTCATCCAGGGCTTTACATTAACACCCGCCAACCCGCAAAATGCGGGTAGATTTCAGCTTTGGCAGGTTAAACAGACACCTCCACTAGCCACTTTGGCTAGTTGAAAAAAAATTTTAAATTGTGTTTTTCTTAAAAGCAGTGTTCGACTATAAGAACGACCCAATATGCGTGCAAAGGTGATCTTAGAATGGAGAAACAGCATGACTAACAAAAAAAATTGCATTCGTGCGAGCAGAAGAAAGCAGATGAATACTGAATGAGACGATGATCACTCGCGCTAACAGCTGATGTAATACGCGCTCCTGTTTCCTTCCTTGAAGCACGCGTGCCTAGAACTCAACTGTGAACGGATCTCTTTCAAATAGTCAGGCAAAAAAGTAATGCTAATGCATCCACAGACACAGTCTTGATGCATTCAAGAGCTCCAAATATGTCTTTTTGTAAGCAGCACCAGTTGCTTTCGATTTGAACAGATAATTAATTGGCCTTAACCGTGTAATCATCCCTCCATTTTCACACTATGTTTTTCACCCGGTTTCTTTTGCTTACGGTTATTTTTGTTTTCATGGCTTAATTATCATTTTTTTACAACAACATTTGCTTTAATGTAAAATTAACTCTTTATTTATGTGTAGTTAACTGATCTGAGAGACATTTAGCAAGGACATATTACTGTGCATATTTTTGATACATGACAATAATTATTTTTTAAAGTCAATTGTTTTTCTTTGTTTTTTTTTTAAGAAATGTTTTGTTAAATAAAATGTATACAGCTATATTTATATTGTGTTGACACTTTTAAATTAAACTAATTGCACTATAACACTATGAAGCCATGACCCATTTGCTCATACACGACACACAAAATATGAAATGAATGAGGAGGCATGTGGACATAACACAAAATCTAAATCAAGTAATTTTAGCATGTAAAAGTCATATTTATGCCTATAAAAAAATTTCCCCAACAACAAAATTGTGGCTAGTGAAAATGCAGAGTGGCTAGTAACGTTGGAAATCTACTAGCCACTGAAACTGGTGATCAAAAAAGTTAATGTAAAGCACTGAATTCATCTATCCAAATTATTTACAGTACATTTTTATATTCTTCTAAAGTAAAAGAAGGATTTAAACCTCTTTTAATAAATAAAAAAGCTACATTTAGATAACACTTGAATTCTAATGAAATGCGTGTAAATATCTTTTTAGAGTATTGTGCAAAATACATGTTGGTTAGTTTCACTGACTGCAGAAATTATTTGGTATTTTCTATAAAATACATTTCAAGAGTTCACACTTAGATAATGCTTGACTATTTAAGCAAGTTTGGCATGCTGTCCTGGGAGAGAACCCTGAGCTCGGTGATAGATGAGCCCAAGGCTCCTGCCAGGTCAATAAGCATTAGAAGGGATATGAGATCAGGTAGTTCTCGATAGCTTCCCAAAATAGACCGCTAGCTGCGCTGGTTTGTAGTAAGTGCTTGTGACTTTAACTTTTGTTGCATGGTTTTTGAGTGTGGGAGGAAACCGCGGTAAATGGGGAAGCCCCACGCGGACACGGGGAGAACATGCCAACTGCGCACAGAGAGTATCGGTTGGCTCAGCTAGTGTTGAACCAACAACCTCCTTGCTGTGGGGCAACAGTGCTAGCCACCGAGCCAACGTGTCGCCCGTAATGAGGAGGAGGGAGAAGGGATGGATGGGGGGGTTTCCAAAACGAAGATGAGGAATGAAGTTTAGGCTTGATATTTATATTGAATTTAGAGTGATCCGATTGGCTAGTTAGTTATTAGTGATAGGGATCAGCTGTAGTCAATCCTATCATGTGCTCCTCTCAAAATTAGTTTAAGAAACTTCACTTCAAGAGTTCACACTTAGATAATGCTTGACTATTTAAGCAAGTTTGGCATGCTGTCCCGGGACAGAACTCTGAGCTCGGTGATAGATGAGCCCAAGGCTCCCGCCTGGTCAATAAGCATTAGGAGGGAAATGAGATCAGGTAGTTCTCGATAGCTTGATGTCCGTGTGCGTGGGTGCAAGCAGGCAAATAAACATATTATTCATATAGGCATATATCCATGTACATATACACACGTGCCGTGCGTTTTTATATATACGTGACTCGTGCTCGTAGTCACAGCTCGGGAAGTTGAGCTATCAAAGACTGGTTCTAGCAGGAGTCGAGAAAAGGGGAATTGGGCAATGAAGACTCCTACTAGAAGGAAAAGGGGTTTAAGCTCTGGGACCACCCCTGTGGTGGCCAGAGCTTTGGGGTGACAGTACTATGTGAAATGGGCATATTATTATATATATATATATATATATATATATATATATATATATATATATATATATATATATATATATATATATATATATATATGCCAATAAAGAAAACATTGATTTCCATGTTGGATTCTAAGTGGACTGCAAAAAAATGCCAAAATACTGGAATTGCAGATATGGAAAATGAAAAATTGTAATAATATACTATAGAATACAAACTGTTGCACTCTTTGTAAAGTTTTATTGCTGTGAGTTTAGAACATTAGTTATAGAGTAGAAACAATTTTGCTTAATCCTCCTTTACATTCATCCAGTTGCTAAGACTAGGAATATCCCGCAAGTGCACAGAGACTCCCAAATGCCCGCAAATAATTGATAATTTCTCGCAAACCGGTCGTTAAATACATTGCACACCCCTCTCCCCCGCATCCCTCCTGGCTCTTCAGGTAGCCTATGTCGCGCGCAACTCACCCCGCACTGTCTTTCAGGTATGTCTCGGGCGCACACGCCCCTACTCAGATACGTCGCTCACTCCACACCTGACACCCCTCAACGGGCCTGACACAGACACACACACACAACGCGCTGCAGACGTTTTGGCCCCAACGGCCTTCCATACTGGAGCGAATTCCCTCAGATTCAACATGCATGATCACGTTCATCAAATTTGCTTAAACTAAGCGTTCCAAAGTATTACTGGGGGTTTCCCTGTAGTGAATGTATGCTAGGAGTGTTTGGAATGGGAGTGTAGAGGAGAGGATGTCGAATATGTAAATGGGGTGTCCTTTGCGGGATTAATCTGTCTTGCTTTGCTTGATGAGAAAGGATATTGTTTCCCCGTCAACCAAAGTTAGATCTGATATGGTGGGTTGGATTCTGAGCACAAATTATGAAGTTATGGAAATTTCGGAACATCTTAAGAATCCGAAAAAGGAAAGTATGAACATAGCATCCAGGGTATGATCTGTGTGTGTGTGGATACGTAGCCTTTACGGAGGGTGGAGATACATTTGGACAGTATATGGTGTGTGATGGGCAGCCTAGAGTCTGGGAGGGAGGGGTGGGTTTTTTGGACGCCTTTAATAAGAAGGCTGGTTTGCTAGTTTGCTATGGCATCTGATGTAGACCCATGAATTAACTTGTGAAAGAATTGGATGCTGCTTAAATAGCTTCTGATGGAGCTGTCTTGTATGTTTTTGTATAAATGGAAATATGTGATGAATGAAGTGATTGTGAGCAAGGAAAAATCTGGAAATGATGTGTTGTACAGGAAATGGAAATGTTTTAATGCATTCCATGCAGTAAGATATGTTTGTAAAGTTCTGGGAGCAACGGCATTTAAAATAAGGGAGATGAACGTCTGATGCAGGTGATGCATGGGGTGGTTTATAGGAATATCATCTCTGAATAAGGAGGCACTGGATGCGGATGTTGATCTGCTTCTGGTGCGAGCATTCGAAATCTCGGAAACAGAAAACGAGAGAGAGAGTTAGCAATTTGGTTATGAAAACCTGGTACATGTTTAGCTGTTATGATAAATTGTTTTTTGGCGGAGGTGGACATTGTCGCAATGGACTAGAATGCTGAAGGCGGACCATTCATCTCCCCACAATAGGGAAGCGGCTGCTAGAGGGTATAATTCGAATAATGCTGATGATTGATGGTGAGGGGGAATTTGGAGCATTTGGTGAGGCCAGGAAGATGCGAACCAGTGGCCCTGGTAATAGCCACCGAACCCTATTGAGGAGGCGGCGTCTGTGTATAGGTGAATATCGATTGAAGATTCTATCAGATCGCTATAGAAAAAGGAACAGCCATTCCAGCACTTTAGGAGGGAAATCCAAAGGCTGAGTTCGTGACGGCATAGGTCGGATAGAGAGAGTGTATCATCTAATCCGGGGACCGATGCTGCTAGTTGGAGAAGGTAATTTACGAAGGGACGTCCTTGTGGAATGATGCGCATGGCGAAATTTAGATGTCCTAAAATGGATAGTAATTTGCGCTTTGAACAAGTTTGATTTTCCAAAAATATGGAGGATAGTGCGATGATGCGGTCGATTTTTTTCTTTTGGTAAGGAAGCTTGGAATTTGTTTGAATTCAAGTTGATGTTTAGAAATTCTTGTGACGTACCAGGTCGCGAAGTTTTCTCCTCTGCGAGCGGAATACCAAGATTGTCGAAAACTTTTTTAGTCATTGCTAGGTGTTTTGTTGCAGGGTTGCTCGGGGGAGAGATAATGAGGAAATCATCGAGGAGATGTAGTATATGCGGAACGCCGAAGTTATTTGACAGGATCCAGCATATAGCTTTCGAAAGCATGTCAATATTTTTGGACTACTTCTGCATCCGAAGGTAAGGCGTATGGCGAAGAAGAATTTAAATCTCCAATTAATGCCAAAAAGATGCCAGTAATAGGGATGTAACGACATGACTTTGAATGCAGAGGAGATATCCACTTTAGCAAGCCAAACGTATAGCTTGGTCTATATCGTGGTAGTTTAGCGTGTATTCCTCTGGAGGAATGATGCTATTAATGCTAGAGAAGTAAGAATTATGAGGGGATGAAAGGTCAATTATGAGACGTTTTTTGCCAGAAAATTTGCTGGTAGCTATGCCGTTAGGACTAATTCGGTAGACACTCAAGGGGGGAGCGAGAAAGGGACGATCATAAAATTATTATCGATCTCTTTCTTGATCAATTGATCTACGGCTTCTGGTTCTGCGGTGGCGGACATTAAATTAGGGCAGGCCATGTTGTAGGACGGAAGAGTAGAGATGCCGGGGTGAAATCCGTTCGATAAACCTGTAATGAGAAAATCAGAGAAGTTAGAATCAGGGTGCAACCTTAATTCATAAGAAAGTTGAGAAATATTAATAGGAGTCGACAGATACTGCTTGGATTTTTTATTAGCTTTTTGAACTTGGCAGATGACGCACACGTGCTCGCCGCCACAGTAATTACAAATGTGGAGAAATTTGCATGGGTCTCGATAGCATCTTTCGGCATTAACGTTGAAGCAGGGATTAGGAGGAGATCGATTTTAGGAAGAAGACTGAGAAGGAAGAAGAGCGGGGATAGCGGATGTGGATGCACAAGGAACATAGCTGTTTTGGATCTTGGATTGGGTGGGATTGTATCGGAGGGAGGGATGACAAAGGGACAGGAGGTAGTGGAGTAGAGACTGGAACAGCAGACTGCTCAGGACAGACTACGGCATCCGAGAAAACCTTTGTTATGTAGATCAAAGTCGATAACCCCTCAATATTGCATTCCATTCCATTGTGTGACGCGAATTGCACATTTAGCCGAGAAAAACTTAAGTGTAAAAATGTGTTCCCCCATTGGAGAGCGCGAGCTCCGAAATGATGGCCATGTAATCGTTCAGCACCTCCTTTGGGGAAAAACCGAACAAATTACCTCTGCGTATCTGGAAAAAGCTACGTGAAATTCTGCTAATGAAAGAGTGCGGGTTTGAGAACTGGTGGATGGTTTTAGGATAAATGAAAATTCGCCGTAATCTATTTGGCGCACCGCAATGGGAGCTGCAATGGGTGAAAGAAGTGTAGAGAGGTCTATGTCGGCACCTGAGATGATGAGATTCCTGATTGTATTGGAGACGGGTGGAGGTTCCAGGACTGGAGCATTCTGAGGGATGGGAAGAGGTACGGCATATGCTAGGGTGAAGGGGGGATGAGTGGAAGAAATATTAGTAGGGAGAGGAGGATGCTGAGGAGGGTTAGTATTTGACGTGAGTGTTTTGTGGAGGGATAAAGAGGGCATGAAGGAAGGAATATTGGATAGAGGAAAGGAAGAAGGGAGAGGAACATTAGGACTGATATTTACATGCTGGTGGGAGTGAATAAGGTTGGTCAATGTACATGGAAGGTTGGAGGGAAGGGAAAACTGTATAGGATTGGTAGCAGGAGGATGAGGGCTAGATGTTGCGCTAGATTGGGGCGATTGTGGCCAGAAAAAGGTGGTATTGTTTTGCAGGGTAGCGTTAATGTCTGGGTTAATGTCCTTGGTTTGTGTAGATGTGGTTTCTGTAATGCTCCTATTGTCTTGGTGGTGTTGGGATTGTGGTTTTTTGGTGTTATTAGTTTTTCCAGTTGCCTTTCTTGGTCCGGGTTGGTTAGAGGCTGGTGGAGAAGAGTTGTGCAGGGGATATGGGGCGTGGCGGGAACGGGTGTTTCTGGAGTTCTTGGTGGGCGGAGTCAATGAGGTAATGGACAGCGGTTAAAAATGCGCAGATCTAGGATTGTCCGTAACCCACCAATCTTTTTGGGCATGATGAAGTACGGGCTGTAAAACCCACTCCATCTCAGCTGGAGGGACTGGCTCGATTGCATCCTTCGCCAGGAGGACAGCAATCTCCTCTTGCAAGACAGTGGCTGACCCTGGTGTATTACACACCCATGAACTTGGGGGGCAATTTTGCGGATTGAATTGCGTAGCTGAGTCTGATTGTGCGTATGAGCCACCATGAAGGGCTGGCCCACGCTAACCAGGCAGGCAGAGCTCTCGCTAATGAACTCATCGCTACAATCGCTGACGTACCAGCAGTGTTGCAGCGCAGAGTGGGTGTGGGTGTGCTGATCCAGGAAGCGCAAGGGTCCCGTGGAAGAGCTGGAGGCAAGAGATTCACTTTCACCTAACACCCAAGCTCCGGAGGGGGGACTCGAAGGGTGGGAGAAAGGAGACCGTCCTCCCAGCGCTTGTGAGCCACTGGCGAAATGCACAGAACCTGCGAGCTAGTAAGTATAGCGTCCCAGACTGGCAGATTTCGGGCTGTCACATCCGGGGAAGATGGAAAGTGCTCTTTCATTGATGTTTGCGTGGCAGTAAAAATCGCCGTTGGAAATGGGGCTCGCCCCTTCAGCGGGAAAAGAGCAAAATCCCTCTTCTCCGGACGACCTGTCTCAGGTACGCTTTGCGGTCCATTACCGGACTTAACGGCACACTGGGCAAGGGGGGCTGCCTGCTTTCGAGGTGCTCGACACACCCGCTTCGCCAGAGGCACGTGTGGGGCAGCTCTCGTAGTCAGGCGCCTTCGGCGAGGAGCAGCAGATATGGATGGCTCGGCAGGCAGAGCGGGCTTACAGTCTCGCCGATAGATGATATTACCCATTGCATCAGACTGCTCTCTCACTGCCTTGAATTCCTGGGTGAATTCACCGACCGCGTCGTCGAACAGGCCAGCCTGGGATATGGGGGAGTCAGGAAAGTAGACTTTGTCGAGTAAAGGCTGTAGAAGTCTCTGAAGCGAAAAGGTTAGTGTTGTCTTGCTTTCCCTGTGCTTATATGCTGAATTGATTGCAACAAGCATCAGGTGCGCAAGCTGACGCTGCCAATTCATTTGGCATTTCATTCGCCCGTTTATATACTCTTTCAGATGATTGGCTTTCTGAACGAAATCCCCATACGTGGATTAAATCCACTTATAGCATTGAAGTTCCCCATCCGAAGGGGAACTAAATTAATTTGTTTACAAATTAAGTTGTGCATAATAAAATTAAATGACGCAGGGAAAATCTATTGAACACATGAAGAAAGGGAGGTGTAAAAAGGCAGTGAAAGCTCAGACAGCAGCTAAAATCTCTTAATAGTTTTTAAGCAACCCTCTGCCCTTCCTTATTGTAAATTAATATTTGCTGCTTCAGTCTAACATCTACATTAGCAGGATGATGAAGATGAAACCAGGGTGGACATTTCAAGATAACAATGATCCAAAACAGCCAAGGAAACTCTTAAATTGTTTCAAAGAAAGAAAATCAAGCTGTAGAATGGTTTAGTTACAGTTTACAGAATATTCATACAAATGAAATCCGTTTGGGGCTTGTGACTACTTTTACATGGACATCAGTAATCTAATGATTTGTCTTAATCTGAATAAGACAATAATATGATTCAGGTGTTTACATGAGTTGCTTTTTGAATGTTACATTCATGATTCCCAGCTACATGTTATAACACATAGATCAGTAACATCATTGTGTCACCAGCCTATAAATGTTTTCTCAGCAGTTTGTGTCTGTGGCCCTTAAGATGTTAAAAATTCACTGTTTACGCGGCAGACTCTTGATCAGAGTAGTGTCTTAATCATATTAAAATCAGAGTATTGGTGTCCATGTAAACGTACCCAGATAATGTGTCAAATGATGTCACAAGCTGTCAGAGATGGTCCATTCCTCACCTTTAAGGTGATTCCATGAGCCCTCAAATTTGATAAGTTTGACGTGTTGCTCTCTTACACGCAACTTTTGTAAAACATCTGCTGGATGTTGGTGTGTCAGAATCCTTGCTTGTAAAATATAGCCATACTGTAGAATGCTTAGTTTAAGCAAATTAGATGAACGCAATCATGCATGTTGATGAAGTGAGTCGCTCGCCGCATACGCTGTTCTGCACGCTTTGCCTGACATTGCTGACATCCGTATCCCTCAAAGCTGTTTAGAATTAAACATTTAGAGATAGTGTGACACAACTCACGTGTGTCTTTAATGCACCCCTTTATGCTTCTTAAGCACGTCACACAGCGGATGCACCGATCAGAGCCGCAGCACGGAGCGCACATGACAGGTGATACTATCACACACCAGACGTGCATATTCGCATGGTATTTAAAATTAAACTATTCAGATGGCGCTCTGTGGCATGGCAAAAATATGAACAGTCATGAGTCGTGGCTGGCCGCTGGACGCCGCGGACAGCCGCTGACTTGCGAATTCTAAATGCATGTCACTGCGCATCCCTGAGCGGCGCTTCCGGTGCGCAACTTGCTTTACGTTTTTGTTGCAGCACCGAAATTAGGCACCGAAATCCATATGCTGATTTGATCTGGTGCACACCGGTTCCAAAGGCACCGAGTTTCGGTACCCAACCCTACAATTGATAAGAATTGAGTGAAAGTATATAAAATCATATTGCCAAAAGAAAGTACCCATGTCAAATATACAAATGCACAAAACCACACTGTAGAGATACAAGCAAAACAAAGATTTATTTCTAAAACTGCTGAGGTGGACTGTTTTTATCTGTGTGACATGCGGGCAATTTTAAAAAGAGCTTTTTTTTTAGTGCCCACTTTTCATTCAGATCTGCACACTGTGCAAACTGAGAAACTGATAGTAATAGTGGTGCATGGACAAGCACACATTCATGATTGTGTGATCTCGATTCAAATATTAAATAGGTTTGGGCTATACTGTATAAGGCTATAAAGGCTTCAACATTTATTTGCAATTTAATTTTAGGATTAGGAGAGTAAATCCAATGCCAGATGATGTATATCTAGACCATTTATACTTGTAAATGAACAAATAAAACATCATGTATCTGAAATGTCATCTTGTGTCTCTGAAAAACTACATTGAAACTTATTTCCAATAAAAATCATATTAATAGCACTTTCAAATCTTAAAAAGAACATTAGGCTGTTTCTAACCTGTCACTCACTAAACTCTAAATCTAAACTCACAGCATTTGAGAAGCTATTTCTTACTTGTTAAGATCTTCAAAGTCTTCAAACGACCCGCAAATCCTATTTAAACTCTGTCAAGTCTATCGGTCAGTCCAGTTTTAGTTGTCCAATGAGGGTGAGTTACTGCAAATTACCTTATTTATTAATAATATTTATTATTAGTTTATTTTACAGCATCTGAAAGAGCAGAAAGAGCTAAACACACTGCAACAAAAAACACCAGCAAATAAAGAAAAGATCTTCATCTGTTTAACAGCGTTTGCAAATTCTCACAATCCAAACAAATAAAGAAAACACACTGCATTTTGTCAAGGAACACAACAGAAATGTTTTTGGGTCCCCTTGAAACATCTTTGTTTGAGTTGTGAGGATTTGCAACACGTATGCTGGCAACCCAATGAAGATCTTTTCTTCGCGAGTTAAGCTCCTGTGGCCACCGTACACCCCAACAAAAAATCCTTGAGCTGCTACTGTGTGGAAAAAAATACAAAACTACATAGCCTTGTGTGCAAAAGCATTTGCCCCTTAACCTAATAACTGGTTAGGCAAGTAAGACTTGCAGTTCTTTGGATTTTCTTCTGGGGTCTTTTTGAACCTCTTACTGTAGATGAGACACTTTTTCACACAGGGCTATGCAGTTTTGCGATTTTGTTTTCCCTTAATAAAAAAAAAGAAACCAGTAGGAGGGCAAACATTTTTGCACACCACTGTACATACATACTTATCCACCTCCCAACAAACACACATATATAAGTTAGCCCTCCTGAATAGTTTTAATAACTAATTTCTCAAAACATTTGCCATGATGACAGTACATAACATTTTACTAAATATTTTTCAAGATACTAGCATTCAGCCTAATGCAATTTAAAGACTTGATTAGGTTAACTACACAAGTTAGTGTAAATGTCATTGTATATAATGATGGTTTGTTCTAATATTGCTTAAGAAGGCTAATATTGACCTTAATATGGTTTTAAAAAAATTATAAAACTGCTTTTATTCTAGTCGAAACAAAACAAATGACAAACAAACCTTTCTGCAGAAGAAAAAGTATTATAGGAAATACTGTGAAAAATGCTTTGCTTTGTTAAACATCATTTGGGAAATATTTGAAAACAAATTATAAAAAATTCAAAGGGAAGCCAATAATTTTACATCAGCTTCGTTTGTATATATACATTTTGAATAGGTCAAAATGAAGCCTTGCAAAAGAACGTAGTCCACGCCGAACATGCAGATACACAAAACCACAAGGTAGAGATATGAGCAAAGCAAAGATATATTAGTAAAACTGCAGAGATGCACCGTTATGATCATGAAGCTGTGAGATATGCAGGCAAAAATGAAACAGAGGGCAGTTTGTTCTAGTGCCTTCTTTTCATTCAGATCTGCATGCTGTGCAAACACACTTTACTGGGATGGAAATTATGTTAACGGAAAATAGTGGTTTAGCATTGTCCAGCGCAAAGCATTCATGGTTTTCTGAAGTTTATTTCTTTTCTTCAGTCACCTTGGTGTGAACTTGATGTAATTAAAATATTAAATTGACTGTGGGCTTACTTCATTAAGCTGTATAGACACAATGTAATCTTATAGACCTTTTTCACAGCGGAATTGAACACTGAAAGCGCCCTTCGAAGCAATGTATAGCTACATCCGGTTTCGCTAGGAGTCGCAGAAACATGACAGCCGCAGGACAGCGGATGACTTTCTCACTGTCAACTTTGCCATAATTTGGACGGGAAGATGTTGTTCGGTGAATGTGTAAAACTGACACAGTCTTAATAAAACAGCATTTAAAAGATGATACCGATTTGTAGAGTTTGTGCAGAAAACGTGTCTTAAAGCGTTTGCAACGTCAGGTTAATGTAAGGTGCACAGTTAACAGCATAAGATCTGCTCATTCAAGCCATTCTTAAGCAAGATTAACTAAGCTATTTAACGTCCAGCAGGATTAGTTTTATGTCAGTAGTCCCGTCTGTAAACTGTGCTAACCCCCTCCTTCCTTTTTATTCAGAGTCAGATATAGTGAATGGCGAGGTAGTTTTATAGGCGAGTTGCTATCGGTCAATGCGGGAGCATTACAGGTTGTTCAATGCTCGTAAGGTTTTCTCAAGTCTGTAAAAACGTTAGCTCCTACTCGTGGAAAAAAATAATTTTTATTATTTAATAGAAGAACAGCAAATAACATTTTACAATACAAAAATATACTTACCAGGGGGTAATTCTAAATAAAATACAAATATACAAAATGTAATATATGTAACAATTAAATACATTGTAGAGTTCAAACATTTTTAAAGTGGTCGGGCTTTCTTGTTTAGAGAGCTGATACTAGTTTTATACAAGCATATTTCAGTCATCAATACCTTACGATTTGGTTTCTTATTAGTAAATTTACATTTATAAATGTGCAATTTTGTTTACAACATAAGCAAATTAAATAAATAAAACAATTTTCCTCTAGATAGGGATAATCAAGTAAAGCCCAAATGTGCATTTTTCCATAATGATGAAACTGTTTTGAACACAAAACAGTTGTTATTAATACTTTTTTGCACCTCACCCCATAAGCTGCTGTGACAGTCTATTTAGTAAATCTATTTCAAGAAGCCCTCATTAGTAATGTGTATTGACTTTAATGATTTATGTATCTGTGCTTTTTTGTGCACAATTAATCGGTTTGAGTGTGAAGCCTCTTTCCCATTGGTGGATTTTGTCATCATCTTTCATTTCTTGCAGGAGCTAAGAGCCCACGAGTGAAGGAAACTTTTGGTGGTGATGCTGCTGCTGCTGTGCCAGTGTGTGCTGTGGGACACTTTTGATGCATTGAGTGTGCTGTGGTGTGAAAGTGTATGGTGGATAACTTTCACGGGTGATCACTCCTGTGGGTAACCCCAGTCCTTTGAGTTAATGCCACAATTTGTGATAACATTTTCTTTTTGTTTTGACTGATTTGAGAGTATGACAGTAAATAGTTCATGTATGTGTGGATTGAATATTAACCACTTTCAGTTCCTTTCGTGAGTGACCCCTCTAGAGTTGACTGGACATCAGGGCCTATTTAGTGTTTTTAAAGAATTATTGTGAATAAACTTTTGTATTTTTTAGGGATGGTCAAAATAATCGATTAACCGTTAACCGAAAGGGTGCGTTTTTAACCGATTAATGGTATCAGTCAAATTATTAAAAATATTATATAATTTTGTTTGGCTGCATAAGGGGCAGATCGAATGCACTTTTTTTTGTTAAAAGGGGCATCTTTTGAATGGTTTACTAACGGTCCCAAGTGTTTTGCATGCGGCTCTCCCCAGAGCAGTAGTTTGTGTTGTCAAGACAACTACAGAGAACTTTTAAAAAGCATGGTTTCTGCTACATTCATTCTTCCATGGCAGGGCGTCACACCAAAATGCATCCCGCCACAGCTACATTACAGATTTTCATTCAAAACATTCAGTCATTGTTGTTGTTGTTGTTTTTAATAGCAGATTATAATTGCATCAAAACATATTAAAAGGTAAAGGAATTATAAGAGCACAAACTTTTCTGCAACTCTTTGAGGTTACGTGCTGACTGACTGACTGACTGACTGACTGACTGACTGACTGACTGACTGACTGACAGGTGTGTGATGCGTGAGGCCAGCAAACATGACATGGCTTTCAGTTATGATGAACACAGATTGCATAATTATAATTTATTTATAGAGAAAGGTCTGTGGTTCTGCATATAAGGACTTTATCTTGCTAAAGTTTATAGCCGTTTCACTTTACTTCAGGACGCATTAATACCGCACTGTAGGTCTAATGGAGACATTCATAAATATTCCTAGAAAATCGAATAAATGTTGGAGACATACTACATAAACCGCAAAATCGCACTTCAGCAGCGTTTATTTGAGAGCACACAAGAAGATCTGCGCTTGAGCAGCGTATATTTAATGGGGCATGTTTTGTGCACAAGCAGAAGAAATCAGCACGCAAGCACACTTATATTGCACGTAAATGCCATCTCGACTTGTAATACTATCCTCACGACATTTCTCCATTTGTCATTGAAATAACACCATAGGTAGTTAGTAGATTTTTGTAAAAGACCTGCCGCCACAGCTGAAAAAAATCCTAGAGGAAATACTGAAGATGAAGGGGAGACTAGTGCTCGCTGTTTTAAGTTATCCAAAGCTGTAAGACTTTACAAATCTTGAATATCACAATATTATTAAGTATTACAATTGTAACAACATAGACAGCAACACTCTTGCACAATCAATACCCAGCTGATTTAGTCGTTTCATAGTGACATAAAAAAGAGAACCGTTTGGTTTTTTCCTTGTCAACATAAAAGACAGTGTGGTGCACCAAGCATGTATGCAAATTAATGTAATATCATATTTTTGACAATATAATATGATATAATAATAATATAATATCAAAAAACAAAACTGTTAACAAAAAGTCAACATTTATGCACGTTGCCAGTTTCACCACGCAGCACTCACACTTGAACCACGAGTGAGAGAGGAAACCATATATCAACACATAATCTTTTAAAAAAAAATTTCTTTTAAAAATGTAAAAAGGTTTTGTGATATAATAATAACAGCGGGGCATTCAATAACTGCATATTTTCCGTGGAGCGAGCGATTTGAGGAAGTCTGCTATTTTTATTTGACGGAAGACAAAAACATGATTGGAAAAAAACAGTTATGCCGGTTCTTATAAAGGATTCAGTCAATTTTTTTAATTTTGTAATCTAAATTAATCATTTAATTGAAAAATTATTTAGGGCAGGCCTATTTATTTTAGTAATTTTATTTAGTTTATTCTGTTTTTCTATGCCATTGGAAACACTGCAGGTGCTTGAAGATGCTGTGTTTTTATGTTCTGTTATTAATATGCTAGCATGTTGAAATAAATCAGTATTTTAAAATGCAATATTTAATGTGTCAGACACAAAATAGACACGTCAGTTTTTTTTTTTTATTTAATAATAATTTAATATTAATCTGACTAGTTAACCTTTAATATCCGATTAACGAGAGGCGGTTGTCGATTAGCAAAATTAACCGAAATGAGCATCCTTTGTATTTTTGTACATTCTCGTGTCTCCTGTCTGCTCCTTAATAATTAAAAGATAAAAATCTGTGTGACCTTTTTATATTTTAATTCCTGGGTTTAAATCCCAGGTGACGTAGTTGGTTTCATCAAAATAAATTGAGTTTAGATTGGGTTGTGGTTCAAAGAGAGCTAACCAACCTAGCTTCTCCCTCCCCGCTCCACCACATTCTGGCGTAGTTGGCAGGGTTGGTGGGTTGTTTAAAGGGAGTTACAATAACCACTTCTTCCCCTGCTGCCCTCCTGAGTTCGCCCCTCTCCGCCACATTTTGGTGTAGACGACAGGACTGATGGTTGTTTAAAGGGAGTTACCTGTAGATTAACTGCCCTGCTCCACCACATTCGGAAGACAAAACTAATGTTAGCCAATCTCCACATTGATCTCCTGTAACGTTATTTGAACTTGAGTTACAGGACGTCTCTGCATTTTAAGTTTTGGCATGTTATCGAGTTAATCTACTGAATTTGCAGTTATAAAATATGAATGTTCTAGAAATCGAATCTTAAATAACAAATAGAACTGTAAATGTTAATTATTATTTATATACATCATTTACTGTTGGCTTTTTTATTTGAAAACTCTTAAAAAACATTAAATTGAAGGTAAATTACTCTTTGCCAGATATAATGAGGTCATCGATTAAACCAAATAAAAACGAAGGCAAAAAATGATAAACAATATTTAAGCGATGTTGCAGCAGCTGATAGACATCTGTTAATGTAATAATACTGCTAATTAAGTTTATTGTACAAACGGACAAGGATTATTTTAGGTGCAGGGATGGGATGTGTAAATATCCTGTTGGCATTTAGAAATCTTGCTGTATTTATCTTTTAAATGCACAATGTTTTTACACATGGTAATTAATTACCTATGGTGTGTTTATTTTGGGCCCTGTTGATTGCTAATTTAAAATAAAAACTTTTCTAAAATGACAGTTGAAGTCAGAATTATTAGCTCCCTATTGATTTTTTTTTTTCTTTTTTAAATATTTCTCAAATTATGTTTAAGAGAGCAGGACAATTTTCACAGTATGTCTGATAATATTTTTTTCTTCTGGAGAAAGACTTTTTTTTAAATTTGTTTTTATTTGTTTTATTTCGGCTAGAATAAAAGTGGTTTTAAATTTAGTAAAATTCATTTTAGGGACAAATTATTAGCCTCTTTAAACTATACATTTTCCGATAGTCTACAGAACAAACCATCGCTACACAATAACTCGTCTAATTACCCTAACCTGCCTAGTTAACCTAATTAACATAGTTAAGACTTTAAATGTCACTTTAAGCTGTATAGAAGTGTCTTGAAAAATATCTAGTCAAATATTATTCATTGTCATCATGGCAAAGACAAAATAAATCAGTTATTAGAATTAAGTTATTAAAACTATTATGTTAGGAAATGTGTTGAAAAAATCTTCTCTCCATTAAACAGAAATTGTTAAAAAAATAAACAGGGGGCTAATAGTTCAGGAGAGCTAATAATTCTGACTTCAACTGTATGTGTTGTTCATATGTTATTGTTCATTTTTTATTTTATGAGTGTTATTTCTACCCCTATGAAGAGAACAAATACCAACAACCCGTTTCATACAACCAACAACTTATACACAACTCAGGCTAGAGTGTATGAAAGATTGTTTATTTCTCCAGTCCAACATAAATAGTTTTTATTAAATTATAACAGCTTACATCACACAGTTTGAAATCATATATAATTAAATGTTTTTAAATGTAAGTGCTTATATTTATATTAGCAGTAAAAAGCAGCAGTCTTTTGCGACAGTTTGTGCCCAAAACAAGGAGTTTTTCTTTTTCCCTTAAAATCGTTCAATGGGAAAAGGTGCTGTCCTGTCGTTTATATTTTTTACAGTCATCGATTAGTAAATCCAAGTAAAATCCAAGTCTATGGCGATGACACAGGGGTTGCTATAGACAAGTTAAACATGTACAGTAAAATTCATTCATTCATTTTTTTTCAGCCTAGTCCCTTTATTAATCTGGGGTCGCCACAGTGAAATAAACCACCAACTTATCCAGCATATGTTTTACGCAGCGGATGCCCTTCCAGCCGCAACCCATCACTGAGAAACATCCATACACACTCATTCACACACACACACACACACACACACACACTACTGACAACTTAGCTTACCCAGTTCACCTATACCACATGTTTTTGGACCCGGAGGAGTAAAGTAAAATGCAGAAATAGAACACCATCTGTCTCTGTAAAAATACAGTGATTATTATTTCCAAAAATCATATCAGTAGCACTACAAACTCTCAGCTAATTCAGATTGGAGAAAGATGATGCTATGCTAAAAAATGCTGGGTTCCACATCATTTCTTCAAGTTGTACATACAAATCGATTAAGTTAACTTAATCGTTACAAATGTAAGTGGATTGAACATAAAACAATAATACTTTAAAATAATAGTCCATTAGTTAATGCTAGTTAATGTATATTTACTAACATGAACAAACAATTTGTAATACAGTACATTTATTATATGTATTTGTTAACTTTAGTTAAGATTAAGTTACGTAAATAACACTAGTTCTTTTGGATGTTATTAATGCATTAGTAAATGTTGAACGAATGTTGTATTAATAAAAGCTTTCCGAGATTATTCATAATGTTAGTAAATACCCTAACACTAACTAATAGACCATTATTCAGAAATAGTACCCATAAAACAATTACGTTGTCCCCCAAAAAACTTAAGAATTGTGTTTTCAACTCATTTAAAAAGTAGTTTAAAAAGCAGTAAAAGTAATTTTTTGAGTGTGCATCAGAGTTTATTTGACTTTTATTAATCACATTAACCATTTTCAACAAGTCCAAAACCACCTCAAGCAAGTGTAAAAACTTTCATGCAAATTAAGAGATTTTTAAAAATATATATATTTGGCATTTCTATCAATCGTTTCCAAGTGATACTTCAAAATGTGAATCAACACAGGGTGAAGGAAACTCAGCTTGTGTTTCTCCAGTCTAGCTGTCATTAATCTAGAATGTAGGCCCGTCATCATTACTGTGTTTCCAGTGTTGGACACGGTGCTGGAGCTTCAGAGCAGCCTGTCTGAGGATACAAATCAACATTGTAAACAGTTATGCAGTGTTGTGTTGATGTATTTGTGTTGGCACTAATCAGCTCTCATCAGGGGCGGACTGGGACAAAAAATCAGCCTTGGAACTGTAGCCACACCAGCCCACATAGCCACATAAGCACACCGACACAGCCCCACCCACGAATATATTGGTGTACAGATGGTGAAATAATAGAAGCAGTACCATATGTAATAGATATTTAAACATTTAATGTATGTGACTGAAACAAAAACAATCCATTTATAACTATCTATATATTCATTCATTCAATTTCATTTCGGCTAAGTCCCTTTATTAATCTGGGGTCGCCACAGTAAAATGAACCACCAACTTATCCAGCGTATGTTTTAAGAAACACACACATACACTATGGCCAATTTCATTAATCAATTCCACTTTAGTGCATGTCTTTGGACTTGTGGGGGAACCGGAGTACCCGGAGGAAACCCACGCTAACATGGGGAAAACATGCAAACTCCACACAGAAATGCCAACTGAACCAGCCGAGGCTTAAACCTGCAACCTTCTTGCTGTGAGGTGACAGCACTACCCACTGCGCCATCGCATTGCCCACTTTCGAGAATATTTCATTTAATTTTATGCATTTGGCAACGTCTGATTTTAGAGCCTTTTTTTGCTTTCTCTGAGCTTTTCGGCACCTCCTTTCCTTTTTTACGGTCTATTTCTGACAATTAGCTTGTGTTGCACTTATTGTTTGTTTGACATTCTTGCCACATTTTGATTACGTCCACGTAACCTCTAAATAGGTCAGATTGGGTCGGTTCATCTCAAAACCAGCTGACCATTGCTGATTGGGCCAAATGCTTAACATTTATTATTATTAATACTATTATCATCATCATCATCATATACACATCTTGCAAGAGATAAAAGCTGCCTGCATGTAAAAACAGTACATACCAGAAAAAAATCTTTTTAAAAGAAACTGACCGGCCCACATTAAAAAAATTATCCGGTCCTTCTGGCGTTTGCCAGAATTGCCAAATGGCCAGTCGGCCCCATCATTACCTAGTGTGATGGAATCCCACCTGGAGATGTTCCTGCAGTAAAGCATGTTGATTGAGCGCAGATGCAAACAGCTGCACTGAAGAAAGCAGACTGTGTGGTCAGTCAAGAGAGAACAACCACTCACATCCAGTTCCCTCAGGAAATGACCGGCTCTGGTTAGATACTTCACTGCTGCATCTGTCATCTGGCAGAGGAAAACATAGCCTCAGATAATATACTGTACAGGTCCAAATATCTAAGGAACATGATCTGTTTGGTAATTAAATTATTTTATTATATAAATATATACTATATATACTGTTAAGCGTAAAATGATTAGCCCCCTGTTAAATGTTTCAAATATTTTCACACTATTTCATATTTTTTCTAATTATTTTGGCTATTTTTTTTTTGCTGGAATAAAAGCTACAATTTTAGTATCAGTTGTAGGGGCTGGTATGAAGATGGTTGCGTGTTGGTTTCGCCCATGGGGACTAAACCGAAAAGCTAGCCGGACTGTACCAATAAGCGAAGAAGGGGGGTGTTTGTGGTTGGGTGGGGGGTGGGGGGGATTCCGGGAGTTTTCCGGGAGACAGAACAATACAGGAAAAGGGTGGGAGATTGGTCTGCGGAAATATGGGAGACTCCTGGGGAAAATGGGTATGTTGGCAGGTATGAATTAACTTAACTCTCCTAGTTAACCTATTAACCTAAATTTAAGCTTTTAAATTGCACTTTAAGCTAAGTACTATCTTGTAAAATAACCAGTAAATATTACTTACCATTCTCAAGGCAAAGACAATTTATTTATTTTTTTTTATAAATTAGTTATTATAGCTGTTATGTTTAAAAATGTGCTGAAAACAATCTCCTTTAAATGACACTTGGGAAATATTTTTAAAAGAATTCAAGTTTCACAGACTGATAATTTGGACTTTAACTGTACTGTCAGATTAATTTTTTTCATAAAATGTATTGTCTGGTAATAAAAAGATATATAAAATGTCTGCTAGTGTGAAGGGGGGACAACCTGTCAAAAAAATGAAGCCCTATATACATTTCTGGAGATCGTGAATTACGTAGTGTGAAAATTTTTTTTTTTTTTCCAAAATAATGCAAAGTGTCAGTTTCACAGCATGGCTGTGTAACTTGTTTTCTCTTTTTGGTCAACTGGTCAGGAGGTTTCTGTCTCCAGAACATGATGAGATCAGGCCTGAAAAGGCAGTTTACCCTGCCGACAACACTTCATTTGCATGCTTTGTTTAGACATCTCTCCTCCTCCTAAGAACACAATGTAGACATGACATCTTTGTCTTAATTCAGAATTGTGATAGAACTTGCAGACTGCGAACCTCTAGTAGGCTCTTGCAGACACATGGTCTACTTGAAGACGCTGTATGATTGCTGATTACGCAACACGTCTCAATGAAGGAATTCTGCTTGCTTCGAGTCTCCTGGACTCCTTATTTTTTTTCAAGAGTAGATACATTTTTGGGCAGTCTTTGTTTTCACGAATCCACCAGTGGTCGCTCTGTATGCTTTTTGAAATCTCAGATTTCTCTCGCGAGTGGCATTCGCGCCTGCTGTTCTTAAGTAAACCAACCAGAGGCCACTATTGACTGACTGTTTGACTGTCTGATCAACTGACCCACCCTCTTCCTTCCCTAAACCCAACCAATAGTGTTTTCAAAAGCACCGATTGACCCGCCCACCCCACTTCCCTAAACTCAACCGACAGTTTTAAAAAGCAATGCAGAAAAAGAAAAACCCTGCCTGATTTTTGACACATTTTATATATATATATATATATATATATATATATATATATATATATATATAAAAACTGTTATTTAATTGTTTATTTTAGTTTTTGGCTTCTGTTTTATTCTTCACTGGACTCGAATCCCATCAGCGTGGTCAACCCCTTGCTGTATCCCAAGTTCACCGACATACGTGACAAGCCACTGGACAAACTGGTAACATTGAAGTGGTCCATATAGAGATAAGTGGTTAGCTGGTAAACGCAAAAAGGACCACCGTTATACTGCCCCGTAGCGTTTGTTTTAATGATGAAATACATGTAGGTCAGAGTTTTTAAAATGACAATGGTCATTCTTTGCTTTTGAAAACACTATTGGTTGGGTTTAGGGGAGGAGGAGGGTGGGTAAGTCGATCACTCAGTCAGTCAGTCAGTCAACAGAGGTGGATTTATGCGAGAACAGTAGGCGCAAATGGCACTCACAAGAGAAATTTGAGATTTCAAAAAGCTTACACAGCGACCTCTGGTAGATTCGCAAAAACAAAAAGAGACCTCCTGAGAAGTATTTCGTGCTCTCCAGAATTGTATATAGAGGTAAGTTTTCAGAATGAGCCTGGGTTGAATAATCCAATTAATTTCAGAGGGACTTAATCAAGAGGATTCTACATCGGAAGAGGTTATGATCATTTCTTTTTTAAGCTGACTTTTACAATTAATTTCTAACAAAGCTATTTTGTGCACATTTTTTTTTAGTTGCAGAAATAAAGTTGTAAGAACTGTCATTATGGTGGTATTTTTACAAAAGTTACACATTTACAAAGGGTCCATATTAGTACCTCAAATAAACATCAGAACCTAAAAAATACAAAAGATTACTTCTTGAAATTTAGTGACAGCTCTCATACCTTTATTTCAGACATAGTTTAAAAATGGCTGAATAAAAGAAGTACTTTGGGGCATCCAGCTATTCTGACAGTGGCAATGGTCCTGCAGAAGAAGGAAAGGGCTTTAATCGCTCGGTCAGACAGTCGCACACACTGACACACATCCAAAAGCTCCAGACGCTGACATAGCCGGCAAAACATCTGCACAAACACCAGAGTACATCACAAAGAATATTTCGAAATTTAAATGCAAGGCTTATCAAACAATATTGCGCTGAAGTGATCAAATATAAGACAAACCTTTATTCCAATATCTGTAATAAAAACACACTCGGCTGCGCTCAGTTTTCTCAGACTGGGGTTTGCTCCCAGAGCTGATAGTCCCTGTGAAAAAAAAAAAATCATTTTTTAATTAAATACAATACAATGCAATTCAATGTAATTTAATGTAATGTAATGCAATAACTAGCTATAAAGGTATTATAAGAGTAAAGAGGTTAAATGTACCTTGTCATGTATTTTGCAGCCGGAGATGTCCAGAGAGATGAGAGAAGAACATTTGTCCAGACACTCGAACCCATTGTCTGTCAGGTTTTCGCAGAAACACAAGGCCAGGTTGGTCAGACTGATGCATCTGGAAATGAATATTTTGTTTAGGCATTCTCTGTATGTAAAGGATTTGGTAACAACTTAGTTTTGGTCACAGTTCATGCAATTAACTGGCTTATTACCTGCTTTTATTAAGATATTAACTGTTCATTAGTTATAAAGTGAGCTTATTCTGCATTATGCAAACCTTAACCCAACTTCTCCATTACTAACTATTCATAAGCAGCCAATTAGTAGCTTAGTAAAGTAGAAGTTGGGTTAAGGTTTCAATTAATGGTTAGTTTGGTTAAGGTTCAATGAATGGTTTATTAATACCGTGAATTGTGACCTAAACTAAAGTGTTAACAAGGAATTTGGTGTAAAAGTGTATAACTGTTAAATGTTTTCACTTCTGACTTATCCTCCTCAGGGACAGGTCAGTAATCTTTAGGCAGTAGGAAAGATCAAGCTCTCGCAGTTGACCAGCAGACGGCCCTTCAGTGATGTAATGGAGTCCCATATCAGTCACCCTGGATCAGTTACAAAATTGGATCCCACTTTATATACGGTGGCCTTTACTAATATGTACTTTCACTGAAATTAATCATTTATTTCAATGCACTTATTGTGTATGGTTTACATTGTACTTATGACTAATTAAATACCTGTATGCAATTACGTCTGTAATTAATTTCTGTAATTACATTTGAAATGACACTATTGGCTATCCTTTACACCTACCATTAAACCCCTACAAAACCCAAATCCCATCTCAAGAGCACCATAAGTGTTGTGCAATACATTGTAAACACAGTAAGTATTGTATTTATTTTTTGATGCAAGTACATATAATAGTTAAAGCCACCTATTATAAAGTGGGACCCAAAGTTCTGTTAGATTCAAAATTTCATAGAATCCGAAATGCCAAAAGTGGCGTTATTCATGCACTGTATTATTCATACAAAATTTAAAAGCTGTGCGGACATTGCAATTTAAATGTGTTCAGACTTCCAGATCTTATTTATTTCCATTGCTTTTGAGCTGTATACAGCTCAGCTTATGCTGCTTGATGTTGGAAACAGTTATTTTCCTATGATATTTATTTAAAAATGTATGTATTGCCATAAACATCCTGGTTTGTAATGCAACCCGCTTGATTGTTTGCTGCCATTTGTTATTTCTAGTCATTTACCCATATTGGCCAATGAATCAGAAGTCTTACACATTTGCAGAAATGACTGTGGCTTACTGTACTTCTGCACTGCAAAATAAGTAGTTTATAAGTAAGAAAGGCTTACTGTTATTCAATTAATTATGCTTAATAATTATAATTAATATTTTTTTCCAAACATATGAAAGAGTATTTCTGTAGTTATTGCCATGCTAAATGTTTCTACTTTTGTTATATTAAATTTGTTAAAATTATATATACTCAAATCAATGGTAAAGTCTTAGTTTATCTATAGGTTTGGGGTTGGCATTTATGTGTTTGAGCAAAACATAAGTTAACTATATTAAATTAATAAAATTACTAATGATATCTCTTAACTTATGCTTGTTTTGTCAAAAGAATTAAGAAATCAGCATTTGGTGGAATAGCCCTGACAATCACAACAAATTACATAATAAAATAATGAATTAAATAATTTTAAAAGTGTATTTTAATAATAATAATAATAATAATAATAATAGATAATAAACGCAAAATGTTCTAAATTACAAAATTTTTATAATACATTTGGAAGAAATAAAATATATAACTAGATAATTGTACATAATAGATACATAAAAAAAGCATTAGCATTTGTTCTAGCCTGTGTTCTCTTACTTAAAACAGCCTGAGATATTTAAGTTACAGAGTTTTGTCAGATTTCCTAAAGTCTTGAAGCAGGCATCAGTCACTCGAGGACAGCATGACAAATGGAGCTCAGAGAGTTTCAGACAGCTCCGACACAGAGCCTTCACACTGCTGTCTGTGATTACATCATTACCTGAAATACAGAACACACTGTTAACATCCTCTGTAATTTTGTCTTTCTGCCTGTGCCACATTATTAGAGCAAACAAATGCAAACCTTCTATTAGAATCTTAGTGAGGTCGATCACTTCAGCCACTGCTTTGAATGCCACATCAGACAAATTCAGTGACTCCAGTAAAGAAATCACAGTCAGCATACGACATCTAGACACTAAGACCTGTACCAAAGAAACATCTTTCATAAATCAATTAATAATTAATATTCAGTTCAAATTCATTGACTAGATTTTCATATCAATCATTTACTACATATTATGGTTTGCACTTCCAGTTTGGAAAAATGTCAATTTAAAAGAACTGAAAACCAACACATCAAATAATATGGTTGTGTTACAAGAACTCCATATACATATACATTACATACACATATAAAATAGTGTTACTTTAGGTATTTTAAAGTGAAATTAATAGTACCGCTAGAATATTTGTGGCAAAAGCTTATTTAAGATCACTGAGTTGAATATTTTTATATAATTTTGTCTGACACTACAAAACAAATATCTGTTATTTATCTGGTGTCCGAATTTTGTAATTCACAGGTGTTTTACAAATGTTGTAATGTTTATGAATTTTATTATGGACCTTGATTTTTGTTCTGTCAATTTACAGCGTGTTTATCTATTTGTGTTTGCATTGTGAGGATTTGCAGTACAATATTAATTTATGTTTCTGTAGTGAGGCTTTGCAATGTGTGTCAAACCGACTAAGATGTTTTCCTAATTTGCCGGTATTTATTTATTTTTTTTTTCCGATTCGCATGTGTCTTCTTAGGTTGCAGCACGTTAAGCTCTCTCGGGCCAAAATAAATAACACTTACCTGCACACAGATGTCAGTTAAGGTGGGCAGATCATTCAACACAATCTGTTGCAGTGAATTGCAAGTCTCTGCAACACTTGTAAATCCATCCACAGTTATCTAAAAGTACAAAATGAAAACTGTATTTGATCACTCTGGGATAAAGTCAAGAGTAGTTAAATGTGTAATAAAAATAGGATTGACTAACTAAGTATTTCTTAGAGGACATGACATAACTTTGAAAAACTAACTTTAGGTACCTTTATTTATAATCATGTAGTAGTAAATTAAATATATTGTATATTTGCATCATATAACCAATAACACCAACTAATAGAAAGCCTAAGATACTTTTTTTAAATGATACAGTAGAATAGTTTGCAAGTCAACACTAACCTGGGAGCAACCGGAGAGGTTAAGATGGCGGAGTCTGCGACAACCCGTCCCTGTGGTCAGATACTGCAGGCCTTTATCAGAGAAATGAATGCAATATGCCAGATTCAGAGACCGCAGCATCACACAGCATCTACTAAAAACATTCAGTACAGAAAAAAACTTCAGTCATTGTTGAGTACAGTCTGAAGATCTGAGAAACATAAGACTTTTGTACCTTGCCAGGACTTTTATTGTGGCGTTGGCAATGTGAGTGCAGGCCAGATTAAGACTGAGGAGAGACTGACATCCCTCTAAAATCATCTTCATATTTTCATCCTGTCAGTGTGTTTTCAAACAAAACACACGCCAGTTTTGAAGAGCCGAAAATTAAATAAGCAGAAAACTCCTAAGACTACATGAACTGTATACTTGCATTAACAGTTGGACATTCACTGAGATCCAGTTCTTGAAGATTCCTGCATTGACCTTTAAAAACAAAAGTATTCTGTATCTTTATGAGGTTAACAAAGCAGAAAATAAATGCAGTTGTTTGGTAAATGAAGGTAAATGTACTGATGCGTCTGAAACTTAGTCTTTGCACCATGTTGCAACCACACAGGTTTACAGAGATCACATAAACACGGTGAAGCCGCAGGATTCTCTCCACCATCTGATCTGTGATCCAGCTGCTCTCTGGAGAGAAATCAATCTGTGGAAATACATCTCACAGGTTACACTGTATATGAAGCCTTTAGCACACTTAGCAAACGACACTGTCAAAACGACATAAACAACATTTAAAAAAACTCAGCAACAATGCTAATGCGTCCATTTGACATCTACACACTGATGATTACACTGGATTATATTGTAGATTGTAGATTGTATCCCTACAATGCATGTACAGTAAAGTACCTTATTGTCAAAACAACATCAAATTGACATCTTACATTTGCATAAAAACACGTCAAAAAATCGATTACAGGATAGTTTTTGATTCGTCTTCTTCTGAGTTAACATTTATAAAAGTCTGGTCTTAAAGTATTCCTAAAACTTGAAGCTTAAACTACCAAACTCACATTAGACAGTCATTCTGATCAACATGTTTATGCAATATAACTTCTAAATGATCCTCAAAATAAAGAAATCCCAAAGACTTTCATTGCCAGGCTTTAACTTTCAGATCTTAAGCTACTTGCAAACTAGAAAAGCCTATCAACTAGCATACAACGTGCTAACCATGCAAGAAACATGTTTGCTGGATAACACTGTAATTTATGCTGGAGACATGTTATTTGCTATCAACTTTATGCTTGAAATTAATTTGTGCTAACAGTATAGTGGAATTTACATTAGCAGCTAGCTTATTGTTAGAAGCATAAATGCAAATTCACTAATAAAGCATAGTTAACATACTAATACTTTTTATTCATATTAGAAAGATGGTATTTTAAATTATAAACATGGTAACAGCATGCTAATTGCTAACAACAAGATATGCCAGTTCATGTTAGATACATATATTTAAGTTTGAAACATGTAGATTGTTGTTTGAAATATGCGAGCAACATGCTAATTCATGTGAGAGGCACACAAACAAAAGTCTAGCTAGCAACATACAGTAATAGTGCTTGTTATAAAATAAACAACATGCTAAATCATGTTACAAACATACTAATTCATGTTAATAATTTCTCTAACATCTAACAACATAAAAATTTAGAAATCTTTGTCAAGACAACATTAAGTTTTACCATAAAAATTTCCTCATTTTGATTTCCAATTGATATAATATTTTTTGTCTGTGAGTTCAATGGGAAATAAATCTTGTTAGCTTTTACCTTAATTCCACATAAGAAGGTAATTTAAATTTGGAACATGAGGGTTCAATGAGGGTGATGTTAAAGCATTACTAACTGACATTTCATTGAATCTGCCTTGTATTTAATGAGCATCTTATATTTTCATGCAGTCACAAATGAAACAACACTTTCAAGTGCAAGTACACAATATGCTTTAATATAATTATTAATATAACATCATTGTGTTTAAAAAAGGGCAAATCTGTTGATTTTCTTATATACTTTTACTATATTCTTAAAGATTTTATGTATACAAATATTAAACATGCACTTCTAAATTCTAAAGGGAAAATTTGACAGTTTTTAGGTCAGCTGCACTAACCTCAGTCCACAGTGAGCTGATTTGAGTGATTGCTTTCCATGATTGACAAACCTGAGCACATTTCAGCAGGTCTCGCACACCTAGACTTTGGAAGATCTGCACCAAACGGTTCATTTCAATCACAGCTGATTGTACGTTTTTGCCAGTTATTTAACAGTTAGTGGTAGTCAAATGATACCTTGAGAAACAGCCTGTTGGGCAGCAGTGACAGATTGTCCTGTCCATCACCCTGTGGTATGCCTGAGTTCTGGCTTTCCTTCATATCTCTTTCTAGTTTCTGAACAGACATGTATAATAGCTGAATATCTCATGAATTCAATGCATTTGGGTTTAGCTGATTGTTTTAATAATTATACCTTAAAGTATTCCTTTGTTCTTTTAGCGTCCTGCACAACATGACGCCAAGCCGTGATGATTTTTCTGCAGTGTACAGACTCTTGAACCTTCTGTAGTTTCCTCTCTGCATCTAGATAAATTAAAGAATGCCTTGTTTCATGATATATAGAGAGAACAGAAATAATAACACACTAAATTTATATGGTAACATGCAAACTAGTAAAAAAAAAGCATATGGGCAGAATTTAAACAAACAAATTACATTTAGTAATGTTCAACTTAATTTGTTTGCTTAAAATGAGCCCATATAAATTGTTTAAACCAGTTACCTTAAAACAATTCAGTAAATCCAATGATTAAATTTTTTTTTCAGTGTAGTTACTAACTTTATTGTAACATATATTACAAATAACTCCACTTATACAATGGTTACTAAAGACATTGTGCTGATTTTATTTCAAGATATGTGTCCGTCTTTTGACACTAGATTTTGCATTTCATCCCAAGTCTCTGTTGCTACTTTATTTGCAAAATGTTATTTTAGAGCTTATGAAGTGAAGTACTGTGAGATTTAAATGTATTTAAATGTACCAAAAAGAAAACAAAATTCTGCCATTATTGCCATTATTTATTCATCCTCTACAAAGGAAGATAAGCTGAAAGAGCTGTCCTTGACTTCCGGAATATTTTAGTTTGCTAATTTTACCTTTTGTTGAATCCATTTATTCATATAAATTCAGCATTTTTATTTATTTATTTTATTTTTTAATCAGAAAATCAATCAGAGAGTTGCATTGAGAAACCCATGACAAAAAAAATTGAAAAATGCTATAATTCTTTAACTTATTAAAGTTGTTAAGAACACAGTGTTGTACCTTGAGGCCTTTTTATGGATGTATGCTTTCTGAGTCTGAGTGAAATCAAAATTTACAATGTTTGTTTTGCATATCGCACATTGTAATTCTTTGGGTAAACAATTAATCCACTGAAAAAAAAGTTTGTTTGAGTAATCTTGTTGAGCTTTGAGTGCGTAGCTTAATCATTAGACAGAATGAATCGTTTTTAGCAGTGCCTTTTTATTTCTGACCTTCACGTGCTCTCTCTGTACAGTATGAACATGAGATGGTAAAACTTCCTTATAAAAAAACAACAACAGTATAACATGGAAACGTAAAGCATGTAAAAAAAAAAAACATGACGTCATCACTACAGTACCGTAATACACTGAATCAAAATGTCAAACCCTTCAGTGATTATATCATTACAACAAGTAGAGTGCTAGTACTTTAACAAATCTTCAGTCCAAATCTGACCATTTGCTTTGATTTTTGGAGGGGGGGTCTTTCTCTGTTGATGTCAGAATGATGGCTTCAGCTACAACATTCTTAACCATGCCCCTCTACCATTAGTTTGCTATGAGGGAATAAAAAGCACTGCCCTCTACTCAGTACCTGCTTTTAGATTAAATTGGAAGTACTGTACATCAACACACTGAAATAAAAGTCTAAGAAACCTCCAGTTTATTCTGATCTTTTAGGTTTATAAAGACTTTTTTGAAACTTACCTCAACATCTCAGTCTCACTGATTCACAATTTATAGCCAATTATGATCAAGCATTCAAAGGCACATTAAGTAATTTTCTCCGCTCTAGAGGGCGTCCATTCACAACAAACAAAGGCTTAGTTTGCGGATGTCGTGATCGTGTGTGTAATCATCAAGTTTTCAAAAATGAAGGGTTTATGATGTCAAATATTATTATTATTATTATTTGAACATTAAACAAAACTTTTGGCATAATGTAAGTACATAAGTACAAAATATATAATAGTGTTCTGACAATCCAACATGTGCTTTTAGCGGGCCTGTAATAAACAGTACCTGCTGACAGTAATGGGTTACATTTTATCTGGATTACTTAATCTTTCTCCAAAAATGACTTGCAATTATTATTATTTATTATAATTTAAAATGTTCATAACCGGAATTATTATTTTTTTACAGATTACATAATTATTGTACAATTTCACTGGTGAGTTTTCCCGTTTTCAATTCACAATATTCAAGGAATCAGAATCAAGCATCCAGGGGCACATGTATAACTAAATTTGACTGGGATTTCTGAAATATTTAAAGTATCTCCAATATCATCTGTTTGTATTATAGACCATGAAAGCTAAATACCTTTCCATCGCTGTTTCTGAAACTGAACCCATGCTGTCCACTTTATGAAAGCCAGTTTTATCCTTCTCTGTGTGTGATACATCTCAGCCTCCTCCATTCTTTCAAGGAGCCGGGCAGCCTTCATCTTTTTCTGCCAGATGTAACTCTTCCAACCCCTTTAATATGAAAAGACAAGATATTAAAAGAGCTGACTTTTAAATAATTTATTCTGTACTTTAAAGACTTACGTGAAACACATTTTGGTCAGATTGGTGTGGTAACAAGTGTAAGCTTTCTCCAGCAAATGTGACAGATTCTATGAGGGAGGAAAATGAAATGAGTTTATGCTTATAAACATTCACTCTGAATAAAAACATACAAAGAGAGTTTTACCAGGCTGTCTTCTGGATATCCAAAAATATAATTCACAATGCCTCCTGCCAATGAGGAGATTTGTTTGTCTTTGTCAATAAATGTGTGCCTGAAATATATAAAAAAAACATGTTTAGGAATATTAACCTGAACTTGATTTTGCAATAAAAAGGCACAATTTATTTATAGTTTAATGAAACAAATATATAAAGAAGCCAACATACCAGACAATCTCAAAATCTTGATCCTGTAGGATTGATAGTATTTTTTCCTCCATAAAGTGTAAAGGATCTTCAGGACATGAGACACATAAGCCAGAAAGTAAAGCCTAGATAAAATGGAATAATATATATATAACAATAACTACAACAACAAGAACCACTTCAAATCAAAATACAGTTAAATTTTTAAAATATTTTTTAAATACATTGAAATATGAAATAAAATATTTTTTCAAATGTAAAATCAATAAAGTTACAACTTAAAATAAACTAAAATTATTTTAAAAACAAACCTAAATCACCTTGTAAATCTGAGGTAGTGAATGTTTAATAATGTAGTCTCTAAAAATCGCATCTGAATCTTGCAAAAATGCCATTATAAAAGCGGTGAGAGAGTCACTGTGAATGGTAGATGATTTCCTGCTGTCAGTGTAACAATAACCTGAGACACTTTTGTCAACATTTACCTTTCATGTTACTTGGTTACCTGAACAATTGGTTGGTCACATGAAATAACCCCAAAAGTAAACTACAATAAACACAGAACAATAAATGTATATACTTTTATTAAAGAAAGTTTTCTTAAGCAATTGTATAACACACTTTTATAATATTTTTTTATAACAGTTTATAGATAAATAGATAGACAGACAGACAGACAGATAGACAGACAGACAGACAGACAGACAGACAGACAGACAGACAGACAGACAGACAGACAGACAGACAGACAGACAGACAGACAGACAGACAGACAGATAGATAGATAGATAGATAGATAGATAGATAGATAGATAGATAGATAGATAGATAGATAGACAGACAGATAGGATGATTATAGTATAATTTTACCTTAAAATGGCTTTTAAAAAAATTCTAAGCTGATATTATTCTTGCCAACATAAAACAAAGACTTCCTCTAGAAGAAAAAAATATTATCAGACATACTGTGAAAATTTCCTTGCTCTGTTCAACATCATTTGAGAAATATTTAAAAAAGAAAAATTTTGCTAATTGCTAATTCAACTAACATAAACTAAAATAAAGACAAGCTATATAGGCATAAAAACAGATAAATAAAAAATGTACAAATTAAAATTATTAATACTTCAACTACAACTTAAAAGTAAAAATGGAAAATATAAAATTAAAAGTACAATAGGATAACAATGACAAAAATAAAGCTAGTGCTTAAAAGGTCCGTGTGGGTCCGTGTACGTTTTGTTCATTTGTTTTCCATTTTCAAACGGAATAAAGGAAATGGAGAAAACGGACGTTTTTCCGTTTATCTTTTGCTCACGAGAAAACGAAAAAACGAGATTTTGGCTGGATTTTCGTTTTTTTTGGTTTAGGGTAGGAAAACGGATAAACGACTTTAAAATTCTTTTTACACATGTAGGCGGTGCTGAAACGCCCACTTTCCTCTAATTGGTTAACCAAATCTGCGCTCGTGACGTCACTCTCAAAATAAAAGCCTTACACGCAGGCTTTTAATTATTATTATTTAATTATATATATAAACAAAGTTTACATATTCTATCATTTGAACCACACACAGTTAGCAGGCTTACATTCATTGCGTATGTATAAATTAAATAAAAACGTAAATCAGCAGTATTCTTAGACATTTGTCATTAAAATAAGGTCATAGTTCACTGCCAAGCTTCTTGCTGCTGTGCACCTGATGCTGAGCAAAGATAGCCATTTCCGAGCAGCACCTAGTTTACATGATTGTTTCAGAGCTATTGTAGGCCTAAATAATAGCCTACTCTGTATAAAATAATAATTTATTATTATTATTATTATTATTATTATTATTATTATTATTAGGCCTATTATTATTAGTATTGTTATTATTATTATTTACTTAGTTATTCAATGGTTGTAAGAACACATTGGACCCTGCATGGGGCTATAATAAATGGTACCTTTTGTTTCTATTGGATTTTCTCCTATTTTAATTTAATATATGCCTTTAGCCTATTGTAAATATTTATTTGATAATTAATACTTTTTTATTGCAACGTCAAAGTAGGCCTGTCTTATTATTATTATTTTTTATTATTATTTTGTCGTTATTGTTGTTATTATTATTGTAGCAGAGACATAGCCACAGGTGTGGCAGAGTGTGCTGGCGCCACCCAAAGTGGCATCTTGCACCTGAAAATAGATGCCTTTGCGCTCAAGCGCGCGCAAAAAACTTGCACAGGCAAAAGTAATGATGAATGTGTTGAAGGAAAAAAAAAAACATTCTAATTATTTGTTAATAAAATAGTGCAACATTATTCTCAGTCAGTGTAGGCTGAAAAAATTAAGATCGCCAGCATTTCAAGGGTGGTTTTATTTTTAGTTCATTGCTGTGACGCACTATATTTCACTAAGGCAGAATGAGACTGTGCATCTTGCTTATTTTCTCTATTTTACATACAGAACATATCATACAGTCCAGGTTCTACCGTTCTAGTGAGTGTGGGGCATTGCTTTACAGTGGTAAAGTGGATTATTTCTTGGCAAATTCATAATGATTCACTTTGTTTAGTAATAAATTTCATAGTTATAAAATAACTACATTTCAAGAATATGTTAACACTTTCAACTATTTAGGATTATTTATTCCATCAAAAGTAATTTCAAAGTAACATTAAATGTACGTATAAACTGCTTAATTGTGTGTGTAAACACCTAAGATGCAAAAAGCTTATTTAGACCAGAATAGGCCTACTAAATGCAACGGTCAATGTATGTAAACTTATGACCTAAAATGTCTTAAATGACTAAATTTAAGTCTTTTTAAGTTTTTAAATAATTTAAGTTTAACATAAATGATTTAAACTTTAAACTTCAAATTAACAGAGTATGGCAAATAAATTGTTTATTAAATGGAGGTCAGGTGTCTATCTTAATTATAATTATTAAATATTATGACACTATAATTCAGTGGTGTATTGGAGAGTACGCACCTTTTAATTAATTAATTTTAAATAAGTGGTTTATCCTAAATAAAATGCAATGGGATCGGTGTGCAATGAATAGTTTGAAAACCCCTGGTTCAGACTAGACGAGCTGTCTGTGCGCTGCGCTAATAACTTGGCATTTGCTCTTTTCGGTGCTGCCAGATGCATTTATAGTGCATAAAAAATAAAAAAGGTAATTCGGCAGAAATAAGCGCACTCTATGAATATGTCGAATTAAGTTCTCTTTTTCTTTAATCAAGACTTTTTCCATTCGAGGAATTACAGTTATTAATAGCTTAGTCCTTATAAACGATCAGTTTATAAAATACACAATTTACGGATCAAGCCTAATGAAGAATAAGAAGAATATGTGACATGTTAAATATATAGTATAATTTGCTGGTTTTAAACATACAGAATAATAATAAATATAGTTATGAAACAACCATAACACCAAATGTTGACTAATGAAAGTACATTTATAACAACTATTTATTTGTTAGACTTCTGTATTGTCAAACCATGTTGCATACAAATGCATTCAACAGACTTATATGACAGTGCATTGCTGTAGAGGACAAATAAAACACGAGACAGGTGTTTAGAAAGAGTATAGTTTATTTAGTTTGACATGCAAACTTATCTAAACAAGACACACTTTCAGAAAACAGCCCGGAAACATTATAATGCGCGCGCTCGTGAATATAACCCGCGGTTGTCTTCAACTGTTGTCTTCAATAGTCCTTCTTTGCTCAACAACTGAGCTGAAAAACAAAGCAAAACATTACAACAGTCAGACATGGAGCAAAGAGCATAGAATTACCAAGAGGCGACACTCTACAATTTGGGAAACAATAACGCGCTTTTTGAATAATATAAATAAATAAAAAGCAGCTGCTTTCCATCGCGACAGCAATGACGAGCGATCGCTATCACTTGAAACTGGCGGAATCCGGGTCTGTTGCTCTTGGTCATTCTAAGCTCTTTGCTAAAGGTTTAATCATAACAGTTACCGTGGTTTCTATTTCAAACTATAGTAAACTAAAGTTTGAAACTATAGTTTAAAATAGAAGATGAGTGGGCCTCGCTACTCCCACCCACCATAACCCTCGCAGCGAGGTCCCACTACCGGCCGCCCGTGTTTCCCCGAGGGTCCTCGGGGGTTATGTTCTCCCTGCCTAGGGCTGAAAGGCCGCCTCGCTGACAGAGCACACGAGCTTTATAGGAATGCATATGCAAATTTTTACAAGGCACGTCACTGTTGTCTCGCTGTCATGGCGAGCGCTGAGGAGGGCTCACCTGATTGGACCACAGAGACTCAGGAATCTGCGTCAGGGCGAGTTGCCGTCTGCTGTGGACAAAAATATATTAAATATATTTAATATATATATTTTTACGTTTTTGGTGCTGTGTAATATTCTGAGACACTTTATACGGTTCCTTTTACAGCATCCATGGTGTAAATTAAGCGTTTCCGGCGAATTGAATGCCAATGCAAAATCCGGTGCGTTTAAGGTCTGTTTTCTTTCAAAATCAGCGATCTCCACAAGCTGAGTGATATCCGATTTAAAGTGGGTCTCAGATTGTACAAGAAGCACTGCATTAAATTACATTTCCCCCGCCATATCCTTATAATATGAGCAATATATTTTACCCCAGTATATTCAATGGAGCTTCTGCGTTAGCCTGCCGATTCTGACGGGCGCGTGCGAGTAAACAGCTTTTTGTCTCGTTTTACGCTTAAGCAACTAAATAAATGCAAAAGTTTATTTAACTGAAGGTATGTTAATGACATTACAACATCGATGCTGTATAAGGAACCGTATAAAATGGGGAAAAAAAGTTCACAATAACAGGTCACCGGAAGTGTATCAGCATGGAAACAGCACTAGCTCGGCATATACCCTATTTAAATAGGAACTTATATACATCTAATATATCTAGAAAACTACAGGAGTATTACATACTAAGCAACAGAATCCTGTGGTGCCACAGAAATGTTTAAGTGATACCACACACTACCACAAGAATACCGCAGGAGTATTACATACTGTACAACACAGAATCCTGTGGTAAAACATCCCAAAAAAAACAACAAAGTACTACACAATCATCACATGGTTTTTGTTTTGTACATTTGATGGTTTACCACATGAAATACCACATGCTACCACAAAAATATTACAGGAATATAACAGTAATACCACACGCTCTACCACAAGAATATCCCAGGAATATTACATATTGTATAACAGAATCCTGTGGTAAATACTACCACAATATGAAAGTGATACACTACCACAAGAATACTACAGGAGTATCACATACTGTACAGCACAGAATCATGTGGTAAAACGTCCCAAAAAACAACAAAGTACTACACAGTTACCACATAACATTTGATGGTTTACCACATAGAATACCGCAGGTAATGTTTGTAATGGAGGGTGTCGGTCATCTTGTTGTTTCAATTGCAAATTTATTCCAGTACACAAACATTTGCACACTGAAAAGTTTTTACAATAAATATGAATACATGTGATGTTACTTTGTAAGAATAGGTATTTCTTAATTAAACGACTTAAATGCAGAACATACTGATTTTACCTTGCACTGAGAAAAAAAAAAATGTTTTAGAAAAAAACAGAACAAAAAAGCTAATTCTTGTGATATTGTTCTGCAGAAATTGCTGTAGCAATCCTGTGATATTTAGCTGTGTTGGTATTACCACACAAAAACAACAGAGAAACCACATACTTCATCCAATGGTAAATTCCTGTGAAATTTCACTGCAGAAAGTGCTGTAGTAATCCTGTCATATTTAGCTTTGCTCATTTTTTTGTGTGGTAAATTTATGTTGTACTGCTGAAATACCACAGGATTACCACAGGACATTTTTGTAAATCCGGTCGCACACCAGAAGCGAACTTAAGTCCAACTTTTGTGCTACAGAAAAGCCCAACAGTTTGTAACGACATAAGGGCATGTGCTAGCTAGACAATATTTTAAATGTCATCCTCTAGTATTAATTATCATAAAAATTCACATTTTCAAAAGAACTCCTCGTATTATAGTAAAACAGATAGTGAAGGGTTAACTAGTGAGTCTTTTCGTCATTTTATTTGATTTCTTTTTTATTACTACAGGTTTGGAACAACATGAGGATCAGATTATTTATTATTATTATTATTATTAATTTATTTTTTTTGCTTTGGATGAAGTTTTCATATTTTTATTGTTTTTATTCAATGATATGTGCATGATTGTGATAAATGTAGGCAGTTCCTTTGAAAATATGCTATGTACCAGGGATGTCAAACTCCTGGAGGGCCGCAGCCCAGCAGAATTTAGTTCCAGCCCTGCTTCAACACACTACCTTTAGATTTAGTTTGATCAGGTGTGTTTAATTAGTATAACTGCAGTGTTACCCTGTAGATTGTGCAGTAAATAACTGTAAAATAGCCAGTGTTTTGCTGTAATAAAAGGAAACAGTATTTTACTGTAAAAGGAGTAGACTTTGTATGAAATTGTGTAGTGCAAAGAATAAATTACAGTAATTTATTTTATGTACTCATTACAACTTTGACAATAAATAGCAAATTACTGTTCAACCATTACCGTCCCATCCACTCTGATGCTTTATGTTGCTAATTATAGAGACGTGCATTTTGAGGGCTGAAAACAATGATTTGGGCATCACCACACACTCCCACAGGCTGTCTGTCTTAAAAAGTTTTCAGAAAATGCTGGCCCTTTAAGGGAGTCAGGTGTTTGATTTGTTTACTGCTGAGTGTGCTTCATTCTCTGTCCATCAATTCAGATGTAGAGTCTGATATGTTTTAGGCTTTAAATAAGAATCTACAATGAGTAAGTAAAATGTGTTCAAATGTTTTTGAGGGTTTCTAAAATAAGGCTGTGTTTTAAGTTATATTGTTGTTATCTTGAACTGTGTACTTGAAAGCTACATTGTTAGCTAGTTAGCCCCTCCTCGTATAACTTCTTACATTTATTGTATATTGCATACTGCCATAATGTACAGATGTTAACAGTTTTATGTATCTTTCTGGCAACTAAGCCAAAATTAAATTCCATCGCCTCAGTAAGGTAACATGTGCACAGAAATCATCACAGGGAATCACAAAAACATATGATACACTTAACCATCCACACACAAAAGCTCCACTGTCAGCTCCCAGGTTGTGAGTTTGTTGCTAAGTATTTTTCAGAGCTGTGTTTCCACCTATGAATTTATATTAGAAACAATAGAAAAGTTTGTTGTCATGAGATTTTTTAAGTAAATAATAATTATAACAATAAAATATTGGATTCTTTGGTTTTTCGGTGTTGCCGACTTTATTTTTGTTTATATAATTATTTGTAACTTTTTATTGAGAATTGAGTTTTTAATTATTTTAAACTTTAACATTTAAAATAATTAGTTTTTTTTTTTGCATAGTCAGCATTGAGGAGAGAGTAACACATTTCACCGCAGCACTTTGTGTGTGTGTGTGTGTGTGCATGTGTGTATAATACCTATACCTGCTGCAGTCAACCTAAAACCTACAGTAGGTTGACATAAAACCAAAACAACACCCATTCTTGTCTTAGGACATTTTATTTGGCAAATTTTAAAATAACAGTAAGTATATGTGACATGTTAAATATATAGTATAATTTGCTGGTTTTAAACATACAGAATAATAATAAATATAGTTATGAAACAACCATAACACCAAATGTTGACTAATGAAAGTACATTTATAACAACTATTTATTTGTTAGACTTCTGTATTGTCAAACCATGTTGCATACAAATGCATTCAACAGACTTATATGACAGTGCATTGCTGTAGAGGACAAATAAAACACGAGACAGGTGTTTAGAAAGAGTATAGTTTATTTAGTTTGACATGCAAACTTATCTAAACAAGACACACTTTCAGAAAACAGCCCGGAAACATTATAATGCGCGCGCTCGTGAATATAACCCGCGGTTGTCTTCAACTGTTGTCTTCAATAGTCCTTCTTTGCTCAACAACTGAGCTGAAAAACAAAGCAAAACATTACAACAGTCAGACATGGAGCAAAGAGCATAGAATTACCAAGAGGCGACACTCTACAATTTGGGAAACAATAACGCGCTTTTTGAATAATATAAATAAATAAAAAGCAGCTGCTTTCCATCGCGACAGCAATGACGAGCGATCGCTATCACTTGAAACTGGCGGAATCCGGGTCTGTTGCTCTTGGTCATTCTAAGCTCTTTGCTAAAGGTTTAATCATAACAGTTACCGTGGTTTCTATTTCAAACTATAGTAAACTAAAGTTTGAAACTATAGTTTAAAATAGAAGATGAGTGGGCCTCGCTACTCCCACCCACCATAACCCTCGCAGCGAGGTCCCACTACCGGCCGCCCGTGTTTCCCCGAGGGTCCTCGGGGGTTATGTTCTCCCTGCCTAGGGCTCAAAGGCCGCCTCGCTGACAGAGCACACAAGCTTTATAGGAATGCATATGCAAATTTTTACAAGGCACGTCACTGTTGTCTCGCTGTCATGGCGAGCGCTGAGGAGGGCTCACCTGATTGGACCACAGAGACTCAGGAATCTGCGTCAGGGCGAGTTGCCGTCTGCTGTGGACAAAAATATATTAAATATATTTAATATATATATTTTTACGTTTTTGGTGCTGTGTAATATTCTGAGATACTTTATACGGTTCCTTTTACAGCATCCATGGTGTAAATTAAGCGTTTCCGGCGAATTGAATGCCAATGCAAAATCCGGTGCGTTTAAGGTCTGTTTTCTTTCAAAATCAGCGATCTCCACAAGCTGAGTGATATCCGATTTAAAGTGGGTCTCAGATTGTACAAGAAGCACTGCATTAAATTACATTTCCCCCGCCATATCCTTATAATATGAGCAATATATTTTACCCCAGTATATTCAATGGAGCTTCTGCGTTAGCCTGCCGATTCTGACGGGCGCGTGCGAGTAAACAGCTTTTTGTCTCGTTTTACGCTTGAGCAACTAAATAAATGCAAAAGTTTATTTAACTGAAGGTATGTTAATGACATTACAACATCGATGCTGTATAAGGAACCGTATAAAATGGGGAAAAAAAGTTCACAATAACAGGTCACCGGAAGTGTATCAGCATGGAAACAGCACTAGCTCGGCATATACCCTATTTAAATAGGAACTTATATACATCTAATATATCTAGAAAACTACAGGAGTATTACATACTAAGCAACAGAATCCTGTGGTGCCACAGAAATGTTTAAGTGATACCACACACTACCACAAGAATACCGCAGGAGTATTACATACTGTACAACACAGAATCCTGTGGTAAAACATCCCAAAAAAAACAACAAAGTACTACACAATCATCACATGGTTTTTGTTTTGTACATTTGATGGTTTACCACATGAAATACCACATGCTACCACAAAAATATTACAGGTATATAACAGTAATACCACACGCTCTACCACAAGAATATCCCAGGAATATTACATATTGTATAACAGAATCCTGTGGTAAATACTACCACAATATGAAAGTGATACACTACCACAAGAATACTACAGGAGTATCACATACTGTACAGCACAGAATCATGTGGTAAAACGTCCCAAAAAACAACAAAGTACTACACAGTTACCACATAACATTTGATGGTTTACCACATAGAATACCGCAGGTAATGTTTGTAATGGAGGGTGTCGGTCATCTTGTTGTTTCAATTGCAAATTTATTCCAGTACACAAACATTTGCACACTGAAAAGTTTTTACAATAAATATGAATACATGTGATGTTACTTTGTAAGAATAGGTATTTCTTAATTAAACGACTTAAATGCAGAACATACTGATTTTACCTTGCACTGAGAAAAAAAAAAATGTTTTAGAAAAAAACAGAACAAAAAAGCTAATTCTTGTGATATTGTTCTGCAGAAATTGCTGTAGCAATCCTGTGATATTTAGCTGTGTTGGTATTACCACACAAAAACAACAGAGAAACCACATACTTCATCCAATGGTAAATTCCTGTGAAATTTCACTGCAGAAAGTGCTGTAGTAATCCTGTCATATTTAGCTTTGCTCATTTTTTTGTGTGGTAAATTTATGTTGTACTGCTGAAATACCACAGGATTACCACAGGACATTTTTGTAAATCCGGTCGCACACCAGAAGCGAACTTAAGTCCAACTTTTGTGCTACAGAAAAGCCCAACAGTTTGTAACGACATAAGGGCATGTGCTAGCTAGACAATATTTTAAATGTCATCCTCTAGTATTAATTATCATAAAAATTCACATTTTCAAAAGAACTCCTCGTATTATAGTAAAACAGATAGTGAAGGGTTAACTAGTGAGTCTTTTCGTCATTTTATTTGATTTCTTTTTTATTACTACAGGTTTGGAACAACATGAGGATCAGATTATTTATTATTATTATTATTATTAATTTATTTTTTTTGCTTTGGATGAAGTTTTCATATTTTTATTGTTTTTATTCAATGATATGTGCATGATTGTGATAAATGTAGGCAGTTCCTTTGAAAATATGCTATGTACCAGGGATGTCAAACTCCTGGAGGGCCGCAGCCCAGCAGAATTTAGTTCCAGCCCTGCTTCAACACACTACCTTTAGATTTAGTTTGATCAGGTGTGTTTAATTAGTATAACTGCAGTGTTACCCTGTAGATTGTGCAGTAAATAACTGTAAAATAGCCAGTGTTTTGCTGTAATAAAAGGAAACAGTATTTTACTGTAAAAGGAGTAGACTTTGTATGAAATTGTGTAGTGCAAAGAATAAATTACAGTAATTTATTTTATGTACTCATTACAACTTTGACAATAAATAGCAAATTACTGTTCAACCATTACCGTCCCATCCACTCTGATGCTTTATGTTGCTAATTATAGAGACGTGCATTTTGAGGGCTGAAAACAATGATTTGGGCATCACCACACACTCCCACAGGCTGTCTGTCTTAAAAAGTTTTCAGAAAATGCTGGCCCTTTAAGGGAGTCAGGTGTTTGATTTGTTTACTGCTGAGTGTGCTTCATTCTCTGTCCATCAATTCAGATGTAGAGTCTGATATGTTTTAGGCTTTAAATAAGAATCTACAATGAGTAAGTAAAATGTGTTCAAATGTTTTTGAGGGTTTCTAAAATAAGGCTGTGTTTTAAGTTATATTGTTGTTATCTTGAACTGTGTACTTGAAAGCTACATTGTTAGCTAGTTAGCCCCTCCTCGTATAACTTCTTACATTTATTGTATATTGCATACTGCCATAATGTACAGATGTTAACAGTTTTATGTATCTTTCTGGCAACTAAGCCAAAATTAAATTCCATCGCCTCAGTAAGGTAACATGTGCACAGAAATCATCACAGGGAATCACAAAAACATATGATACACTTAACCATCCACACACAAAAGCTCCACTGTCAGCTCCCAGGTTGTGAGTTTGTTGCTAAGTATTTTTCAGAGCTGTGTTTCCACCTATGAATTTATATTAGAAACAATAGAAAAGTTTGTTGTCATGAGATTTTTTAAGTAAATAATAATTATAACAATAAAATATTGGATTCTTTGGTTTTTCGGTGTTGCCGACTTTATTTTTGTTTATATAATTATTTGTAACTTTTTATTGAGAATTGAGTTTTTAATTATTTTAAACTTTAACATTTAAAATAATTAGTTTTTTTTTTGCATAGTCAGCATTGAGGAGAGAGTAACACATTTCACCGCAGCACTTTGTGTGTGTGTGTGTGTGTGTGCATGTGTGTATAATACCTATACCTGCTGCAGTCAACCTAAAACCTACAGTAGGTTGACATAAAACCAAAACAACACCCATTCTTGTCTTAGGACATTTTATTTGGCAAATTTTAAAATAACAGTAAGTATATGTGACATGTTAAATATATAGTATAATTTGCTGGTTTTAAACATACAGAATAATAATAAATATAGTTATGAAACAACCATAACACCAAATGTTGACTAATGAAAGTACATTTATAACAACTATTTATTTGTTAGACTTCTGTATTGTCAAACCATGTTGCATACAAATGCATTCAACAGACTTATATGACAGTGCATTGCTGTAGAGGACAAATAAAACACGAGACAGGTGTTTAGAAAGAGTATAGTTTATTTAGTTTGACATGCAAACTTATCTAAACAAGACACACTTTCAGAAAACAGCCCGGAAACATTATAATGCGCGCGCTCGTGAATATAACCCGCGGTTGTCTTCAACTGTTGTCTTCAATAGTCCTTCTTTGCTCAACAACTGAGCTGAAAAACAAAGCAAAACATTACAACAGTCAGACATGGAGCAAAGAGCATAGAATTACCAAGAGGCGACACTCTACAATTTGGGAAACAATAACGCGCTTTTTGAATAATATAAATAAATAAAAAGCAGCTGCTTTCCATCGCGACAGCAATGACGAGCGATCGCTATCACTTGAAACTGGCGGAATCCGGGTCTGTTGCTCTTGGTCATTCTAAGCTCTTTGCTAAAGGTTTAATCATAACAGTTACCGTGGTTTCTATTTCAAACTATAGTAAACTAAAGTTTGAAACTATAGTTTAAAATAGAAGATGAGTGGGCCTCGCTACTCCCACCCACCATAACCCTCGCAGCGAGGTCCCACTACCGGCCGCCCGTGTTTCCCCGAGGGTCCTCGGGGGTTATGTTCTCCCTGCCTAGGGCTCAAAGGCCGCCTCGCTGACAGAGCACACGAGCTTTATAGGAATGCATATGCAAATTTTTACAAGGCACGTCACTGTTGTCTCGCTGTCATGGCGAGCGCTGAGGAGGGCTCACCTGATTGGACCACAGAGACTCAGGAATCTGCGTCAGGGCGAGTTGCCGTCTGCTGTGGACAAAAATATATTAAATATATTTAATATATATATTTTTACGTTTTTGAGCTGTGTAATATTCTGAGATACTTTATACGGTTCCTTTTACAGCATCCATGGTGTAAATTAAGCGTTTCCGGCGAATTGAATGCCAATGCAAAATCCGGTGCGTTTAAGGTCTGTTTTCTTTCAAAATCAGCGATCTCCACAAGCTGAGTGATATCCGATTTAAAGTGGGTCTCAGATTGTACAAGAAGCACTGCATTAAATTACATTTCCCCCGCCATATCCTTATAATATGAGCAATATATTTTACCCCAGTATATTCAATGGAGCTTCTGCGTTAGCCTGCCGATTCTGACGGGCGCGTGCGAGTAAACAGCTTTTTGTCTCGTTTTACGCTTGAGCAACTAAATAAATGCAAAAGTTTATTTAACTGAAGGTATGTTAATGACATTACAACATCGATGCTGTATAAGGAACCGTATAAAATGGGGAAAAAAAGTTCACAATAACAGGTCACCGGAAGTGTATCAGCATGGAAACAGCACTAGCTCGGCATATACCCTATTTAAATAGGAACTTATATACATCTAATATATCTAGAAAACTACAGGAGTATTACATACTAAGCAACAGAATCCTGTGGTGCCACAGAAATGTTTAAGTGATACCACACACTACCACAAGAATACCGCAGGAGTATTACATACTGTACAACACAGAATCCTGTGGTAAAACATCCCAAAAAAAACAACAAAGTACTACACAATCATCACATGGTTTTTGTTTTGTACATTTGATGGTTTACCACATGAAATACCACATGCTACCACAAAAATATTACAGGAATATAACAGTAATACCACACGCTCTACCACAAGAATATCCCAGGAATATTACATATTGTATAACAGAATCCTGTGGTAAATACTACCACAATATGAAAGTGATACACTACCACAAGAATACTACAGGAGTATCACATACTGTACAGCACAGAATCATGTGGTAAAACGTCCCAAAAAACAACAAAGTACTACACAGTTACCACATAACATTTGATGGTTTACCACATAGAATACCGCAGGTAATGTTTGTAATGGAGGGTGTCGGTCATCTTGTTGTTTCAATTGCAAATTTATTCCAGTACACAAACATTTGCACACTGAAAGGTTTTTACAATAAATATGAATACATGTGATGTTACTTTGTAAGAATAGGTATTTCTTAATTAAACGACTTAAATGCAGAACATACTGATTTTACCTTGCACTGAGAAAAAAAAAATGTTTTAGAAAAAAACAGAACAAAAAAGCTAATTCTTGTGATATTGTACTGCAGAAATTGCTGTAGCAATCCTGTGATATTTAGCTGTGTTGGTATTACCACACAAAAACAACAGAGAAACCACATACTTCATCCAATGGTAAATTCCTGTGAAATTTCACTGCAGAAAGTGCTGTAGTAATCCTGTCATATTTAGCTTTGCTCATTTTTTTGTGTGGTAAAGTTATGTTGTACTGCTGAAATACCACAGGATTACCACAGGACATTTTTGTAAATCCGGTCGCACACCAGAAGCGAACTTAAGTCCAACTTTTGTGCTACAGAAAAGCCCAACAGTTTGTAACGACATAAGGGCATGTGCTAGCTAGACAATATTTTAAATGTCATCCTCTAGTATTAATTATCATAAAAATTCACATTTTCAAAAGAACTCCTCGTATTATAGTAAAACAGATAGTGAAGGGTTAACTAGTGAGTCTTTTCGTCATTTTATTTGATTTCTTTTTTATTACTACAGGTTTGGAACAACATGAGGATCAGATTATTTATTATTATTATTAATTTATTTTTTTTGCTTTGGATGAAGTTTTCATATTTTTATTGTTTTTATTCAATGATATGTGCATGATTGTGATAAATGTAGGCAGTTCCTTTGAAAATATGCTATGTACCAGGGATGTCAAACTCCTGGAGGGCCGCAGCCCAGCAGAATTTAGTTCCAGCCCTGCTTCAACACACTACCTTTAGATTTAGTTTGATCAGGTGTGTTTAATTAGTATAACTGCAGTGTTACCCTGTAGATTGTGCAGTAAATAACTGTAAAATAGCCAGTGTTTTGCTGTAATAAAAGGAAACAGTATTTTACTGTAAAAGGAGTAGACTTTGTATGAAATTGTGTAGTGCAAAGAATAAATTACAGTAATTTATTTTATGTACTCATTACAACTTTGACAATAAATAGCAAATTACTGTTCAACCATTACCGTCCCATCCACTCTGATGCTTTATGTTGCTAATTATAGAGACGTGCATTTTGAGGGCTGAAAACAATGATTTGGGCATCACCACACACTCCCACAGGCTGTCTGTCTTAAAAAGTTTTCAGAAAATGCTGGCCCTTTAAGGGAGTCAGGTGTTTGATTTGTTTACTGCTGAGTGTGCTTCATTCTCTGTCCATCAATTCAGATGTAGAGTCTGATATGTTTTAGGCTTTAAATAAGAATCTACAATGAGTAAGTAAAATGTGTTCAAATGTTTTTGAGGGTTTCTAAAATAAGGCTGTGTTTTAAGTTATAATGTTGTTATCTTGAACTGTGTACTTGAAAGCTACATTGTTAGCTAGTTAGCCCCTCCTCGTATAACTTCTTACATTTATTGTATATTGCATACTGCCATAATGTACAGATGTTAACAGTTTTATGTATCTTTCTGGCAACTAAGCCAAAATTAAATTCCATCGCCTCAGTAAGGTAACATGTGCACAGAAATCATCACAGGGAATCACAAAAACATATGATACACTTAACCATCCACACACAAAAGCTCCACTGTCAGCTCCCAGGTTGTGAGTTTGTTGCTAAGTATTTTTCAGAGCTGTGTTTCCACCTATGAATTTATATTAGAAACAATAGAAAAGTTTGTTGTCATGAGATTTTTTAAGTAAATAATAATTATAACAATAAAATATTGGATTCTTTGGTTTTTCGGTGTTGCCGACTTTATTTTTGTTTATATAATTATTTGTAACTTTTTATTGAGAATTGAGTTTTTAATTATTTTAAACTTTAACATTTAAAATAATTAGTTTTTTTTTTGCATAGTCAGCATTGAGGAGAGAGTAACACATTTCACCGCAGCACTTTGTGTGTGTGTGTGTGTGCATGTGTGTATAATACCTATACCTGCTGCAGTCAACCTAAAACCTACAGTAGGTTGACATAAAACCAAAACAACACCCATTCTTGTCTTAGGACATTTTATTTGGCAAATTTTAAAATAACAGTAAGTATATGTGACATGTTAAATATATAGTATAATTTGCTGGTTTTAAACATACAGAATAATAATAAATATAGTTATGAAACAACCATAACACCAAATGTTGACTAATGAAAGTACATTTATAACAACTATTTATTTGTTAGACTTCTGTATTGTCAAACCATGTTGCATACAAATGCATTCAACAGACTTATATGACAGTGCATTGCTGTAGAGGACAAATAAAACACGAGACAGGTGTTTAGAAAGAGTATAGTTTATTTAGTTTGACATGCAAACTTATCTAAACAAGACACACTTTCAGAAAACAGCCCGGAAACATTATAATGCGCGCGCTCGTGAATATAACCCGCGGTTGTCTTCAACTGTTGTCTTCAATAGTCCTTCTTTGCTCAACAACTGAGCTGAAAAACAAAGCAAAACATTACAACAGTCAGACATGGAGCAAAGAGCATAGAATTACCAAGAGGCGACACTCTACAATTTGGGAAACAATAACGCGCTTTTTGAATAATATAAATAAATAAAAAGCAGCTGCTTTCCATCGCGACAGCAATGACGAGCGATCGCTATCACTTGAAACTGGCGGAATCCGGGTCTGTTGCTCTTGGTCATTCTAAGCTCTTTGCTAAAGGTTTAATCATAACAGTTACCGTGGTTTCTATTTCAAACTATAGTAAACTAAAGTTTGAAACTATAGTTTAAAATAGAAGATGAGTGGGCCTCGCTACTCCCACCCACCATAACCCTCGCAGCGAGGTCCCACTACCGGCCGCCCGTGTTTCCCCGAGGGTCCTCGGGGGTTATGTTCTCCCTGCCTAGGGCTCAAAGGCCGCCTCGCTGACAGAGCACACGAGCTTTATAGGAATGCATATGCAAATTTTTACAAGGCACGTCACTGTTGTCTCGCTGTCATGGCGAGCGCTGAGGAGGGCTCACCTGATTGGACCACAGAGACTCAGGAATCTGCGTCAGGGCGAGTTGCCGTCTGCTGTGGACAAAAATATATTAAATATATTTAATATATATATTTTTACGTTTTTGGTGCTGTGTAATATTCTGAGATACTTTATACGGTTCCTTTTACAGCATCCATGGTGTAAATTAAGCGTTTCCGGCGAATTGAATGCCAATGCAAAATCCGGTGCGTTTAAGGTCTGTTTTCTTTCAAAATCAGCGATCTCCACAAGCTGAGTGATATCCGATTTAAAGTGGGTCTCAGATTGTACAAGAAGCACTGCATTAAATTACATTTCCCCCGCCATATCCTTATAATATGAGCAATATATTTTACCCCAGTATATTCAATGGAGCTTCTGCGTTAGCCTGCCGATTCTGACGGGCGCGTGCGAGTAAACAGCTTTTTGTCTCGTTTTACGCTTGAGCAACTAAATAAATGCAAAAGTTTATTTAACTGAAGGTATGTTAATGACATTACAACATCGATGCTGTATAAGGAACCGTATAAAATGGGGAAAAAAAGTTCACAATAACAGGTCACCGGAAGTGTATCAGCATGGAAACAGCACTAGCTCGGCATATACCCTATTTAAATAGGAACTTATATACATCTAATATATCTAGAAAACTACAGGAGTATTACATACTAAGCAACAGAATCCTGTGGTGCCACAGAAATGTTTAAGTGATACCACACACTACCACAAGAATACCGCAGGAGTATTACATACTGTACAACACAGAATCCTGTGGTAAAACATCCCAAAAAAAACAACAAAGTACTACACAATCATCACATGGTTTTTGTTTTGTACATTTGATGGTTTACCACATGAAATACCACATGCTACCACAAAAATATTACAGGAATATAACAGTAATACCACACGCTCTACCACAAGAATATCCCAGGAATATTACATATTGTATAACAGAATCCTGTGGTAAATACTACCACAATATGAAAGTGATACACTACCACAAGAATACTACAGGAGTATCACATACTGTACAGCACAGAATCATGTGGTAAAACGTCCCAAAAAACAACAAAGTACTACACAGTTACCACATAACATTTGATGGTTTACCACATAGAATACCGCAGGTAATGTTTGTAATGGAGGGTGTCGGTCATCTTGTTGTTTCAATTGCAAATTTATTCCAGTACACAAACATTTGCACACTGAAAAGTTTTTACAATAAATATGAATACATGTGATGTTACTTTGTAAGAATAGGTATTTCTTAATTAAACGACTTAAATGCAGAACATACTGATTTTACCTTGCACTGAGAAAAAAAAAATGTTTTAGAAAAAAACAGAACAAAAAAGCTAATTCTTGTGATATTGTACTGCAGAAATTGCTGTAGCAATCCTGTGATATTTAGCTGTGTTGGTATTACCACAAAAAAACAACAGAGAAACCACATACTTCATCCAATGGTAAATTCCTGTGAAATTTCACTGCAGAAAGTGCTGTAGTAATCCTGTCATATTTAGCTTTGCTAATTTTTTTGTGTGGTAAATTTATGTTGTACTGCTGAAATACCACAGGATTACCACAGGACATTTTTGTAAATCCGGTCGCACACCAGAAGCGAACTTAAGTCCAACTTTTGTGCTACAGAAAAGCCCAACAGTTTGTAACGACATAAGGGCATGTGCTAGCTAGACAATATTTTAAATGTCATCCTCTAGTATTAATTATCATAAAAATTCACATTTTCAAAAGAACTCCTCGTATTATAGTAAAACAGATAGTGAAGGGTTAACTAGTGAGTCTTTTCGTCATTTTATTTGATTTCTTTTTTATTACTACAGGTTTGGAACAACATGAGGATCAGATTATTTATTATTATTATTATTATTAATTTATTTTTTTTGCTTTGGATGAAGTTTTTATATTTTTATTGTTTTTATTCAATGATATGTGCATGATTGTGATAAATGTAGGCAGTTCCTTTGAAAATATGCTATGTACCAGGGATGTCAAACTCCTGGAGGGCCGCAGCCCAGCAGAATTTAGTTCCAGCCCTGCTTCAACACACTACCTTTAGATTTAGTTTGATCAGGTGTGTTTAATTAGTATAACTGCAGTGTTACCCTGTAGATTGTGCAGTAAATAACTGTAAAATAGCCAGTGTTTTGCTGTAATAAAAGGAAACAGTATTTTACTGTAAAAGGAGTAGACTTTGTATGAAATTGTGTAGTGCAAAGAATAAATTACAGTAATTTATTTTATGTACTCATTACAACTTTGACAATAAATAGCAAATTACTGTTCAACCATTACCGTCCCATCCACTCTGATGCTTTATGTTGCTAATTATAGAGACGTGCATTTTGAGGGCTGAAAACAATGATTTGGGCATCACCACACACTCCCACAGGCTGTCTGTCTTAAAAAGTTTTCAGAAAATGCTGGCCCTTTAAGGGAGTCAGGTGTTTGATTTGTTTACTGCTGAGTGTGCTTCATTCTCTGTCCATCAATTCAGATGTAGAGTCTGATATGTTTTAGGCTTTAAATAAGAATCTACAATGAGTAAGTAAAATGTGTTCAAATGTTTTTGAGGGTTTCTAAAATAAGGCTGTGTTTTAAGTTATATTGTTGTTATCTTGAACTGTGTACTTGAAAGCTACATTGTTAGCTAGTTAGCCCCTCCTCGTATAACTTCTTACATTTATTGTATATTGCATACTGCCATAATGTACAGATGTTAACAGTTTTATGTATCTTTCTGGCAACTAAGCCAAAATTAAATTCCATCGCCTCAGTAAGGTAACATGTGCACAGAAATCATCACAGGGAATCACAAAAACATATGATACACTTAACCATCCACACACAAAAGCTCCACTGTCAGCTCCCAGGTTGTGAGTTTGTTGCTAAGTATTTTTCAGAGCTGTGTTTCCACCTATGAATTTATATTAGAAACAATAGAAAAGTTTGTTGTCATGAGATTTTTTAAGTAAATAATAATTATAACAATAAAATATTGGATTCTTTGGTTTTTCGGTGTTGCCGACTTTATTTTTGTTTATATAATTATTTGTAACTTTTTATTGAGAATTGAGTTTTTAATTATTTTAAACTTTAACATTTAAAATAATTAGTTTTTTTTTTTTTTTGCATGGTCAGCATTGAGGAGAGAGTAACACATTTCACCGCAGCACTTTGTGTGTGTGTGTGTGTGTGCATGTGTGTATAATACCTATACCTGCTGCAGTCAACCTTAAACCTACAGTAGGTTGACATAAAACCAAAACAACACCCATTCTTGTCTTAGGACATTTTATTTGGCAAATTTTAAAATAACAGTAAGTATATGTGACATGTTAAATATATAGTATAATTTGCTGGTTTTAAACATACAGAATAATAATAAATATAGTTATGAAACAACCATAACACCAAATGTTGACTAATGAAAGTACATTTATAACAACTATTTATTTGTTAGACTTCTGTATTGTCAAACCATGTTGCATACAAATGCATTCAACAGACTTATATGACAGTGCATTGCTGTAGAGGACAAATAAAACACGAGACAGGTGTTTAGAAAGAGTATAGTTTATTTAGTTTGACATGCAAACTTATCTAAACAAGACACACTTTCAGAAAACAGCCCGGAAACATTATAATGCGCGCGCTCGTGAATATAACCCGCGGTTGTCTTCAACTGTTGTCTTCAATAGTCCTTCTTTGCTCAACAACTGAGCTGAAAAACAAAGCAAAACATTACAACAGTCAGACATGGAGCAAAGAGCATAGAATTACCAAGAGGCGACACTCTACAATTTGGGAAACAATAACGCGCTTTTTGAATAATATAAATAAATAAAAAGCAGCTGCTTTCCATCGCGACAGCAATGACGAGCGATCGCTATCACTTGAAACTGGCGGAATCCGGGTCTGTTGCTCTTGGTCATTCTAAGCTCTTTGCTAAAGGTTTAATCATAACAGTTACCGTGGTTTCTATTTCAAACTATAGTAAACTAAAGTTTGAAACTATAGTTTAAAATAGAAGATGAGTGGGCCTCGCTACTCCCACCCACCATAACCCTCGCAGCGAGGTCCCACTACCGGCCGCCCGTGTTTCCCCGAGGGTCCTCGGGGGTTATGTTCTCCCTGCCTAGGGCTCAAAGGCCGCCTCGCTGACAGAGCACACGAGCTTTATAGGAATGCATATGCAAATTTTTACAAGGCACGTCACTGTTGTCTCGCTGTCATGGCGAGCGCTGAGGAGGGCTCACCTGATTGGACCACGGAGCCAAGATGGCAGCGGAGTGAATGGTCACGTTTTTTAGCGCTTAGGTACTACGAGGAGTTTTAAAGTTAACAAAATGGTTATTTTGCATGTAGAATCTTAAATTTTGAAAGTGTATGTGTTCCTGAATATTTTTAACGGACATTTTTAATTTCTGACGTGACAATGGGGAAAAAAAGAAAGAATCAGTCCCTTCAGGAAAGTGCTATATTGGCTGGATACCTCGTGGAAGAAGGGGACATGGAGTCTGCAAACTTGGAAAAGATCGATCTTGAGACAGAAATTGGTGCCAATGAAGAGGTTTTTGCAAAGCCTATTTGTTCTACTCCATCCAAGAATCATACGAGATCAAAAGGTACGGATGAAATATCCTTATCTACACTCCTTGACGCGATTCAGAAGCTAACCGCTAAAATGGATGAAACGCACGACAAAGTGATTTCCATTGACAATACGGTCGCAGTCTCCTGTGAAAAACTAGATAAATTGTCTGAAAAAGTCTCCCACATGAGTGAAGAGATCAAGACGCATGGCGTTAAAATAGCTCTAATTGAGAAGGAGAATAAAGAATTGCGGGCAGAAAATCTACGTCTAAAAGAGAACTTTGACGAAATGCAGCGCTACTCCCGGCGATGGAATCTTAAGTTAAGGGGTTCCAGAGCGCGACGGAGAAGACACGAGAAGTGTGACGATCAGCATCCTGAAACAGGTGGTCCCTGGCATACAAGACAAGATGGAAGATGTAATTGATGTTGCTCACCGCCTGGGGCTAAGGAGGTCTGACGGAGCACCTCGTAACATCGTGATGCGTTTTACTATGCGTACCTACAGGGACATTGTATGGCGAGCTGCAAAAGAGTCTCGCTATCTAGCGGAAAACAGAATTCGCATCAAGGAGGCGTTAATCAAACAGGATGTGGATGCTAGAGCCAAGTTATGGCCTTTAGTGAAGAAGGCTCGTGAGGAAGGCAAAAAGGTTTCGTGGAATGGCCCCTATGCTTTTGTTGCTGGAAAAAAACTTGAACTTATTCCCTAAAAACTTTACGGAGCATATGTAGCCGAACGTAATTTTTTAGTTATCTAAGCAATCTCCAATTGAAGAATAACTAACGGTATATCTGAGACTTTTCTTTTTCCCTATTGACTGTCATGACTATATTTTATATGTAATTTGTTCCTTCATAAGTAATTGCACTACTGGCTAAGGTTCATGTTAGCTTTATTCTCCTCTTTGCCGTTACTCGTTTACAGCGGTAAGTTCAAGAAGTGTGCATTGTTAATTTTGTTCTATTTGCATTCAACTTTATTCTAGTTTTCTCTTTTATCTCTGTTTCTAGTTATTATTATTATTTTTTTATATGAATGTTAAAAACTTTGAGTTTAACTCTTTGAGTATTGTTTCGTTAAATACCCGTGGCTTGAGAGATCTTACAAAAAGAAAGGCTTTATTTTTATATTGTAGGAAAATGAATGTTGACTTAATACTTTTACAAGAAACCCATTCTTGTGAGAATGATGTTCGTTTTTGGAAATCACAGTGGGGTGATAGGGCCTATTTTAGTCATGGGTCTAATCATTCAGCGGGTGTTATCACTCTCATCAATAAATTTAAAGGAGATATTGTTGAATCTCTAGCCTCTACAGAGGGTAGATGGGTTATTCTTGTCACTAAACTTGATAATGCAGTCTTTATAATAGTTAATATATATGGCCACAATTTAACTTCCGTCAATAAAGCATTTATTTCTTTACTACAGATAAAAATTGAAGCTTTAAAGAATAAATATCATCAGGCTTTTGTTATATTTGCTGGAGACTTTAATGAGGTTTTAGATAATTCATATGACCGATATCCCCCAAAAATGAGTCGCAGTAATGACATTATTTATACTCTGTGTGATTATCTTCAAATAACAGATGCTTGGCGACATTTTCATCCTGATGTGAAGGAATACACATGGAGTAATAATCTGCAAACTTATAAATCTAGAATAGATTTTTTCCTTGTTTCTCAACAGCTGTTACAATTTGTATTTGATGTAAGTCACCAGTATGCTCCATTTTCTGATCACTTAGCAATTAGACTAGTTCTGCAAACGAATCGTAAGGAGAATACCTTACGTGGTTACTGGAAATTGAATAATAATTTGTTAAACGATAAAATTTTTAATAGTCAGATTAAACATTTAGCTAATGAAATATTCTCAAATTGTGTGAGTAAGTCACATGCTGCTGATTGGGATTATTTTAAATTTAAAGCTAGAACTCTAGCTATAAACCGATCTAAAGCCTTAAGAGTGGTTAATGCCAGTAAGGAAGCTAATTTATTAAATAATATAAATGCCTTGATTAGAAAAGAAAATCTCTCTGTTCAAGAAATTACTCAGTTAAAATCCTGTCAATTAGAATTAGACCAGTTGTATATAGAAATTGTTAAAGGTGCCTTTGTTAGATCCAGAGCAAAGTGGATTGAGCAAGGAGAGAAAAATACAAGCTTCTTTTTCTCACTTGAGAAAAGAAATTTTAAAAGAAAGAGTATTTCTGCTCTACAAATAAATAATTCCTTATCAAAAAATCAGGAAGACATTGGAAATTTTATTTCAAATTTTTATAGAAACCTATATTCCCTTGACTCTCATGCAAGCCAAAACGGATCTTACCTACAACAAATAGAAAACTATATACCTCAGATAAGTAATGAGTTTAAAGTATTATGTGAAGCTCCAATTTCTTTAAATGAAATTAGGGATGCAATGAAATTAATGAAAAAAGGGAAGTCGCCTGGCTCTGATGGCCTAACATTAGAATTTTTTATACATTTTTGGGAATTTTTAGAGCAACCCTTTCTTTTAATGCTTCAAGAGTGTTTAGAGAATGAAACAATGACCCCTACTATGAAACAAGGTGTGATATCTCTCATTCCCAAACCAGACAAAGATCCAACTATTATTGACAATTGGCGTCCTATTACACTTCTAAATTTTGATTATAAATTACTTGCTTCCATATTTGCCAAAAGATTAAAACGACATTTACATTATATTATAAATGAAACGCAGACTGGATTTATAAAAGGGCGTCATATTAGTTGTAATACTCGACTTGTGCTGGATCTAATTGATTATAAAAATGAAATAGACTCTGATGCTATTATCCTATTCCTCGATTTTTACAAGGCTTTCGACACCGTAAAGCATGAATTCCTTTTAGACTCTTTGAAAGCCTTTGGATTCCCCTTAAAATTTCTTAATGTGGTACAAATGTTGTACAAAGATATTAATAGTTGTGTAATTCTAAATTCATGTACTTCACCAAGATTTCCTGTGCTTCGTGGTATACGACAGGGCTGTCCCTTGAGCCCATTCTTATTTTTATTTGTTGTAGAAACTCTATCTATAGATATTCTACACAATAATAATTTGGTTGGTATTAATATCTTTAACAGAGAGATTCGCATATCACAATTGGCAGATGACACTACACTATTTTTAAAGGATAAAGATCAAGCGTCTCCTGTTTTAACCATTATTAATGCATTCTCAGATGCTTCTGGACTCAAACTAAATTTATTAAAATGTGAAATTATTTGCTTGTATGACACCTTAGATGCAAAAATTGAAAATATACCGATCAAAGAGGAAGTAAAATACTTAGGAATTAATATAACAAAAAATCTAATTAGCAGACAGTTTTTAAATTTTTCAACAAGATTATCTAAAGTAAAATATATTTTTAATAGTTGGCTCCAAAGAGATTTATCAATTCTAGGCAGAGTCTTCTTAACCAAAACAGATGGGTTATCTAGATTTGTATACCCCTCATTATCTTTAGCAGTAGATAATCAGACCTCTAAAAAAATTGACAAAATTTTTCTTGATTTTATTTGGAATAATAAGCCTCACAAATTGAAGAAACATTTATTATCAAATAAAAGGAGTGAGGGGGGTCTTGAAGTCCTAAATTTTGATGACACCAATAATACTTTTAAAATCAATTGGCTAAAGAGATGTTTGCTTGGTTCAGACTCTATGTGGTATTTTATTCCAAACAATATATTTAAAAAGATTGGTGGCCTTTCTTTTTTAATGAAGTGCAATTACTCCATTGGTAAATTACCTATTAAATTAGCTCAATTCCATCAACAAGCTCTTTTAGCCTGGAAACTGACTTACAGCCACAACTTCTCACCCCACAAAACCATTCTATGGAATAATGGTGACATTAAGATAAATAATAAATCTTTTTTCTGGGATAAATGGTTTAACAAAAACATTATTTTTGTTTCTGATCTTTTTAACAGTAACGGTGATCTTTTAACTTATGAGAGTTTTATAAACATGTATCAATTCCCTATTCGCTATGGAATTCAAGTCAATTATAAAGGCTATACCTAGTGGATTATTATGTCTGATGAAAGCTGCTCTTAGTTATGAGGCAGGTACCAAACAATTGTCACAGTTACTCCTAGGAGGAAAATCTATTCTTAGTAAAGAATGCAATAATAAGTTTATACGTCAAGTGTCCCAGTCACATAACGCAATCACTCCTAGAGGAAAGTTTTTTTGGGGATCCATAATTGTTAATATTCAATGGAGGAAAACATGGTTATTACCATATAAATTCTGTATTCCTAATAAAATGAAAGAGGTGCACTTTAAAATTTTGCACAATATTTACCCATGTAATGCACTTTTATCCAAATATTGTGATGTTACTGATATTTGCACATTTTGTAAGAATGAGAGTGAAGACATTTGTCACTTATTTTTTTCTTGCGATGTATCATCACTGTTTTGGGATGATTTAAGCTCATACTGTTTCTCCAAGGTTAATATAAGTGGTAATTTGTACCTTAAGGATGTTATTTGCTATTTTGAAAACCAAAACAAGGCGTTAGAAGCCACTGTGAACTTTCTTATACTTGCTGGGAAATTTTATTTTCACAAACAGAGGTTTCTTAAAAAAAATCCAATCTTTATTGACTTCTTATGTGAAATAGAACATTTAATTAAATCTCTTAGATTAATTGAAAATAAGAAATGTACTTCTTTCTTGAGCAAATATGATGAGATCTTTCATGCTACTTGAATATTTATTTCTTTTTTTTATTATACTGTCTTTTTTTATTTTTATTTATATTTTATTTTTTTTATGTACTGTGTTTTAGTTTTACTCTTATCTTGTGTATGTAATGTGATTGTTGTGTAAAAGAACTGTTATCTTTTACTATATTCTAAATTGTATTATACAGTTTCTTGAAGCAATAAAAAAAAAAATTAAAAAAAAAAAAAAATTAAAAAAAAAAAAAAACCTGATTGGACCACAGAGACTCAGGAATCTGCGTCAGGGCGAGTTGCCGTCTGCTGTGGACAAAAATATATTAAATATATTTAATATATATATTTTTACGTTTTTGGTGCTGTGTAATATTCTGAGATACTTTATACGGTTCCTTTTACAGCATCCATGGTGTAAATTAAGCGTTTCCGGCGAATTGAATGCCAATGCAAAATCCGGTGCGTTTAAGGTCTGTTTTCTTTCAAAATCAGCGATCTCCACAAGCTGAGTGATATCCGATTTAAAGTGGGTCTCAGATTGTACAAGAAGCACTGCATTAAATTACATTTCCCCCGCCATATCCTTATAATATGAGCAATATATTTTACCCCAGTATATTCAATGGAGCTTCTGCGTTAGCCTGCCGATTCTGACGGGCGCGTGCGAGTAAACAGCTTTTTGTCTCGTTTTACGCTTGAGCAACTAAATAAATGCAAAAGTTTAGTTAACTGAAGGTATGTTAATGACATTACAACATCGATGCTGTATAAGGAACCGTATAAAATGGGAAAAAAAAGTTCACAATAACAGGTCACCGGAAGTGTATCAGCATGGAAACAGCACTAGCTCGGCATATACCCTATTTAAATAGGAACTTATATACATCTAATATATCTAGAAAACTACAGGAGTATTACATACTAAGCAACAGAATCCTGTGGTGCCACAGAAATGTTTAAGTGATACCACACACTACCACAAGAATACCGCAGGAGTATTACATACTGTACAACACAGAATCCTGTGGTAAAACATCCCAAAAAAAACAACAAAGTACTACACAATCATCACATGGTTTTTGTTTTGTACATTTGATGGTTTACCACATGAAATACCACATGCTACCACAAAAATATTACAGGAATATAACAGTAATACCACACGCTCTACCACAAGAATATCCCAGGAATATTACATATTGTATAACAGAATCCTGTGGTAAATACTACCACAATATGAAAGTGATACACTACCACAAGAATACTACAGGAGTATCACATACTGTACAGCACAGAATCATGTGGTAAAACGTCCCAAAAAACAACAAAGTACTACACAGTTACCACATAACATTTGATGGTTTACCACATAGAATACCGCAGGTAATGTTTGTAATGGAGGGTGTCGGTCATCTTGTTGTTTCAATTGCAAATTTATTCCAGTACACAAACATTTGCACACTGAAAAGTTTTTACAATAAATATGAATACATGTGATGTTACTTTGTAAGAATAGGTATTTCTTAATTAAACGACTTAAATGCAGAACATACTGATTTTACCTTGCACTGAGAAAAAAAAAATGTTTTAGAAAAAAACAGAACAAAAAAGCTAATTCTTGTGATATTGTACTGCAGAAATTGCTGTAGCAATCCTGTGATATTTAGCTGTGTTGGTATTACCACAAAAAAACAACAGAGAAACCACATACTTCATCCAATGGTAAATTCCTGTGAAATTTCACTGCAGAAAGTGCTGTAGTAATCCTGTCATATTTAGCTTTGCTCATTTTTTTGTGTGGTAAAGTTATGTTGTACTGCTGAAATACCACAGGATTACCACAGGACATTTTTGTAAATCCGGTCGCACACCAGAAGCGAACTTAAGTCCAACTTTTGTGCTACAGAAAAGCCCAACAGTTTGTAACGACATAAGGGCATGTGCTAGCTAGACAATATTTTAAATGTCATCCTCTAGTATTAATTATCATAAAAATTCACATTTTCAAAAGAACTCCTCGTATTATAGTAAAACAGATAGTGAAGGGTTAACTAGTGAGTCTTTTCGTCATTTTATTTGATTTCTTTTTTATTACTACAGGTTTGGAACAACATGAGGATCAGATTATTTATTATTATTATTATTATTAATTTATTTTTTTTGCTTTGGATGAAGTTTTTATATTTTTATTGTTTTTATTCAATGATATGTGCATGATTGTGATAAATGTAGGCAGTTCCTTTGAAAATATGCTATATGTACCAGGGATGTCAAACTCCTGGAGGGCCGCAGCCCAGCAGAATTTAGTTCCAGCCCTGCTTCAACACACTACCTTTAGATTTAGTTTGATCAGGTGTGTTTAATTAGTATAACTGCAGTGTTACCCTGTAGATTGTGCAGTAAATAACTGTAAAATAGCCAGTGTTTTGCTGTAATAAAAGGAAACAGTATTTTACTGTAAAAGGAGTAGACTTTGTATGAAATTGTGTAGTGCAAAGAATAAATTACAGTAATTTATTTTATGTACTCATTACAACTTTGACAATAAATAGCAAATTACTGTTCAACCATTACCGTCCCATCCACTCTGATGCTTTATGTTGCTAATTATAGAGACGTGCATTTTGAAGGCTGAAAACAATGATTTGGGCATCACCACACACTCCCACAGGCTGTCTGTCTTAAAAAGTTTTCAGAAAATGCTGGCCCTTTAAGGGAGTCAGGTGTTTGATTTGTTTACTGCTGAGTGTGCTTCATTCTCTGTCCATCAATTCAGATGTAGAGTCTGATATGTTTTAGGCTTTAAATAAGAATCTACAATGAGTAAGTAAAATGTGTTCAAATGTTTTTGAGGGTTTCTAAAATAAGGCTGTGTTTTAAGTTATATTGTTGTTATCTTGAACTGTGTACTTGAAAGCTACATTGTTAGCTAGTTAGCCCCTCCTCGTATAACTTCTTACATTTATTGTATATTGCATACTGCCATAATGTACAGATGTTAACAGTTTTATGTATCTTTCTGGCAACTAAGCCAAAATTAAATTCCATCGCCTCAGTAAGGTAACATGTGCACAGAAATCATCACAGGGAATCACAAAAACATATGATACACTTAACCATCCACACACAAAAGCTCCACTGTCAGCTCCCAGGTTGTGAGTTTGTTGCTAAGTATTTTTCAGAGCTGTTTCCACCTATGAATTTATATTAGAAACAATAGAAAAGTTTGTTGTCATGAGATTTTTTAAGTAAATAATAATTATAACAATAAAATATTGGATTCTTTGGTTTTTCGGTGTTGCCGACTTTATTTTTGTTTATATAATTATTTGTAACTTTTTATTGAGAATTGAGTTTTTAATTATTTTAAACTTTAACATTTAAAATAATTAGTTTTTTTTTTTTTTTTTTTTTTTTTTGCATGGTCAGCATTGAGGAGAGAGTAACACATTTCACCGCAGCACTTTTTGTGTGTGTGTGTGCATGTGTGTATAATACCTATACCTGCTGCAGTCAACCTTAAACCTACAGTAGGTTGACATAAAACCAAAACAACACCCATTCTTGTCTTAGGACATTTTATTTGGCAAATTTTAAAATAACAGTAAGTATATGTGACATGTTAAATATATAGTATAATTTGCTGGTTTTAAACATACAGAATAATAATAAATATAGTTATGAAACAACCATAACACCAAATGTTGACTAATGAAAGTACATTTATAACAACTATTTATTTGTTAGACTTCTGTATTGTCAAACCATGTTGCATACAAATGCATTCAACAGACTTATATGACAGTGCATTGCTGTAGAGGACAAATAAAACACGAGACAGGTGTTTAGAAAGAGTATAGTTTATTTAGTTTGACATGCAAACTTATCTAAACAAGACACACTTTCAGAAAACAGCCCGGAAACATTATAATGCGCGCGCTCGTGAATATAACCCGCGGTTGTCTTCAACTGTTGTCTTCAATAGTCCTTCTTTGCTCAACAACTGAGCTGAAAAACAAAGCAAAACATTACAACAGTCAGACATGGAGCAAAGAGCATAGAATTACCAAGAGGCGACACTCTACAATTTGGGAAACAATAACGCGCTTTTTGAATAATATAAATAAATAAAAAGCAGCTGCTTTCCATCGCGACAGCAATGACGAGCGATCGCTATCACTTGAAACTGGCGGAATCCGGGTCTGTTGCTCTTGGTTATTCTAAGCTCTTTGCTAAAGGTTTAATCATAACAGTTACCGTGGTTTCTATTTCAAACTATAGTAAACTAAAGTTTGAAACTATAGTTTAAAATAGAAGATGAGTGGGCCTCGCTACTCCCACCCACCATAACCCTCGCAGCGAGGTCCCACTACCGGCCGCCCGTGTTTCCCCGAGGGTCCTCGGGGTTATGTTCTCCCTGCCTAGGGCTCAAAGGCCGCCTCGCTGACAGAGCACACGAGCTTTATAGGAATGCATATGCAAATTTTTACAAGGCACGTCACTGTTGTCTCGCTGTCATGGCGAGCGCTGAGGAGGGCTCACCTGATTGGACCACAGAGACTCAGGAATCTGCGTCAGGGCGGGTTGCCGTTTGCTGTGGACAAAAATATATTAAATATATTTAATATATATATTTTTACGTTTTTGGTGCTGTGTAATATTCTGAGATACTTTATACGGTTCCTTTTACAGCATCCATGGTGTAAATTAAGCGTTTCCGGCGAATTGAATGCCAATGCAAAATCCGGTGCGTTTAAGGTCTGTTTTCTTTCAAAATCAGCGATCTCCACAAGCTGAGTGATATCCGATTTAAAGTGGGTCTCAGATTGTACAAGAAGCACTGCATTAAATTACATTTCCCCCGCCATATCCTTATAATATGAGCAATATATTTTACCCCAGTATATTCAATGGAGCTTCTGCGTTAGCCTGCCGATTCTGACGGGCGCGTGCGAGTAAACAGCTTTTTGTCTCGTTTTACGCTTGAGCAACTAAATAAATGCAAAAGTTTATTTAACTGAAGGTATGTTAATGACATTACAACATCGATGCTGTATAAGGAACCGTATAAAATGGGAAAAAAAAGTTCACAATAACAGGTCACCGGAAGTGTATCAGCATGGAAACAGCACTAGCTCGGCATATACCCTATTTAAATAGGAACTTATATACATCTAATATATCTAGAAAACTACAGGAGTATTACATACTAAGCAACAGAATCCTGTGGTGCCACAGAAATGTTTAAGTGATACCACACACTACCACAAGAATACCGCAGGAGTATTACATACTGTACAACACAGAATCCTGTGGTAAAACATCCCAAAAAAAACAACAAAGTACTACACAATCATCACATGGTTTTTGTTTTGTACATTTGATGGTTTACCACATGAAATACCACATGCTACCACAAAAATATTACAGGAATATAACAGTAATACCACACGCTCTACCACAAGAATATCCCAGGAATATTACATATTGTATAACAGAATCCTGTGGTAAATACTACCACAATATGAAAGTGATACACTACCACAAGAATACTACAGGAGTATCACATACTGTACAGCACAGAATCATGTGGTAAAACGTCCCAAAAAACAACAAAGTACTACACAGTTACCACATAACATTTGATGGTTTACCACATAGAATACCGCAGGTAATGTTTGTAATGGAGGGTGTCGGTCATCTTGTTGTTTCAATTGCAAATTTATTCCAGTACACAAACATTTGCACACTGAAAAGTTTTTACAATAAATATGAATACATGTGATGTTACTTTGTAAGAATAGGTATTTCTTAATTAAACGACTTAAATGCAGAACATACTGATTTTACCTTGCACTGAGAAAAAAAAAATGTTTTAGAAAAAAACAGAACAAAAAAGCTAATTCTTGTGATATTGTACTGCAGAAATTGCTGTAGCAATCCTGTGATATTTAGCTGTGTTGGTATTACCACACAAAAACAACAGAGAAACCACATACTTCATCCAATGGTAAATTCCTGTGAAATTTCACTGCAGAAAGTGCTGTAGTAATCCTGTCATATTTAGCTTTGCTCATTTTTTTGTGTGGTAAATTTATGTTGTACTGCTGAAATACCACAGGATTACCACAGGACATTTTTGTAAATCCGGTCGCACACCAGAAGCGAACTTAAGTCCAACTTTTGTGCTACAGAAAAGCCCAACAGTTTGTAACGACATAAGGGCATGTGCTAGCTAGACAATATTTTAAATGTCATCCTCTAGTATTAATTATCATAAAAATTCACATTTTCAAAAGAACTCCTCGTATTATAGTAAAACAGATAGTGAAGGGTTAACTAGTGAGTCTTTTCGTCATTTTATTTGATTTCTTTTTTATTACTACAGGTTTGGAACAACATGAGGATCAGATTATTTATTATTATTATTATTATTAATTTATTTTTTTTGCTTTGGATGAAGTTTTTATATTTTTATTGTTTTTATTCAATGATATGTGCATGATTGTGATAAATGTAGGCAGTTCCTTTGAAAATATGCTATATGTACCAGGGATGTCAAACTCCTGGAGGGCCGCAGCCCAGCAGAATTTAGTTCCAGCCCTGCTTCAACACACTACCTTTAGATTTAGTTTGATCAGGTGTGTTTAATTAGTATAACTGCAGTGTTACCCTGTAGATTGTGCAGTAAATAACTGTAAAATAGCCAGTGTTTTGCTGTAATAAAAGGAAACAGTATTTTACTGTAAAAGGAGTAGACTTTGTATGAAATTGTGTAGTGCAAAGAATAAATTACAGTAATTTATTTTATGTACTCATTACAACTTTGACAATAAATAGCAAATTACTGTTCAACCATTACCGTCCCATCCACTCTGATGCTTTATGTTGCTAATTATAGAGACGTGCATTTTGAAGGCTGAAAACAATGATTTGGGCATCACCACACACTCCCACAGGCTGTCTGTCTTAAAAAGTTTTCAGAAAATGCTGGCCCTTTAAGGGAGTCAGGTGTTTGATTTGTTTACTGCTGAGTGTGCTTCATTCTCTGTCCATCAATTCAGATGTAGAGTCTGATATGTTTTAGGCTTTAAATAAGAATCTACAATGAGTAAGTAAAATGTGTTCAAATGTTTTTGAGGGTTTCTAAAATAAGGCTGTGTTTTAAGTTATATTGTTGTTATCTTGAACTGTGTACTTGAAAGCTACATTGTTAGCTAGTTAGCCCCTCCTCGTATAACTTCTTACATTTATTGTATATTGCATACTGCCATAATGTACAGATGTTAACAGTTTTATGTATCTTTCTGGCAACTAAGCCAAAATTAAATTCCATCGCCTCAGTAAGGTAACATGTGCACAGAAATCATCACAGGGAATCACAAAAACATATGATACACTTAACCATCCACACACAAAAGCTCCACTGTCAGCTCCCAGGTTGTGAGTTTGTTGCTAAGTATTTTTCAGAGCTGTGTTTCCACCTATGAATTTATATTAGAAACAATAGAAAAGTTTGTTGTCATGAGATTTTTTAAGTAAATAATAATTATAACAATAAAATATTGGATTCTTTGGTTTTTCGGTGTTGCCGACTTTATTTTTGTTTATATGATTATTTGTAACTTTTTATTGAGAATTGAGTTTTTAATTATTTTAAACTTTAACATTTAAAATAATTAGGTTTTTTTTTTTTTTTTTTTTTTTGCATGGTCAGCATTGAGGAGAGAGTAACACATTTCACCGCAGCACTTTGTGTGTGTGTGTGTGCATGTGTGTATAATACCTATACCTGCTGCAGTCAACCTTAAACCTACAGTAGGTTGACATAAAACCAAAACAACACCCATTCTTGTCTTAGGACATTTTATTTGGCAAATTTTAAAATAACAGTAAGTATATGTGACATGTTAAATATATAGTATAATTTGCTGGTTTTAAACATACAGAATAATAATAAATATAGTTATGAAACAACCATAACACCAAATGTTGACTAATGAAAGTACATTTATAACAACTATTTATTTGTTAGACTTCTGTATTGTCAAACCATGTTGCATACAAATGCATTCAACAGACTTATATGACAGTGCATTGCTGTAGAGGACAAATAAAACACGAGACAGGTGTTTAGAAAGAGTATAGTTTATTTAGTTTGACATGCAAACTTATCTAAACAAGACACACTTTCAGAAAACAGCCCGGAAACATTATAATGCGCGCGCTCGTGAATATAACCCGCGGTTGTCTTCAACTGTTGTCTTCAATAGTCCTTCTTTGCTCAACAACTGAGCTGAAAAACAAAGCAAAACATTACAACAGTCAGACATGGAGCAAAGAGCATAGAATTACCAAGAGGCGACACTCTACAATTTGGGAAACAATAACGCGCTTTTTGAATAATATAAATAAATAAAAAGCAGCTGCTTTCCATCGCGACAGCAATGACGAGCGATCGCTATCACTTGAAACTGGCGGAATCCGGGTCTGTTGCTCTTGGTTATTCTAAGCTCTTTGCTAAAGGTTTAATCATAACAGTTACCGTGGTTTCTATTTCAAACTATAGTAAACTAAAGTTTGAAACTATAGTTTAAAATAGAAGATGAGTGGGCCTCGCTACTCCCACCCACCATAACCCTCGCAGCGAGGTCCCACTACCGGCCGCCCGTGTTTCCCCGAGGGTCCTCGGGGTTATGTTCTCCCTGCCTAGGGCTCAAAGGCCGCCTCGCTGACAGAGCACACGAGCTTTATAGGAATGCATATGCAAATTTTTACAAGGCACGTCACTGTTGTCTCGCTGTCATGGCGAGCGCTGAGGAGGGCTCACCTGATTGGACCACAGAGACTCAGGAATCTGCGTCAGGGCGGGTTGCCGTTTGCTGTGGACAAAAATATATTAAATATATTTAATATATATATTTTTACGTTTTTGGTGCTGTGTAATATTCTGAGATACTTTATACGGTTCCTTTTACAGCATCCATGGTGTAAATTAAGCGTTTCCGGCGAATTGAATGCCAATGCAAAATCCGGTGCGTTTAAGGTCTGTTTTCTTTCAAAATCAGCGATCTCCACAAGCTGAGTGATATCCGATTTAAAGTGGGTCTCAGATTGTACAAGAAGCACTGCATTAAATTACATTTCCCCCGCCATATCCTTATAATATGAGCAATATATTTTACCCCAGTATATTCAATGGAGCTTCTGCGTTAGCCTGCCGATTCTGACGGGCGCGTGCGAGTAAACAGCTTTTTGTCTCGTTTTACGCTTGAGCAACTAAATAAATGCAAAAGTTTATTTAACTGAAGGTATGTTAATGACATTACAACATCGATGCTGTATAAGGAACCGTATAAAATGGGAAAAAAAAGTTCACAATAACAGGTCACCGGAAGTGTATCAGCATGGAAACAGCACTAGCTCGGCATATACCCTATTTAAATAGGAACTTATATACATCTAATATATCTAGAAAACTACAGGAGTATTACATACTAAGCAACAGAATCCTGTGGTGCCACAGAAATGTTTAAGTGATACCACACACTACCACAAGAATACCGCAGGAGTATTACATACTGTACAACACAGAATCCTGTGGTAAAACATCCCAAAAAAAACAACAAAGTACTACACAATCATCACATGGTTTTTGTTTTGTACATTTGATGGTTTACCACATGAAATACCACATGCTACCACAAAAATATTACAGGAATATAACAGTAATACCACACGCTCTACCACAAGAATATCCCAGGAATATTACATATTGTATAACAGAATCCTGTGGTAAATACTACCACAATATGAAAGTGATACACTACCACAAGAATACTACAGGAGTATCACATACTGTACAGCACAGAATCATGTGGTAAAACGTCCCAAAAAACAACAAAGTACTACACAGTTACCACATAACATTTGATGGTTTACCACATAGAATACCGCAGGTAATGTTTGTAATGGAGGGTGTCGGTCATCTTGTTGTTTCAATTGCAAATTTATTCCAGTACACAAACATTTGCACACTGAAAAGTTTTTACAATAAATATGAATACATGTGATGTTACTTTGTAAGAATAGGTATTTCTTAATTAAACGACTTAAATGCAGAACATACTGATTTTACCTTGCACTGAGAAAAAAAAAATGTTTTAGAAAAAAACAGAACAAAAAAGCTAATTCTTGTGATATTGTACTGCAGAAATTGCTGTAGCAATCCTGTGATATTTAGCTGTGTTGGTATTACCACACAAAAACAACAGAGAAACCACATACTTCATCCAATGGTAAATTCCTGTGAAATTTCACTGCAGAAAGTGCTGTAGTAATCCTGTCATATTTAGCTTTGCTCATTTTTTTGTGTGGTAAATTTATGTTGTACTGCTGAAATACCACAGGATTACCACAGGACATTTTTGTAAATCCGGTCGCACACCAGAAGCGAACTTAAGTCCAACTTTTGTGCTACAGAAAAGCCCAACAGTTTGTAACGACATAAGGGCATGTGCTAGCTAGACAATATTTTAAATGTCATCCTCTAGTATTAATTATCATAAAAATTCACATTTTCAAAAGAACTCCTCGTATTATAGTAAAACAGATAGTGAAGGGTTAACTAGTGAGTCTTTTCGTCATTTTATTTGATTTCTTTTTTATTACTACAGGTTTGGAACAACATGAGGATCAGATTATTTATTATTATTATTATTATTAATTTATTTTTTTTGCTTTGGATGAAGTTTTTATATTTTTATTGTTTTTATTCAATGATATGTGCATGATTGTGATAAATGTAGGCAGTTCCTTTGAAAATATGTACCAGGGATGTCAAACTCCTGGAGGGCCGCAGCCCAGCAGAATTTAGTTCCAGCCCTGCTTCAACACACTACCTTTAGATTTAGTTTGATCAGGTGTGTTTAATTAGTATAACTGCAGTGTTACCCTGTAGATTGTGCAGTAAATAACTGTAAAATAGCCAGTGTTTTGCTGTAATAAAAGGAAACAGTATTTTACTGTAAAAGGAGTAGACTTTGTATGAAATTGTGTAGTGCAAAGAATAAATTACAGTAATTTATTTTATGTACTCATTACAACTTTGACAATAAATAGCAAATTACTGTTCAACCATTACCGTCCCATCCACTCTGATGCTTTATGTTGCTAATTATAGAGACGTGCATTTTGAAGGCTGAAAACAATGATTTGGGCATCACCACACACTCCCACAGGCTGTCTGTCTTAAAAAGTTTTCAGAAAATGCTGGCCCTTTAAGGGAGTCAGGTGTTTGATTTGTTTACTGCTGAGTGTGCTTCATTCTCTGTCCATCAATTCAGATGTAGAGTCTGATATGTTTTAGGCTTTAAATAAGAATCTACAATGAGTAAGTAAAATGTGTTCAAATGTTTTTGAGGGTTTCTAAAATAAGGCTGTGTTTTAAGTTATATTGTTGTTATCTTGAACTGTGTACTTGAAAGCTACATTGTTAGCTAGTTAGCCCCTCCTCGTATAACTTCTTACATTTATTGTATATTGCATACTGCCATAATGTACAGATGTTAACAGTTTTATGTATCTTTCTGGCAACTAAGCCAAAATTAAATTCCATCGCCTCAGTAAGGTAACATGTGCACAGAAATCATCACAGGGAATCACAAAAACATATGATACACTTAACCATCCACACACAAAAGCTCCACTGTCAGCTCCCAGGTTGTGAGTTTGTTGCTAAGTATTTTTCAGAGCTGTGTTTCCACCTATGAATTTATATTAGAAACAATAGAAAAGTTTGTTGTCATGAGATTTTTTAAGTAAATAATAATTATAACAATAAAATATTGGATTCTTTGGTTTTTCGGTGTTGCCGACTTTATTTTTGTTTATATAATTATTTGTAACTTTTTATTGAGAATTGAGTTTTTAATTATTTTAAACTTTAACATTTAAAATAATTAGTTTTTTTTTTTTTTTTTTTTTTTTGCATGGTCAGCATTGAGGAGAGAGTAACACATTTCACCGCAGCACTTTGTGTGTGTGTGTGTGCATGTGTGTATAATACCTATACCTGCTGCAGTCAACCTTAAACCTACAGTAGGTTGACATAAAACCAAAACAACACCCATTCTTGTCTTAGGACATTTTATTTGGCAAATTTTAAAATAACAGTAAGTATATGTGACATGTTAAATATATAGTATAATTTGCTGGTTTTAAACATACAGAATAATAATAAATATAGTTATGAAACAACCATAACACCAAATGTTGACTAATGAAAGTACATTTATAACAACTATTTATTTGTTAGACTTCTGTATTGTCAAACCATGTTGCATACAAATGCATTCAACAGACTTATATGACAGTGCATTGCTGTAGAGGACAAAAAAAACACGAGACAGGTGTTTAGAAAGAGTATAGTTTATTTAGTTTGACATGCAAACTTATCTAAACAAGACACACTTTCAGAAAACAGCCCGGAAACATTATAATGCGCGCGCTCGTGAATATAACCCGCGGTTGTCTTCAACTGTTGTCTTCAATAGTCCTTCTTTGCTCAACAACTGAGCTGAAAAACAAAGCAAAACATTACAACAGTCAGACATGGAGCAAAGAGCATAGAATTACCAAGAGGCGACACTCTACAATTTGGGAAACAATAACGCGCTTTTTGAATAATATAAATAAATAAAAAGCAGCTGCTTTCCATCGCGACAGCAATGACGAGCGATCGCTATCACTTGAAACTGGCGGAATCCGGGTCTGTTGCTCTTGGTTATTCTAAGCTCTTTGCTAAAGGTTTAATCATAACAGTTACCGTGGTTTCTATTTCAAACTATAGTAAACTAAAGTTTGAAACTATAGTTTAAAATAGAAGATGAGTGGGCCTCGCTACTCCCACCCACCATAACCCTCGCAGCGAGGTCCCACTACCGGCCGCCCGTGTTTCCCCGAGGGTCCTCGGGGTTATGTTCTCCCTGCCTAGGGCTCAAAGGCCGCCTCGCTGACAGAGCACACGAGCTTTATAGGAATGCATATGCAAATTTTTACAAGGCACGTCACTGTTGTCTCGCTGTCATGGCGAGCGCTGAGGAGGGCTCACCTGATTGGACCACAGAGACTCAGGAATCTGCGTCAGGGCGGGTTGCCGTTTGCTGTGGACAAAAATATATTAAATATATTTAATATATATATTTTTACGTTTTTGGTGCTGTGTAATATTCTGAGATACTTTATACGGTTCCTTTTACAGCATCCATGGTGTAAATTAAGCGTTTCCGGCGAATTGAATGCCAATGCAAAATCCGGTGCGTTTAAGGTCTGTTTTCTTTCAAAATCAGCGATCTCCACAAGCTGAGTGATATCCGATTTAAAGTGGGTCTCAGATTGTACAAGAAGCACTGCATTAAATTACATTTCCCCCGCCATATCCTTATAATATGAGCAATATATTTTACCCCAGTATATTCAATGGAGCTTCTGCGTTAGCCTGCCGATTCTGACGGGCGCGTGCGAGTAAACAGCTTTTTGTCTCGTTTTACGCTTGAGCAACTAAATAAATGCAAAAGTTTATTTAACTGAAGGTATGTTAATGACATTACAACATCGATGCTGTATAAGGAACCGTATAAAATGGGAAAAAAAAGTTCACAATAACAGGTCACCGGAAGTGTATCAGCATGGAAACAGCACTAGCTCGGCATATACCCTATTTAAATAGGAACTTATATACATCTAATATATCTAGAAAACTACAGGAGTATTACATACTAAGCAACAGAATCCTGTGGTGCCACAGAAATGTTTAAGTGATACCACACACTACCACAAGAATACCGCAGGAGTATTACATACTGTACAACACAGAATCCTGTGGTAAAACATCCCAAAAAAAACAACAAAGTACTACACAATCATCACATGGTTTTTGTTTTGTACATTTGATGGTTTACCACATGAAATACCACATGCTACCACAAAAATATTACAGGAATATAACAGTAATACCACACGCTCTACCACAAGAATATCCCAGGAATATTACATATTGTATAACAGAATCCTGTGGTAAATACTACCACAATATGAAAGTGATACACTACCACAAGAATACTACAGGAGTATCACATACTGTACAGCACAGAATCATGTGGTAAAACGTCCCAAAAAACAACAAAGTACTACACAGTTACCACATAACATTTGATGGTTTACCACATAGAATACCGCAGGTAATGTTTGTAATGGAGGGTGTCGGTCATCTTGTTGTTTCAATTGCAAATTTATTCCAGTACACAAACATTTGCACACTGAAAAGTTTTTACAATAAATATGAATACATGTGATGTTACTTTGTAAGAATAGGTATTTCTTAATTAAACGACTTAAATGCAGAACATACTGATTTTACCTTGCACTGAGAAAAAAAAATGTTTTAGAAAAAAACAGAACAAAAAAGCTAATTCTTGTGATATTGTACTGCAGAAATTGCTGTAGCAATCCTGTGATATTTAGCTGTGTTGGTATTACCACACAAAAACAACAGAGAAACCACATACTTCATCCAATGGTAAATTCCTGTGAAATTTCACTGCAGAAAGTGCTGTAGTAATCCTGTCATATTTAGCTTTGCTAATTTTTTTGTGTGGTAAATTTATGTTGTACTGCTGAAATACCACAGGATTACCACAGGACATTTTTGTAAATCCGGTCGCACACCAGAAGCGAACTTAAGTCCAACTTTTGTGCTACAGAAAAGCCCAACAGTTTGTAACGACATAAGGGCATGTGCTAGCTAGACAATATTTTAAATGTCATCCTCTAGTATTAATTATCATAAAAATTCACATTTTCAAAAGAACTCCTCGTATTATAGTAAAACAGATAGTGAAGGGTTAACTAGTGAGTCTTTTCGTCATTTTATTTGATTTCTTTTTTATTACTACAGGTTTGGAACAACATGAGGATCAGATTATTTATTATTATTATTATTATTAATTTATTTTTTTTGCTTTGGATGAAGTTTTTATATTTTTATTGTTTTTATTCAATGATATGTGCATGATTGTGATAAATGTAGGCAGTTCCTTTGAAAATATGTACCAGGGATGTCAAACTCCTGGAGGGCCGCAGCCCAGCAGAATTTAGTTCCAGCCCTGCTTCAACACACTACCTTTAGATTTAGTTTGATCAGGTGTGTTTAATTAGTATAACTGCAGTGTTACCCTGTAGATTGTGCAGTAAATAACTGTAAAATAGCCAGTGTTTTGCTGTAATAAAAGGAAACAGTATTTTACTGTAAAAGGAGTAGACTTTGTATGAAATTGTGTAGTGCAAAGAATAAATTACAGTAATTTATTTTATGTACTCATTACAACTTTGACAATAAATAGCAAATTACTGTTCAACCATTACCGTCCCATCCACTCTGATGCTTTATGTTGCTAATTATAGAGACGTGCATTTTGAAGGCTGAAAACAATGATTTGGGCATCACCACACACTCCCACAGGCTGTCTGTCTTAAAAAGTTTTCAGAAAATGCTGGCCCTTTAAGGGAGTCAGGTGTTTGATTTGTTTACTGCTGAGTGTGCTTCATTCTCTGTCCATCAATTCAGATGTAGAGTCTGATATGTTTTAGGCTTTAAATAAGAATCTACAATGAGTAAGTAAAATGTGTTCAAATGTTTTTGAGGGTTTCTAAAATAAGGCTGTGTTTTAAGTTATATTGTTGTTATCTTGAACTGTGTACTTGAAAGCTACATTGTTAGCTAGTTAGCCCCTCCTCGTATAACTTCTTACATTTATTGTATATTGCATACTGCCATAATGTACAGATGTTAACAGTTTTATGTATCTTTCTGGCAACTAAGCCAAAATTAAATTCCATCGCCTCAGTAAGGTAACATGTGCACAGAAATCATCACAGGGAATCACAAAAACATATGATACACTTAACCATCCACACACAAAAGCTCCACTGTCAGCTCCCAGGTTGTGAGTTTGTTGCTAAGTATTTTTCAGAGCTGTGTTTCCACCTATGAATTTATATTAGAAACAATAGAAAAGTTTGTTGTCATGAGATTTTTTAAGTAAATAATAATTATAACAATAAAATATTGGATTCTTTGGTTTTTCGGTGTTGCCGACTTTATTTTTGTTTATATAATTATTTGTAACTTTTTATTGAGAATTGAGTTTTTAATTATTTTAAACTTTAACATTTAAAATAATTAGTTTTTTTTTTTTTTTTTTTTTTTTGCATGGTCAGCATTGAGGAGAGAGTAACACATTTCACCGCAGCACTTTGTGTGTGTGTGTGTGCATGTGTGTATAATACCTATACCTGCTGCAGTCAACCTTAAACCTACAGTAGGTTGACATAAAACCAAAACAACACCCATTCTTGTCTTAGGACATTTTATTTGGCAAATTTTAAAATAACAGTAAGTATATGTGACATGTTAAATATATAGTATAATTTGCTGGTTTTAAACATACAGAATAATAATAAATATAGTTATGAAACAACCATAACACCAAATGTTGACTAATGAAAGTACATTTATAACAACTATTTATTTGTTAGACTTCTGTATTGTCAAACCATGTTGCATACAAATGCATTCAACAGACTTATATGACAGTGCATTGCTGTAGAGGACAAAAAAAACACGAGACAGGTGTTTAGAAAGAGTATAGTTTATTTAGTTTGACATGCAAACTTATCTAAACAAGACACACTTTCAGAAAACAGCCCGGAAACATTATAATGCGCGCGCTCGTGAATATAACCCGCGGTTGTCTTCAACTGTTGTCTTCAATAGTCCTTCTTTGCTCAACAACTGAGCTGAAAAACAAAGCAAAACATTACAACAGTCAGACATGGAGCAAAGAGCATAGAATTACCAAGAGGCGACACTCTACAATTTGGGAAACAATAACGCGCTTTTTGAATAATATAAATAAATAAAAAGCAGCTGCTTTCCATCGCGACAGCAATGACGAGCGATCGCTATCACTTGAAACTGGCGGAATCCGGGTCTGTTGCTCTTGGTTATTCTAAGCTCTTTACTAAAGGTTTAATCATAACAGTTACCGTGGTTTCTATTTCAAACTATAGTAAACTAAAGTTTGAAACTATAGTTTAAAATAGAAGATGAGTGGGCCTCGCTACTCCCACCCACCATAACCCTCGCAGCGAGGTCCCACTACCGGCCGCCCGTGTTTCCCCGAGGGTCCTCGGGGTTATGTTCTCCCTGCCTAGGGCTCAAAGGCCGCCTCGCTGACAGAGCACACGAGCTTTATAGGAATGCATATGCAAATTTTTACAAGGCACGTCACTGTTGTCTCGCTGTCATGGCGAGCGCTGAGGAGGGCTCACCTGATTGGACCACAGAGACTCAGGAATCTGCGTCAGGGCGGGTTGCCGTTTGCTGTGGACAAAAATATATTAAATATATTTAATATATATATTTTTACGTTTTTGGTGCTGTGTAATATTCTGAGATACTTTATACGGTTCCTTTTACAGCATCCATGGTGTAAATTAAGCGTTTCCGGCGAATTGAATGCCAATGCAAAATCCGGTGCGTTTAAGGTCTGTTTTCTTTCAAAATCAGCGATCTCCACAAGCTGAGTGATATCCGATTTAAAGTGGGTCTCAGATTGTACAAGAAGCACTGCATTAAATTACATTTCCCCCGCCATATCCTTATAATATGAGCAATATATTTTACCCCAGTATATTCAATGGAGCTTCTGCGTTAGCCTGCCGATTCTGACGGGCGCGTGCGAGTAAACAGCTTTTTGTCTCGTTTTACGCTTGAGCAACTAAATAAATGCAAAAGTTTATTTAACTGAAGGTATGTTAATGACATTACAACATCGATGCTGTATAAGGAACCGTATAAAATGGGAAAAAAAAGTTCACAATAACAGGTCACCGGAAGTGTATCAGCATGGAAACAGCACTAGCTCGGCATATACCCTATTTAAATAGGAACTTATATACATCTAATATATCTAGAAAACTACAGGAGTATTACATACTAAGCAACAGAATCCTGTGGTGCCACAGAAATGTTTAAGTGATACCACACACTACCACAAGAATACCGCAGGAGTATTACATACTGTACAACACAGAATCCTGTGGTAAAACATCCCAAAAAAAACAACAAAGTACTACACAATCATCACATGGTTTTTGTTTTGTACATTTGATGGTTTACCACATGAAATACCACATGCTACCACAAAAATATTACAGGAATATAACAGTAATACCACACGCTCTACCACAAGAATATCCCAGGAATATTACATATTGTATAACAGAATCCTGTGGTAAATACTACCACAATATGAAAGTGATACACTACCACAAGAATACTACAGGAGTATCACATACTGTACAGCACAGAATCATGTGGTAAAACGTCCCAAAAAACAACAAAGTACTACACAGTTACCACATAACATTTGATGGTTTACCACATAGAATACCGCAGGTAATGTTTGTAATGGAGGGTGTCGGTCATCTTGTTGTTTCAATTGCAAATTTATTCCAGTACACAAACATTTGCACACTGAAAAGTTTTTACAATAAATATGAATACATGTGATGTTACTTTGTAAGAATAGGTATTTCTTAATTAAACGACTTAAATGCAGAACATACTGATTTTACCTTGCACTGAGAAAAAAAAAATGTTTTAGAAAAAAACAGAACAAAAAAGCTAATTCTTGTGATATTGTACTGCAGAAATTGCTGTAGCAATCCTGTGATATTTAGCTGTGTTGGTATTACCACACAAAAACAACAGAGAAACCACATACTTCATCCAATGGTAAATTCCTGTGAAATTTCACTGCAGAAAGTGCTGTAGTAATCCTGTCATATTTAGCTTTGCTCATTTTTTTGTGTGGTAAATTTATGTTGTACTGCTGAAATACCACAGGATTACCACAGGACATTTTTGTAAATCCGGTCGCACACCAGAAGCGAACTTAAGTCCAACTTTTGTGCTACAGAAAAGCCCAACAGTTTGTAACGACATAAGGGCATGTGCTAGCTAGACAATATTTTAAATGTCATCCTCTAGTATTAATTATCATAAAAATTCACATTTTCAAAAGAACTCCTCGTATTATAGTAAAACAGATAGTGAAGGGTTAACTAGTGAGTCTTTTCGTCATTTTATTTGATTTCTTTTTTATTACTACAGGTTTGGAACAACATGAGGATCAGATTATTTATTATTATTATTATTATTAATTTATTTTTTTTGCTTTGGATGAAGTTTTTATATTTTTATTGTTTTTATTCAATGATATGTGCATGATTGTGATAAATGTAGGCAGTTCCTTTGAAAATATGCTATATGTACCAGGGATGTCAAACTCCTGGAGGGCCGCAGCCCAGCAGAATTTAGTTCCAGCCCTGCTTCAACACACTACCTTTAGATTTAGTTTGATCAGGTGTGTTTAATTAGTATAACTGCAGTGTTACCCTGTAGATTGTGCAGTAAATAACTGTAAAATAGCCAGTGTTTTGCTGTAATAAAAGGAAACAGTATTTTACTGTAAAAGGAGTAGACTTTGTATGAAATTGTGTAGTGCAAAGAATAAATTACAGTAATTTATTTTATGTACTCATTACAACTTTGACAATAAATAGCAAATTACTGTTCAACCATTACCGTCCCATCCACTCTGATGCTTTATGTTGCTAATTATAGAGACGTGCATTTTGAAGGCTGAAAACAATGATTTGGGCATCACCACACACTCCCACAGGCTGTCTGTCTTAAAAAGTTTTCAGAAAATGCTGGCCCTTTAAGGGAGTCAGGTGTTTGATTTGTTTACTGCTGAGTGTGCTTCATTCTCTGTCCATCAATTCAGATGTAGAGTCTGATATGTTTTAGGCTTTAAATAAGAATCTACAATGAGTAAGTAAAATGTGTTCAAATGTTTTTGAGGGTTTCTAAAATAAGGCTGTGTTTTAAGTTATATTGTTGTTATCTTGAACTGTGTACTTGAAAGCTACATTGTTAGCTAGTTAGCCCCTCCTCGTATAACTTCTTACATTTATTGTATATTGCATACTGCCATAATGTACAGATGTTAACAGTTTTATGTATCTTTCTGGCAACTAAGCCAAAATTAAATTCCATCGCCTCAGTAAGGTAACATGTGCACAGAAATCATCACAGGGAATCACAAAAACATATGATACACTTAACCATCCACACACAAAAGCTCCACTGTCAGCTCCCAGGTTGTGAGTTTGTTGCTAAGTATTTTTCAGAGCTGTGTTTCCACCTATGAATTTATATTAGAAACAATAGAAAAGTTTGTTGTCATGAGATTTTTTAAGTAAATAATAATTATAACAATAAAATATTGGATTCTTTGGTTTTTCGGTGTTGCCGACTTTATTTTTGTTTATATAATTATTTGTAACTTTTTATTGAGAATTGAGTTTTTAATTATTTTAAACTTTAACATTTAAAATAATTAGTTTTTTTTTTTTTTTTTTTTTTTTGCATGGTCAGCATTGAGGAGAGAGTAACACATTTCACCGCAGCACTTTGTGTGTGTGTGTGTGCATGTGTGTATAATACCTATACCTGCTGCAGTCAACCTTAAACCTACAGTAGGTTGACATAAAACCAAAACAACACCCATTCTTGTCTTAGGACATTTTATTTGGCAAATTTTAAAATAACAGTAAGTATATGTGACATGTTAAATATATAGTATAATTTGCTGGTTTTAAACATACAGAATAATAATAAATATAGTTATGAAACAACCATAACACCAAATGTTGACTAATGAAAGTACATTTATAACAACTATTTATTTGTTAGACTTCTGTATTGTCAAACCATGTTGCATACAAATGCATTCAACAGACTTATATGACAGTGCATTGCTGTAGAGGACAAATAAAACACGAGACAGGTGTTTAGAAAGAGTATAGTTTATTTAGTTTGACATGCAAACTTATCTAAACAAGACACACTTTCAGAAAACAGCCCGGAAACATTATAATGCGCGCGCTCGTGAATATAACCCGCGGTTGTCTTCAACTGTTGTCTTCAATAGTCCTTCTTTGCTCAACAACTGAGCTGAAAAACAAAGCAAAACATTACAACAGTCAGACATGGAGCAAAGAGCATAGAATTACCAAGAGGCGACACTCTACAATTTGGGAAACAATAACGCGCTTTTTGAATAATATAAATAAATAAAAAGCAGCTGCTTTCCATCGCGACAGCAATGACGAGCGATCGCTATCACTTGAAACTGGCGGAATCCGGGTCTGTTGCTCTTGGTTATTCTAAGCTCTTTGCTAAAGGTTTAATCATAACAGTTACCGTGGTTTCTATTTCAAACTATAGTAAACTAAAGTTTGAAACTATAGTTTAAAATAGAAGATGAGTGGGCCTCGCTACTCCCACCCACCATAACCCTCGCAGCGAGGTCCCACTACCGGCCGCCCGTGTTTCCCCGAGGGTCCTCGGGGTTATGTTCTCCCTGCCTAGGGCTCAAAGGCCGCCTCGCTGACAGAGCACACGAGCTTTATAGGAATGCATATGCAAATTTTTACAAGGCACGTCACTGTTGTCTCGCTGTCATGGCGAGCGCTGAGGAGGGCTCACCTGATTGGACCACAGAGACTCAGGAATCTGCGTCAGGGCGGGTTGCCGTTTGCTGTGGACAAAAATATATTAAATATATTTAATATATATATTTTTACGTTTTTGGTGCTGTGTAATATTCTGAGATACTTTATACGGTTCCTTTTACAGCATCCATGGTGTAAATTAAGCGTTTCCGGCGAATTGAATGCCAATGCAAAATCCGGTGCGTTTAAGGTCTGTTTTCTTTCAAAATCAGCGATCTCCACAAGCTGAGTGATATCCGATTTAAAGTGGGTCTCAGATTGTACAAGAAGCACTGCATTAAATTACATTTCCCCCGCCATATCCTTATAATATGAGCAATATATTTTACCCCAGTATATTCAATGGAGCTTCTGCGTTAGCCTGCCGATTCTGACGGGCGCGTGCGAGTAAACAGCTTTTTGTCTCGTTTTACGCTTGAGCAACTAAATAAATGCAAAAGTTTATTTAACTGAAGGTATGTTAATGACATTACAACATCGATGCTGTATAAGGAACCGTATAAAATGGGAAAAAAAAGTTCACAATAACAGGTCACCGGAAGTGTATCAGCATGGAAACAGCACTAGCTCGGCATATACCCTATTTAAATAGGAACTTATATACATCTAATATATCTAGAAAACTACAGGAGTATTACATACTAAGCAACAGAATCCTGTGGTGCCACAGAAATGTTTAAGTGATACCACACACTACCACAAGAATACCGCAGGAGTATTACATACTGTACAACACAGAATCCTGTGGTAAAACATCCCAAAAAAAACAACAAAGTACTACACAATCATCACATGGTTTTTGTTTTGTACATTTGATGGTTTACCACATGAAATACCACATGCTACCACAAAAATATTACAGGAATATAACAGTAATACCACACGCTCTACCACAAGAATATCCCAGGAATATTACATATTGTATAACAGAATCCTGTGGTAAATACTACCACAATATGAAAGTGATACACTACCACAAGAATACTACAGGAGTATCACATACTGTACAGCACAGAATCATGTGGTAAAACGTCCCAAAAAACAACAAAGTACTACACAGTTACCACATAACATTTGATGGTTTACCACATAGAATACCGCAGGTAATGTTTGTAATGGAGGGTGTCGGTCATCTTGTTGTTTCAATTGCAAATTTATTCCAGTACACAAACATTTGCACACTGAAAAGTTTTTACAATAAATATGAATACATGTGATGTTACTTTGTAAGAATAGGTATTTCTTAATTAAACGACTTAAATGCAGAACATACTGATTTTACCTTGCACTGAGAAAAAAAAAATGTTTTAGAAAAAAACAGAACAAAAAAGCTAATTCTTGTGATATTGTACTGCAGAAATTGCTGTAGCAATCCTGTGATATTTAGCTGTGTTGGTATTACCACACAAAAACAACAGAGAAACCACATACTTCATCCAATGGTAAATTCCTGTGAAATTTCACTGCAGAAAGTGCTGTAGTAATCCTGTCATATTTAGCTTTGCTCATTTTTTTGTGTGGTAAATTTATGTTGTACTGCTGAAATACCACAGGATTACCACAGGACATTTTTGTAAATCCGGTCGCACACCAGAAGCGAACTTAAGTCCAACTTTTGTGCTACAGAAAAGCCCAACAGTTTGTAACGACATAAGGGCATGTGCTAGCTAGACAATATTTTAAATGTCATCCTCTAGTATTAATTATCATAAAAATTCACATTTTCAAAAGAACTCCTCGTATTATAGTAAAACAGATAGTGAAGGGTTAACTAGTGAGTCTTTTCGTCATTTTATTTGATTTCTTTTTTATTACTACAGGTTTGGAACAACATGAGGATCAGATTATTTATTATTATTATTATTATTAATTTATTTTTTTTGCTTTGGATGAAGTTTTTATATTTTTATTGTTTTTATTCAATGATATGTGCATGATTGTGATAAATGTAGGCAGTTCCTTTGAAAATATGTACCAGGGATGTCAAACTCCTGGAGGGCCGCAGCCCAGCAGAATTTAGTTCCAGCCCTGCTTCAACACACTACCTTTAGATTTAGTTTGATCAGGTGTGTTTAATTAGTATAACTGCAGTGTTACCCTGTAGATTGTGCAGTAAATAACTGTAAAATAGCCAGTGTTTTGCTGTAATAAAAGGAAACAGTATTTTACTGTAAAAGGAGTAGACTTTGTATGAAATTGTGTAGTGCAAAGAATAAATTACAGTAATTTATTTTATGTACTCATTACAACTTTGACAATAAATAGCAAATTACTGTTCAACCATTACCGTCCCATCCACTCTGATGCTTTATGTTGCTAATTATAGAGACGTGCATTTTGAAGGCTGAAAACAATGATTTGGGCATCACCACACACTCCCACAGGCTGTCTGTCTTAAAAAGTTTTCAGAAAATGCTGGCCCTTTAAGGGAGTCAGGTGTTTGATTTGTTTACTGCTGAGTGTGCTTCATTCTCTGTCCATCAATTCAGATGTAGAGTCTGATATGTTTTAGGCTTTAAATAAGAATCTACAATGAGTAAGTAAAATGTGTTCAAATGTTTTTGAGGGTTTCTAAAATAAGGCTGTGTTTTAAGTTATATTGTTGTTATCTTGAACTGTGTACTTGAAAGCTACATTGTTAGCTAGTTAGCCCCTCCTCGTATAACTTCTTACATTTATTGTATATTGCATACTGCCATAATGTACAGATGTTAACAGTTTTATGTATCTTTCTGGCAACTAAGCCAAAATTAAATTCCATCGCCTCAGTAAGGTAACATGTGCACAGAAATCATCACAGGGAATCACAAAAACATATGATACACTTAACCATCCACACACAAAAGCTCCACTGTCAGCTCCCAGGTTGTGAGTTTGTTGCTAAGTATTTTTCAGAGCTGTGTTTCCACCTATGAATTTATATTAGAAACAATAGAAAAGTTTGTTGTCATGAGATTTTTTAAGTAAATAATAATTATAACAATAAAATATTGGATTCTTTGGTTTTTCGGTGTTGCCGACTTTATTTTTGTTTATATAATTATTTGTAACTTTTTATTGAGAATTGAGTTTTTAATTATTTTAAACTTTAACATTTAAAATAATTAGTTTTTTTTTTTTTTTTTTTTTTTGCATGGTCAGCATTGAGGAGAGAGTAACACATTTCACCGCAGCACTTTGTGTGTGTGTGTGTGCATGTGTGTATAATACCTATACCTGCTGCAGTCAACCTTAAACCTACAGTAGGTTGACATAAAACCAAAACAACACCCATTCTTGTCTTAGGACATTTTATTTGGCAAATTTTAAAATAACAGTAAGTATATGTGACATGTTAAATATATAGTATAATTTGCTGGTTTTAAACATACAGAATAATAATAAATATAGTTATGAAACAACCATAACACCAAATGTTGACTAATGAAAGTACATTTATAACAACTATTTATTTGTTAGACTTCTGTATTGTCAAACCATGTTGCATACAAATGCATTCAACAGACTTATATGACAGTGCATTGCTGTAGAGGACAAAAAAAACACGAGACAGGTGTTTAGAAAGAGTATAGTTTATTTAGTTTGACATGCAAACTTATCTAAACAAGACACACTTTCAGAAAACAGCCCGGAAACATTATAATGCGCGCGCTCGTGAATATAACCCGCGGTTGTCTTCAACTGTTGTCTTCAATAGTCCTTCTTTGCTCAACAACTGAGCTGAAAAACAAAGCAAAACATTACAACAGTCAGACATGGAGCAAAGAGCATAGAATTACCAAGAGGCGACACTCTACAATTTGGGAAACAATAACGCGCTTTTTGAATAATATAAATAAATAAAAAGCAGCTGCTTTCCATCGCGACAGCAATGACGAGCGATCGCTATCACTTGAAACTGGCGGAATCCGGGTCTGTTGCTCTTGGTTATTCTAAGCTCTTTACTAAAGGTTTAATCATAACAGTTACCGTGGTTTCTATTTCAAACTATAGTAAACTAAAGTTTGAAACTATAGTTTAAAATAGAAGATGAGTGGGCCTCGCTACTCCCACCCACCATAACCCTCGCAGCGAGGTCCCACTACCGGCCGCCCGTGTTTCCCCGAGGGTCCTCGGGGTTATGTTCTCCCTGCCTAGGGCTCAAAGGCCGCCTCGCTGACAGAGCACACGAGCTTTATAGGAATGCATATGCAAATTTTTACAAGGCACGTCACTGTTGTCTCGCTGTCATGGCGAGCGCTGAGGAGGGCTCACCTGATTGGACCACAGAGACTCAGGAATCTGCGTCAGGGCGGGTTGCCGTTTGCTGTGGACAAAAATATATTAAATATATTTAATATATATATTTTTACGTTTTTGGTGCTGTGTAATATTCTGAGATACTTTATACGGTTCCTTTTACAGCATCCATGATGTAAATTAAGCGTTTCCGGCGAATTGAATGCCAATGCAAAATCCGGTGCGTTTAAGGTCTGTTTTCTTTCAAAATCAGCGATCTCCACAAGCTGAGTGATATCCGATTTAAAGTGGGTCTCAGATTGTACAAGAAGCACTGCATTAAATTACATTTCCCCCGCCATATCCTTATAATATGAGCAATATATTTTACCCCAGTATATTCAATGGAGCTTCTGCGTTAGCCTGCCGATTCTGACGGGCGCGTGCGAGTAAACAGCTTTTTGTCTCGTTTTACGCTTGAGCAACTAAATAAATGCAAAAGTTTATTTAACTGAAGGTATGTTAATGACATTACAACATCGATGCTGTATAAGGAACCGTATAAAATGGGAAAAAAAAGTTCACAATAACAGGTCACCGGAAGTGTATCAGCATGGAAACAGCACTAGCTCGGCATATACCCTATTTAAATAGGAACTTATATACATCTAATATATCTAGAAAACTACAGGAGTATTACATACTAAGCAACAGAATCCTGTGGTGCCACAGAAATGTTTAAGTGATACCACACACTACCACAAGAATACCGCAGGAGTATTACATACTGTACAACACAGAATCCTGTGGTAAAACATCCCAAAAAAAACAACAAAGTACTACACAATCATCACATGGTTTTTGTTTTGTACATTTGATGGTTTACCACATGAAATACCACATGCTACCACAAAAATATTACAGGAATATAACAGTAATACCACACGCTCTACCACAAGAATATCCCAGGAATATTACATATTGTATAACAGAATCCTGTGGTAAATACTACCACAATATGAAAGTGATACACTACCACAAGAATACTACAGGAGTATCACATACTGTACAGCACAGAATCATGTGGTAAAACGTCCCAAAAAACAACAAAGTACTACACAGTTACCACATAACATTTGATGGTTTACCACATAGAATACCGCAGGTAATGTTTGTAATGGAGGGTGTCGGTCATCTTGTTGTTTCAATTGCAAATTTATTCCAGTACACAAACATTTGCACACTGAAAAGTTTTTACAATAAATATGAATACATGTGATGTTACTTTGTAAGAATAGGTATTTCTTAATTAAACGACTTAAATGCAGAACATACTGATTTTACCTTGCACTGAGAAAAAAAAATGTTTTAGAAAAAAACAGAACAAAAAAGCTAATTCTTGTGATATTGTACTGCAGAAATTGCTGTAGCAATCCTGTGATATTTAGCTGTGTTGGTATTACCACACAAAAACAACAGAGAAACCACATACTTCATCCAATGGTAAATTCCTGTGAAATTTCACTGCAGAAAGTGCTGTAGTAATCCTGTCATATTTAGCTTTGCTCATTTTTTTGTGTGGTAAATTTATGTTGTACTGCTGAAATACCACAGGATTACCACAGGACATTTTTGTAAATCCGGTCGCACACCAGAAGCGAACTTAAGTCCAACTTTTGTGCTACAGAAAAGCCCAACAGTTTGTAACGACATAAGGGCATGTGCTAGCTAGACAATATTTTAAATGTCATCCTCTAGTATTAATTATCATAAAAATTCACATTTTCAAAAGAACTCCTCGTATTATAGTAAAACAGATAGTGAAGGGTTAACTAGTGAGTCTTTTCGTCATTTTATTTGATTTCTTTTTTATTACTACAGGTTTGGAACAACATGAGGATCAGATTATTTATTATTATTATTATTATTAATTTATTTTTTTTGCTTTGGATGAAGTTTTTATATTTTTATTGTTTTTATTCAATGATATGTGCATGATTGTGATAAATGTAGGCAGTTCCTTTGAAAATATGCTATATGTACCAGGGATGTCAAACTCCTGGAGGGCCGCAGCCCAGCAGAATTTAGTTCCAGCCCTGCTTCAACACACTACCTTTAGATTTAGTTTGATCAGGTGTGTTTAATTAGTATAACTGCAGTGTTACCCTGTAGATTGTGCAGTAAATAACTGTAAAATAGCCAGTGTTTTGCTGTAATAAAAGGAAACAGTATTTTACTGTAAAAGGAGTAGACTTTGTATGAAATTGTGTAGTGCAAAGAATAAATTACAGTAATTTATTTTATGTACTCATTACAACTTTGACAATAAATAGCAAATTACTGTTCAACCATTACCGTCCCATCCACTCTGATGCTTTATGTTGCTAATTATAGAGACGTGCATTTTGAAGGCTGAAAACAATGATTTGGGCATCACCACACACTCCCACAGGCTGTCTGTCTTAAAAAGTTTTCAGAAAATGCTGGCCCTTTAAGGGAGTCAGGTGTTTGATTTGTTTACTGCTGAGTGTGCTTCATTCTCTGTCCATCAATTCAGATGTAGAGTCTGATATGTTTTAGGCTTTAAATAAGAATCTACAATGAGTAAGTAAAATGTGTTCAAATGTTTTTGAGGGTTTCTAAAATAAGGCTGTGTTTTAAGTTATATTGTTGTTATCTTGAACTGTGTACTTGAAAGCTACATTGTTAGCTAGTTAGCCCCTCCTCGTATAACTTCTTACATTTATTGTATATTGCATACTGCCATAATGTACAGATGTTAACAGTTTTATGTATCTTTCTGGCAACTAAGCCAAAATTAAATTCCATCGCCTCAGTAAGGTAACATGTGCACAGAAATCATCACAGGGAATCACAAAAACATATGATACACTTAACCATCCACACACAAAAGCTCCACTGTCAGCTCCCAGGTTGTGAGTTTGTTGCTAAGTATTTTTCAGAGCTGTGTTTCCACCTATGAATTTATATTAGAAACAATAGAAAAGTTTGTTGTCATGAGATTTTTTAAGTAAATAATAATTATAACAATAAAATATTGGATTCTTTGGTTTTTCGGTGTTGCCGACTTTATTTTTGTTTATATAATTATTTGTAACTTTTTATTGAGAATTGAGTTTTTAATTATTTTAAACTTTAACATTTAAAATAATTAGTTTTTTTTTTTTTTTTTTTTTGCATGGTCAGCATTGAGGAGAGAGTAACACATTTCACCGCAGCACTTTGTGTGTGTGTGTGTGCATGTGTGTATAATACCTATACCTGCTGCAGTCAACCTTAAACCTACAGTAGGTTGACATAAAACCAAAACAACACCCATTCTTGTCTTAGGACATTTTATTTGGCAAATTTTAAAATAACAGTAAGTATATGTGACATGTTAAATATATAGTATAATTTGCTGGTTTTAAACATACAGAATAATAATAAATATAGTTATGAAACAACCATAACACCAAATGTTGACTAATGAAAGTACATTTATAACAACTATTTATTTGTTAGACTTCTGTATTGTCAAACCATGTTGCATACAAATGCATTCAACAGACTTATATGACAGTGCATTGCTGTAGAGGACAAATAAAACACGAGACAGGTGTTTAGAAAGAGTATAGTTTATTTAGTTTGACATGCAAACTTATCTAAACAAGACACACTTTCAGAAAACAGCCCGGAAACATTATAATGCGCGCGCTCGTGAATATAACCCGCGGTTGTCTTCAACTGTTGTCTTCAATAGTCCTTCTTTGCTCAACAACTGAGCTGAAAAACAAAGCAAAACATTACAACAGTCAGACATGGAGCAAAGAGCATAGAATTACCAAGAGGCGACACTCTACAATTTGGGAAACAATAACGCGCTTTTTGAATAATATAAATAAATAAAAAGCAGCTGCTTTCCATCGCGACAGCAATGACGAGCGATCGCTATCACTTGAAACTGGCGGAATCCGGGTCTGTTGCTCTTGGTCATTCTAAGCTCTTTGCTAAAGGTTTAATCATAACAGTTACCGTGGTTTCTATTTCAAACTATAGTAAACTAAAGTTTGAAACTATAGTTTAAAATAGAAGATGAGTGGGCCTCGCTACTCCCACCCACCATAACCCTCGCAGCGAGGTCCCACTACCGGCCGCCCGTGTTTCCCCGAGGGTCCTCGGGGGTTATGTTCTCCCTGCCTAGGGCTCAAAGGCCGCCTCGCTGACAGAGCACACGAGCTTTATAGGAATGCATATGCAAATTTTTACAAGGCACGTCACTGTTGTCTCGCTGTCATGGCGAGCGCTGAGGAGGGCTCACCTGATTGGACCACAGAGACTCAGGAATCTGCGTCAGGGCGGGTTGCCGTTTGCTGTGGACAAAAATATATTAAATATATTTAATATATATATTTTTACGTTTTTGGTGCTGTGTATTATTCTGAGATACTTTATACGGTTCCTTTTACAGCATCCATGGTGTAAATTAAGCGTTTCCGGCGAATTGAATGCCAATGCAAAATCCGGTGCGTTTAAGGTCTGTTTTCTTTCAAAATCAGCGATCTCCACAAGCTGAGTGATATCCGATTTAAAGTGGGTCTCAGATTGTACAAGAAGCACTGCATTAAATTACATTTCCCCCGCCATATCCTTATAATATGAGCAATATATTTTACCCCAGTATATTCAATGGAGCTTCTGCGTTAGCCTGCCGATTCTGACGGGCGCGTGCGAGTAAACAGCTTTTTGTCTCGTTTTACGCTTGAGCAACTAAATAAATGCAAAAGTTTATTTAACTGAAGGTATGTTAATGACATTACAACATCGATGCTGTATAAGGAACCGTATAAAATGGGAAAAAAAAGTTCACAATAACAGGTCACCGGAAGTGTATCAGCATGGAAACAGCACTAGCTCGGCATATACCCTATTTAAATAGGAACTTATATACATCTAATATATCTAGAAAACTACAGGAGTATTACATACTAAGCAACAGAATCCTGTGGTGCCACAGAAATGTTTAAGTGATACCACACACTACCACAAGAATACCGCAGGAGTATTACATACTGTACAACACAGAATCCTGTGGTAAAACATCCCAAAAAAAACAACAACAAAGTACTACACAATCATCACATGGTTTTTGTTTTGTACATTTGATGGTTTACCACATGAAATACCACATGCTACCACAAAAATATTACAGGAATATAACAGTAATACCACACGCTCTACCACAAGAATATCCCAGGAATATTACATATTGTATAACAGAATCCTGTGGTAAATACTACCACAATATGAAAGTGATACACTACCACAAGAATACTACAGGAGTATCACATACTGTACAGCACAGAATCATGTGGTAAAACGTCCCAAAAAACAACAAAGTACTACACAGTTACCACATAACATTTGATGGTTTACCACATAGAATACCGCAGGTAATGTTTGTAATGGAGGGTGTCGGTCATCTTGTTGTTTCAATTGCAAATTTATTCCAGTACACAAACATTTGCACACTGAAAAGTTTTTACAATAAATATGAATACATGTGATGTTACTTTGTAAGAATAGGTATTTCTTAATTAAACGATTTAAATGCAGAACATACTGATTTTACCTTGCACTGAGAAAAAAAAAATGTTTTAGAAAAAAACAGAACAAAAAAGCTAATTCTTGTGATATTGTACTGCAGAAATTGCTGTAGCAATCCTGTGATATTTAGCTGTGTTGGTATTACCACACAAAAACAACAGAGAAACCACATACTTCATCCAATGGTAAATTCCTGTGAAATTTCACTGCAGAAAGTGCTGTAGTAATCCTGTCATATTTAGCTTTGCTCATTTTTTTGTGTGGTAAAGTTATGTTGTACTGCTGAAATACCACAGGATTACCACAGGACATTTTTGTAAATCCGGTCGCACACCAGAAGCGAACTTAAGTCCAACTTTTGTGCTACAGAAAAGCCCAACAGTTTGTAACGACATAAGGGCATGTGCTAGCTAGACAATATTTTAAATGTCATCCTCTAGTATTAATTATCATAAAAATTCACATTTTCAAAAGAACTCCTCGTATTATAGTAAAACAGATAGTGAAGGGTTAACTAGTGAGTCTTTTCGTCATTTTATTTGATTTCTTTTTTATTACTACAGGTTTGGAACAACATGAGGATCAGATTATTTATTATTATTATTATTATTAATTTATTTTTTTTGCTTTGGATGAAGTTTTTATATTTTTATTGTTTTTATTCAATGATATGTGCATGATTGTGATAAATGTAGGCAGTTCCTTTGAAAATATGTACCAGGGATGTCAAACTCCTGGAGGGCCGCAGCCCAGCAGAATTTAGTTCCAGCCCTGCTTCAACACACTACCTTTAGATTTAGTTTGATCAGGTGTGCTTAATTAGTATAACTGCAGTGTTACCCTGTAGATTGTGCAGTAAATAACTGTAAAATAGCCAGTGTTTTGCTGTAATAAAAGGAAACAGTATTTTACTGTAAAAGGAGTAGACTTTGTATGAAATTGTGTAGTGCAAAGAATAAATTACAGTAATTTATTTTATGTACTCATTACAACTTTGACAATAAATAGCAAATTACTGTTCAACCATTACCGTCCCATCCACTCTGATGCTTTATGTTGCTAATTATAGAGACGTGCATTTTGAAGGCTGAAAACAATGATTTGGGCATCACCACACACTCCCACAGGCTGTCTGTCTTAAAAAGTTTTCAGAAAATGCTGGCCCTTTAAGGGAGTCAGGTGTTTGATTTGTTTACTGCTGAGTGTGCTTCATTCTCTGTCCATCAATTCAGATGTAGAGTCTGATATGTTTTAGGCTTTAAATAAGAATCTACAATGAGTAAGTAAAATGTGTTCAAATGTTTTTGAGGGTTTCTAAAATAAGGCTGTGTTTTAAGTTATATTGTTGTTATCTTGAACTGTGTACTTGAAAGCTATACATTGTTAGCTAGTTAGCCCCTCCTCGTATAACTTCTTACATTTATTGTATATTGCATACTGCCATAATGTACAGATGTTAACAGTTTTATGTATCTTTCTGGCAACTAAGCCAAAATTAAATTCCATCGCCTCAGTAAGGTAACATGTGCACAGAAATCATCACAGGGAATCACAAAAACATATGATACACTTAACCATCCACACACAAAAGCTCCACTGTCAGCTCCCAGGTTGTGAGTTTGTTGCTAAGTATTTTTCAGAGCTGTGTTTCCACCTATGAATTTATATTAGAAACAATAGAAAAGTTTGTTGTCATGAGATTTTTTAAGTAAATAATAATTATAACAATAAAATATTGGATTCTTTGGTTTTTCGGTGTTGCCGACTTTATTTTTGTTTATATAATTATTTGTAACTTTTTATTGAGAATTGAGTTTTTAATTATTTTAAACTTTAACATTTAAAATAATTAGTTTTTTTTTTTTTTTTTTTTGCATGGTCAGCATTGAGGAGAGAGTAACACATTTCACCGCAGCACTTTGTGTGTGTGTGTGTGCATGTGTGTATAATACCTATACCTGCTGCAGTCAACCTTAAACCTACAGTAGGTTGACATAAAACCAAAACAACACCCATTCTTGTCTTAGGACATTTTATTTGGCAAATTTTAAAATAACAGTAAGTATATGTGACATGTTAAATATATAGTATAATTTGCTGGTTTTAAACATACAGAATAATAATAAATATAGTTATGAAACAACCATAACACCAAATGTTGACTAATGAAAGTACATTTATAACAACTATTTATTTGTTAGACTTCTGTATTGTCAAACCATGTTGCATACAAATGCATTCAACAGACTTATATGACAGTGCATTGCTGTAGAGGACAAAAAAAACACGAGACAGGTGTTTAGAAAGAGTATAGTTTATTTAGTTTGACATGCAAACTTATCTAAACAAGACACACTTTCAGAAAACAGCCCGGAAACATTATAATGCGCGCGCTCGTGAATATAACCCGCGGTTGTCTTCAACTGTTGTCTTCAATAGTCCTTCTTTGCTCAACAACTGAGCTGAAAAACAAAGCAAAACATTACAACAGTCAGACATGGAGCAAAGAGCATAGAATTACCAAGAGGCGACACTCTACAATTTGGGAAACAATAACGCGCTTTTTGAATAATATAAATAAATAAAAAGCAGCTGCTTTCCATCGCGACAGCAATGACGAGCGATCGCTATCACTTGAAACTGGCGGAATCCGGGTCTGTTGCTCTTGGTTATTCTAAGCTCTTTGCTAAAGGTTTAATCATAACAGTTACCGTGGTTTCTATTTCAAACTATAGTAAACTAAAGTTTGAAACTATAGTTTAAAATAGAAGATGAGTGGGCCTCGCTACTCCCACCCACCATAACCCTCGCAGCGAGGTCCCACTACCGGCCGCCCGTGTTTCCCCGAGGGTCCTCGGGGGTTATGTTCTCCCTGCCTAGGGCTCAAAGGCCGCCTCGCTGACAGAGCACACGAGCTTTATAGGAATGCATATGCAAATTTTTACAAGGCACGTCACTGTTGTCTCGCTGTCATGGCGAGCGCTGAGGAGGGCTCACCTGATTGGACCACAGAGACTCAGGAATCTGCGTCAGGGCGGGTTGCCGTTTGCTGTGGACAAAAATATATTAAATATATTTAATATATATATTTTTACGTTTTTGGTGCTGTGTAATATTCTGAGATACTTTATACGGTTCCTTTTACAGCATCCATGGTGTAAATTAAGCGTTTCCAGCGAATTGAATGCCAATGCAAAATCCGGTGCGTTTAAGGTCTGTTTTCTTTCAAAATCAGCGATCTCCACAAGCTGAGTGATATCCGATTTAAAGTGGGTCTCAGATTGTACAAGAAGCACTGCATTAAATTACATTTCCCCCGCCATATCCTTATAATATGAGCAATATATTTTACCCCAGTATATTCAATGGAGCTTCTGCGTTAGCCTGCCGATTCTGACGGGCGCGTGCGAGTAAACAGCTTTTTGTCTCGTTTTACGCTTGAGCAACTAAATAAATGCAAAAGTTTATTTAACTGAAGGTATGTTAATGACATTACAACATCGATGCTGTATAAGGAACCGTATAAAATGGGAAAAAAAAAGTTCACAATAACAGGTCACCGGAAGTGTATCAGCATGGAAACAGCACTAGCTCGGCATATACCCTATTTAAATAGGAACTTATATACATCTAATATATCTAGAAAACTACAGGAGTATTACATACTAAGCAACAGAATCCTGTGGTGCCACAGAAATGTTTAAGTGATACCACACACTACCACAAGAATACCGCAGGAGTATTACATACTGTACAACACAGAATCCTGTGGTAAAACATCCCAAAAAAAACAACAAAGTACTACACAATCATCACATGGTTTTTGTTTTGTACATTTGATGGTTTACCACATGAAATACCACATGCTACCACAAAAATATTACAGGAATATAACTGTAATACCACACGCTCTACCACAAGAATATCCCAGGAATATTACATATTGTATAACAGAATCCTGTGGTAAATACTACCACAATATGAAAGTGATACACTACCACAAGAATACTACAGGAGTATCACATACTGTACAGCACAGAATCATGTGGTAAAACGTCCCAAAAAACAACAAAGTACTACACAGTTACCACATAACATTTGATGGTTTACCACATAGAATACCGCAGGTAATGTTTGTAATGGAGGGTGTCGGTCATCTTGTTGTTTCAATTGCAAATTTATTCCAGTACACAAACATTTGCACACTGAAAAGTTTTTACAATAAATATGAATACATGTGATGTTACTTTGTAAGAATAGGTATTTCTTAATTAAACGACTTAAATGCAGAACATACTGATTTTACCTTGCACTGAGAAAAAAAAATGTTTTAGAAAAAAACAGAACAAAAAAGCTAATTTTTGTGATATTGTACTGCAGAAATTGCTGTAGCAATCCTGTGATATTTAGCTGTGTTGGTATTACCACACAAAAACAACAGAGAAACCACATACTTCATCCAATGGTAAATTCCTGTGAAATTTCACTGCAGAAAATGCTGTAGTAATCCTGTCATATTTAGCTTTGCTCATTTTTTTGTGTGGTAAAGTTATGTTGTACTGCTGAAATACCACAGGATTACCACAGGACATTTTTGTAAATCCGGTCGCACACCAGAAGCGAACTTAAGTCCAACTTTTGTGCTACAGAAAAGCCCAACAGTTTGTAACGACATAAGGGCATGTGCTAGCTAGACAATATTTTAAATGTCATCCTCTATTATTAATTATCATAAAAATTCACATTTTCAAAAGAACTCCTCGTATTATAGTAAAACAGATAGTGAAGGGTTAACTAGTGAGTCTTTTCGTCATTTTATTTGATTTCTTTTTTATTACTACAGGTTTGGAACAACATGAGGATCAGATTATTTATTATTATTATTATTATTAATTTATTTTTTTTGCTTTGGATGAAGTTTTTATATTTTTATTGTTTTTATTCAATGATATGTGCATGATTGTGATAAATGTAGGCAGTTCCTTTGAAAATATGTACCAGGGATGTCAAACTCCTGGAGGGCCGCAGCCCAGCAGAATTTAGTTCCAGCCCTGCTTCAACACACTACCTTTAGATTTAGTTTGATCAGGTGTGTTTAATTAGTATAACTGCAGTGTTACCCTGTAGATTGTGCAGTAAATAACTGTAAAATAGCCAGTGTTTTGCTGTAATAAAAGGAAACAGTATTTTACTGTAAAAGGAGTAGACTTTGTATGAAATTGTGTAGTGCAAAGAATAAATTACAGTAATTTATTTTATGTACTCATTACAACTTTGACAATAAATAGCAAATTACTGTTCAACCATTACCGTCCCATCCACTCTGATGCTTTATGTTGCTAATTATAGAGACGTGCATTTTGAAGGCTGAAAACAATGATTTGGGCATCACCACACACTCCCACAGGCTGTCTGTCTTAAAAAGTTTTCAGAAAATGCTGGCCCTTTAAGGGAGTCAGGTGTTTGATTTGTTTACTGCTGAGTGTGCTTCATTCTCTGTCCATCAATTCAGATGTAGAGTCTGATATGTTTTAGGCTTTAAATAAGAATCTACAATGAGTAAGTAAAATGTGTTCAAATGTTTTTGAGGGTTTCTAAAATAAGGCTGTGTTTTAAGTTATATTGTTGTTATCTTGAACTGTGTACTTGAAAGCTACATTGTTAGCTAGTTAGCCCCTCCTCGTATAACTTCTTACATTTATTGTATATTGCATACTGCCATAATGTACAGATGTTAACAGTTTTATGTATCTTTCTGGCAACTAAGCCAAAATTAAATTCCATCGCCTCAGTAAGGTAACATGTGCACAGAAATCATCACAGGGAATCACAAAAACATATGATACACTTAACCATCCACACACAAAAGCTCCACTGTCAGCTCCCAGGTTGTGAGTTTGTTGCTAAGTATTTTTCAGAGCTGTGTTTCCACCTATGAATTTATATTAGAAACAATAGAAAAGTTTGTTGTCATGAGATTTTTTAAGTAAATAATAATTATAACAATAAAATATTGGATTCTTTGGTTTTTCGGTGTTGCCGACTTTATTTTTGTTTATATAATTATTTGTAACTTTTTATTGAGAATTGAGTTTTTAATTATTTTAAACTTTAACATTTAAAATAATTAGTTTTTTTTTTTTTTTTTTTGCATGGTCAGCATTGAGGAGAGAGTAACACATTTCACCGCAGCACTTTGTGTGTGTGTGTGTGTATGTGTGTATAATACCTATACCTGCTGCAGTCAACCTAAAACCTACAGTAGGTTGACATAAAACCAAAACAACACCCATTCTTGTCTTAGGACATTTTATTTGGCAAATTTTAAAATAACAGTAAGTATATGTGACATGTTAAATATATAGTATAATTTGCTGGTTTTAAACATACAGAATAATAATAAATATAGTTATGAAACAACCATAACACCAAATGTTGACTAATGAAAGTACATTTATAACAACTATTTATTTGTTAGACTTCTGTATTGTCAAACCATGTTGCATACAAATGCATTCAACAGACTTATATGACAGTGCATTGCTGTAGAGGACAAATAAAACACGAGACAGGTGTTTAGAAAGAGTATAGTTTATTTAGTTTGACATGCAAACTCATCTAAACAAGACACACTTTCAGAAAACAGCCCGGAAACATTATAATGCGCGCGCTCGTGAATATAACCCGCGGTTGTCTTCAACTGTTGTCTTCAATAGTCCTTCTTTGCTCAACAACTGAGCTGAAAAACAAAGCAAAACATTACAACAGTCAGACATGGAGCAAAGAGCATAGAATTACCAAGAGGCGACACTCTACAATTTGGGAAACAATAACGCGCTTTTTGAATAATATAAATAAATAAAAAGCAGCTGCTTTCCATCGCGACAGCAATGACGAGCGATCGCTATCACTTGAAACTGGCGGAATCCGGGTCTGTTGCTCTTGGTCATTCTAAGCTCTTTGCTAAAGGTTTAATCATAACAGTTACCGTGGTTTCTATTTCAAACTATAGTAAACTAAAGTTTGAAACTATAGTTTAAAATAGAAGATGAGTGGGCCTCGCTACTCCCACCCACCATAACCCTCGCAGCGAGGTCCCACTACCGGCCGCCCGTGTTTCCCCGAGGGTCCTCGGGGGTTATGTTCTCCCTGCCTAGGGCTCAAAGGCCGCCTCGCTGACAGAGCACACGAGCTTTATAGGAATGCATATGCAAATTTTTACAAGGCACGTCACTGTTGTCTCGCTGTCATGGCGAGCGCTGAGGAGGGCTCACCTGATTGGACCACAGAGACTCAGGAATCTGCGTCAGGGCGAGTTGCCGTCTGCTGTGGACAAAAATATATTAAATATATTTAATATATATATTTTTACGTTTTTGGTGCTGTGTAATATTCTGAGATACTTTATACGGTTCCTTTTACAGCATCCATGGTGTAAATTAAGCGTTTCCGGCGAATTGAATGCCAATGCAAAATCCGGTGCGTTTAAGGTCTGTTTTCTTTCAAAATCAGCGATCTCCACAAGCTGAGTGATATCCGATTTAAAGTGGGTCTCAGATTGTACAAGAAGCACTGCATTAAATTACATTTCCCCCGCCATATCCTTATAATATGAGCAATATATTTTACCCCAGTATATTCAATGGAGCTTCTGCGTTAGCCTGCCGATTCTGACGGGCGCGTGCGAGTAAACAGCTTTTTGTCTCGTTTTACGCTTGAGCAACTAAATAAATGCAAAAGTTTATTTAACTGAAGGTATGTTAATGACATTACAACATCGATGCTGTATAAGGAACCGTATAAAATGGGGAAAAAAAGTTCACAATAACAGGTCACCGGAAGTGTATCAGCATGGAAACAGCACTAGCTCGGCATATACCCTATTTAAATAGGAACTTATATACATCTAATATATCTAGAAAACTACAGGAGTATTACATACTAAGCAACAGAATCCTGTGGTGCCACAGAAATGTTTAAGTGATACCACACACTACCACAAGAATACCGCAGGAGTATTACATACTGTACAACACAGAATCCTGTGGTAAAACATCCCAAAAAAAAACAACAAAGTACTACACAATCATCACATGGTTTTTGTTTTGTACATTTGATGGTTTACCACATGAAATACCACATGCTACCACAAAAATATTACAGGAATATAACAGTAATACCACACGCTCTACCACAAGAATATCCCAGGAATATTACATATTGTATAACAGAATCCTGTGGTAAATACTACCACAATATGAAAGTGATACACTACCACAAGAATACTACAGGAGTATCACATACTGTACAGCACAGAATCATGTGGTAAAACGTCCCAAAAAACAACAAAGTACTACACAGTTACCACATAACATTTGATGGTTTACCACATAGAATACCGCAGGTAATGTTTGTAATGGAGGGTGTCGGTCATCTTGTTGTTTCAATTGCAAATTTATTCCAGTACACAAACATTTGCACACTGAAAAGTTTTTACAATAAATATGAATACATGTGATGTTACTTTGTAAGAATAGGTATTTCTTAATGAAACGACTTAAATGCAGAACATACTGATTTTACCTTGCACTGAGAAAAAAAAAATGTTTTAGAAAAAAACAGAACAAAAAAGCTAATTCTTGTGATATTGTACTGCAGAAATTGCTGTAGCAATCCTGTGATATTTAGCTGTGTTGGTATTACCACACAAAAACAACAGAGAAACCACATACTTCATCCAATGGTAAATTCCTGTGAAATTTCACTGCAGAAAGTGCTGTAGTAATCCTGTCATATTTAGCTTTGCTCATTTTTTTGTGTGGTAAAGTTATGTTGTACTGCTGAAATACCACAGGATTACCACAGGACATTTTTGTAAATCCGGTCGCACACCAGAAGCGAACTTAAGTCCAACTTTTGTGCTACAGAAAAGCCCAACAGTTTGTAACGACATAAGGGCATGTGCTAGCTAGACAATATTTTAAATGTCATCCTCTAGTATTAATTATCATAAAAATTCACATTTTCAAAAGAACTCCTCGTATTATAGTAAAACAGATAGTGAAGGGTTAACTAGTGAGTCTTTTCGTCATTTTATTTGATTTCTTTTTTATTACTACAGGTTTGGAACAACATGAGGATCAGATTATTTATTATTATTATTATTATTAATTTATTTTTTTTGCTTTGGATGAAGTTTTTATATTTTTATTGTTTTTATTCAATGATATGTGCATGATTGTGATAAATGTAGGCAGTTCCTTTGAAAATATGCTATATGTACCAGGGATGTCAAACTCCTGGAGGGCCGCAGCCCAGCAGAATTTAGTTCCAGCCCTGCTTCAACACACTACCTTTAGATTTAGTTTGATCAGGTGTGTTTAATTAGTATAACTGCAGTGTTACCCTGTAGATTGTGCAGTAAATAACTGTAAAATAGCCAGTGTTTTGCTGTAATAAAAGGAAACAGTATTTTACTGTAAAAGGAGTAGACTTTGTATGAAATTGTGTAGTGCAAAGAATAAATTACAGTAATTTATTTTATGTACTCATTACAACTTTGACAATAAATAGCAAATTACTGTTCAACCATTACCGTCCCATCCACTCTGATGCTTTATGTTGCTAATTATAGAGACGTGCATTTTGAAGGCTGAAAACAATGATTTGGGCATCACCACACACTCCCACAGGCTGTCTGTCTTAAAAAGTTTTCAGAAAATGCTGGCCCTTTAAGGGAGTCAGGTGTTTGATTTGTTTACTGCTGAGTGTGCTTCATTCTCTGTCCATCAATTCAGATGTAGAGTCTGATATGTTTTAGGCTTTAAATAAGAATCTACAATGAGTAAGTAAAATGTGTTCAAATGTTTTTGAGGGTTTCTAAAATAAGGCTGTGTTTTAAGTTATATTGTTGTTATCTTGAACTGTGTACTTGAAAGCTACATTGTTAGCTAGTTAGCCCCTCCTCGTATAACTTCTTACATTTATTGTATATTGCATACTGCCATAATGTACAGATGTTAACAGTTTTATGTATCTTTCTGGCAACTAAGCCAAAATTAAATTCCATCGCCTCAGTAAGGTAACATGTGCACAGAAATCATCACAGGGAATCACAAAAACATATGATACACTTAACCATCCACACACAAAAGCTCCACTGTCAGCTCCCAGGTTGTGAGTTTGTTGCTAAGTATTTTTCAGAGCTGTGTTTCCACCTATGAATTTATATTAGAAACAATAGAAAAGTTTGTTGTCATGAGATTTTTTAAGTAAATAATAATTATAACAATAAAATATTGGATTCTTTGGTTTTTCGGTGTTGCCGACTTTATTTTTGTTTATATAATTATTTGTAACTTTTTATTGAGAATTGAGTTTTTAATTATTTTAAACTTTAACATTTAAAATAATTAGTTTTTTTTTTTTTTTTGCATGGTCAGCATTGAGGAGAGAGTAACACATTTCACCGCAGCACTTTGTGTGTGTGTGTGTGTGCATGTGTGTATAATACCTATACCTGCTGCAGTCAACCTTAAACCTACAGTAGGTTGACATAAAACCAAAACAACACCCATTCTTGTCTTAGGACATTTTATTTGGCAAATTTTAAAATAACAGTAAGTATATGTGACATGTTAAATATATAGTATAATTTGCTGGTTTTAAACATACAGAATAATAATAAATATAGTTATGAAACAACCATAACACCAAATGTTGACTAATGAAAGTACATTTATAACAACTATTTATTTGTTAGACTTCTGTATTGTCAAACCATGTTGCATACAAATGCATTCAACAGACTTATATGACAGTGCATTGCTGTAGAGGACAAATAAAACACGAGACAGGTGTTTAGAAAGAGTATAGTTTATTTAGTTTGACATGCAAACTTATCTAAACAAGACACACTTTCAGAAAACAGCCCGGAAACATTATAATGCGCGCGCTCGTGAATATAACCCGCGGTTGTCTTCAACTGTTGTCTTCAATAGTCCTTCTTTGCTCAACAACTGAGCTGAAAAACAAAGCAAAACATTACAACAGTCAGACATGGAGCAAAGAGCATAGAATTACCAAGAGGCGACACTCTACAATTTGGGAAACAATAACGCGCTTTTTGAATAATATAAATAAATAAAAAGCAGCTGCTTTCCATCGCGACAGCAATGACGAGCGATCGCTATCACTTGAAACTGGCGGAATCCGGGTCTGTTGCTCTTGGTCATTCTAAGCTCTTTGCTAAAGGTTTAATCATAACAGTTACCATGGTTTCTATTTCAAACTATAGTAAACTAAAGTTTGAAACTATAGTTTAAAATAGAAGATGAGTGGGCCTCGCTACTCCCACCCACCATGACCCTCGCAGCGAGGTCCCACTACCGGCCGCCCGTGTTTCCCCGAGGGTCCTCGGGGGTTATGTTCTCCCTGCCTAGGGCTCAAAGGCCGCCTCGCTGACAGAGCACACGAGCTTTATAGGAATGCATATGCAAATTTTTACAAGGCACGTCACTGTTGTCTCGCTGTCATGGCGAGCGCTGAGGAGGGCTCACCTGATTGGACCACAGAGACTCAGGAATCTGCGTCAGGGCGAGTTGCCGTCTGCTGTGGACAAAAATATATTAAATATATTTAATATATATATTTTTACATTTTTGGTGCTGTGTAATATTCTGAGATACTTTATAAGGTTCCTTTTACAGCATCCATGGTGTAAATTAAGCGTTTCCGGCGAATTGAATGCCAATGCAAAATCCGGTGCGTTTAAGGTCCGTTTTCTTTCAAAATCAGCGATCTCCACAAGCTGAGTGATATCCGATTTAAAGTGGGTCTCAGATTGTACAAGAAGCACTGCATTAAATTACATTTCCCCCGCCATATCCTTATAATATGAGCAATATATTTTACCCCAGTATATTCAATGGAGCTTCTGCGTTAGCCTGCCGATTCTGACGGGCGCGTGCGAGTAAACAGCTTTTTGTCTCGTTTTACGCTTGAGCAACTAAATAAATGCAAAAGTTTAGTTAACTGAAGGTATGTTAATGACATTACAACATCGATGCTGTATAAGGAACCGTATAAAATGGGAAAAAAAAGTTCACAATAACAGGTCACCGGAAGTGTATCAGCATGGAAACAGCACTAGCTCGGCATATACCCTATTTAAATAGGAACTTATATACATCTAATATATCTAGAAAACTACAGGAGTATTACATACTAAGCAACAGAATCCTGTGGTGCCACAGAAATGTTTAAGTGATACCACACACTACCACAAGAATACCGCAGGAGTATTACATACTGTACAACACAGAATCCTGTGGTAAAACATCCCAAAAAAAACAACAAAGTACTACACAATCATCACATGGTTTTTGTTTTGTACATTTGATGGTTTACCACATGAAATACCACATGCTACCACAAAAATATTACAGGAATATAACAGTAATACCACACGCTCTACCACAAGAATATCCCAGGAATATTACATATTGTATAACAGAATCCTGTGGTAAATACTACCACAATATGAAAGTGATACACTACCACAAGAATACTACAGGAGTATCACATACTGTACAGCACAGAATCATGTGGTAAAACGTCCCAAAAAACAACAAAGTACTACACAGTTACCACATAACATTTGATGGTTTACCACATAGAATACCGCAGGTAATGTTTGTAATGGAGGGTGTCGGTCATCTTGTTGTTTCAATTGCAAATTTATTCCAGTACACAAACATTTGCACACTGAAAAGTTTTTACAATAAATATGAATACATGTGATGTTACTTTGTAAGAATAGGTATTTCTTAATTAAACGACTTAAATGCAGAACATACTGATTTTACCTTGCACTGAGAAAAAAAAAATGTTTTAGAAAAAAACAGAACAAAAAAGCTAATTCTTGTGATATTGTACTGCAGAAATTGCTGTAGCAATCCTGTGATATTTAGCTGTGTTGGTATTACCACACAAAAACAACAAAGAAACCACATACTTCATCCAATGGTAAATTCCTGTGAAATTTCACTGCAGAAAGTGCTGTAGTAATCCTGTCATATTTAGCTTTGCTCATTTTTTTGTGTGGTAAAGTTATGTTGTACTGCTGAAATACCACAGGATTACCACAGGACATTTTTGTAAATCCGGTCGCACACCAGAAGCGAACTTAAGTCCAACTTTTGTGCTACAGAAAAGCCCAACAGTTTGTAACGACATAAGGGCATGTGCTAGCTAGACAATATTTTAAATGTCATCCTCTAGTATTAATTATCATAAAAATTCACATTTTCAAAAGAACTCCTCGTATTATAGTAAAACAGATAGTGAAGGGTTAACTAGTGAGTCTTTTCGTCATTTTATTTGATTTCTTTTTTATTACTACAGGTTTGGAACAACATGAGGATCAGATTATTTATTATTATTATTATTATTTACTTTTTTTGCTTTGGATGAAGTTTTTATATTTTTATTGTTTTTATTCAATGATATGTGCATGATTGTGATAAATGTAGGCAGTTCCTTTGAAAATATGCTATGTACCAGGGATGTCAAACTCCTGGAGGGCCGCAGCCCAGCAGAATTTAGTTCCAGCCCTGCTTCAACACACTACCTTTAGATTTAGTTTGATCAGGTGTGTTTAATTAGTATAACTGCAGTGTTACCCTGTAGATTGTGCAGTAAATAACTGTAAAATAGCCAGTGTTTTGCTGTAATAAAAGGAAACAGTATTTTACTGTAAAAGGAGTAGACTTTGTATGAAATTGTGTAGTGCAAAGAATAAATTACAGTAATTTATTTTATGTACTCATTACAACTTTGACAATAAATAGCAAATTACTGTTCAACCATTACCGTCCCATCCACTCTGATGCTTTATGTTGCTAATTATAGAGACGTGCATTTTGAAGGCTGAAAACAATGATTTGGGCATCACCACACACTCCCACAGGCTGTCTGTCTTAAAAAGTTTTCAGAAAATGCTGGCCCTTTAAGGGAGTCAGGTGTTTGATTTGTTTACTGCTGAGTGTGCTTCATTCTCTGTCCATCAATTCAGATGTAGAGTCTGATATGTTTTAGGCTTTAAATAAGAATCTACAATGAGTAAGTAAAATGTGTTCAAATGTTTTTGAGGGTTTCTAAAATAAGGCTGTGTTTTAAGTTATATTGTTGTTATCTTGAACTGTGTACTTGAAAGCTACATTGTTAGCTAGTTAGCCCCTCCTCGTATAACTTCTTACATTTATTGTATATTGCATACTGCCATAATGTACAGATGTTAACAGTTTTATGTATCTTTCTGGCAACTAAGCCAAAATTAAATTCCATCGCCTCAGTAAGGTAACATGTGCACAGAAATCATCACAGGGAATCACAAAAACATATGATACACTTAACCATCCACACACAAAAGCTCCACTGTCAGCTCCCAGGTTGTGAGTTTGTTGCTAAGTATTTTTCAGAGCTGTGTTTCCACCTATGAATTTATATTAGAAACAATAGAAAAGTTTGTTGTCATGAGATTTTTTAAGTAAATAATAATTATAACAATAAAATATTGGATTCTTTGGTTTTTCGGTGTTGCCGACTTTATTTTTGTTTATATAATTATTTGTAACTTTTTATTGAGAATTGAGTTTTTAATTATTTTAAACTTTAACATTTAAAATAATTAGTTTTTTTTTTTTTTTTGCATGGTCAGCATTGAGGAGAGAGTAACACATTTCACCGCAGCACTTTGTGTGTGTGTGTGTGCATGTGTGTATAATACCTATACCTGCTGCAGTCAACCTTAAACCTACAGTAGGTTGACATAAAACCAAAACAACACCCATTCTTGTCTTAGGACATTTTATTTGGCAAATTTTAAAATAACAGTAAGTATATGTGACATGTTAAATATATAGTATAATTTGCTGGTTTTAAACATACAGAATAATAATAAATATAGTTATGAAACAACCATAACACCAAATGTTGACTAATGAAAGTACATTTATAACAACTATTTATTTGTTAGACTTCTGTATTGTCAAACCATGTTGCATACAAATGCATTCAACAGACTTATATGACAGTGCATTGCTGTAGAGGACAAATAAAACACGAGACAGGTGTTTAGAAAGAGTATAGTTTATTTAGTTTGACATGCAAACTTATCTAAACAAGACACACTTTCAGAAAACAGCCCGGAAACATTATAATGCGCGCGCTCGTGAATATAACCCGCGGTTGTCTTCAACTGTTGTCTTCAATAGTCCTTCTTTGCTCAACAACTGAGCTGAAAAACAAAGCAAAACATTACAACAGTCAGACATGGAGCAAAGAGCATAGAATTACCAAGAGGCGACACTCTACAATTTGGGAAACAATAACGCGCTTTTTGAATAATATAAATAAATAAAAAGCAGCTGCTTTCCATCGCGACAGCAATGACGAGCGATCGCTATCACTTGAAACTGGCGGAATCCGGGTCTGTTGCTCTTGGTCATTCTAAGCTCTTTGCTAAAGGTTTAATCATAACAGTTACCGTGGTTTCTATTTCAAACTATAGTAAACTAAAGTTTGAAACTATAGTTTAAAATAGAAGATGAGTGGGCCTCGCTACTCCCACCCACCATAACCCTCGCAGCGAGGTCCCACTACCGGCCGCCCGTGTTTCCCCGAGGGTCCTCGGGGGTTATGTTCTCCCTGCCTAGGGCTCAAAGGCCGCCTCGCTGACAGAGCACACGAGCTTTATAGGAATGCATATGCAAATTTTTACAAGGCACGTCACTGTTGTCTCGCTGTCATGGCGAGCGCTGAGGAGGGCTCACCTGATTGGACCACAGAGACTCAGGAATCTGCGTCAGGGCGGGTTGCCGTCTGCTGTGGACAAAAATATATTAAATATATTTAATATATATATTTTTGCGTTTTTGGTGCTGTGTAATATTCTGAGATACTTTATACGGTTCCTTTTACAGCATCCATGGTGTAAATTAAGCGTTTCCGGCGAATTGAATGCCAATGCAAAATCCGGTGCGTTTAAGGTCTGTTTTCTTTCAAAATCAGCGATCTCCACAAGCTGAGTGATATCCGATTTAAAGTGGGTCTCAGATTGTACAAGAAGCACTGCATTAAATTACATTTCCCCCGCCATATCCTTATAATATGAGCAATATATTTTACCCCAGTATATTCAATGGAGCTTCTGCGTTAGCCTGCCGATTCTGACGGGCGCGTGCGAGTAAACAGCTTTTTGTCTCGTTTTACGCTTGAGCAACTAAATAAATGCAAAAGTTTAGTTAACTGAAGGTATGTTAATGACATTACAACATCGATGCTGTATAAGGAACCGTATAAAATGGGAAAAAAAAAGTTCACAATAACAGGTCACCGGAAGTGTATCAGCATGGAAACAGCACTAGCTCGGCATATACCCTATTTAAATAGGAATTTATATACATCTAATATATCTAGAAAACTACAGGAGTATTACATACTAAGCAACAGAATCCTGTGGTGCCACAGAAATGTTTAAGTGATACCACACACTACCACAAGAATACCGCAGGAGTATTACATACTGTACAACACAGAATCCTGTGGTAAAACATCCCAAAAAAAACAACAAAGTACTACACAATCATCACATGGTTTTTGTTTTGTACATTTGATGGTTTACCACATGAAATACCACATGCTACCACAAAAATATTACAGGAATATAACAGTAATACCACACGCTCTACCACAAGAATATCCCAGGAATATTACATATTGTATAACAGAATCCTGTGGTAAATACTACCACAATATGAAAGTGATACACTACCACAAGAATACTACAGGAGTATCACATACTGTACAGCACAGAATCATGTGGTAAAACGTCCCAAAAAACAACAAAGTACTACACAGTTACCACATAACATTTGATGGTTTACCACATAGAATACCGCAGGTAATGTTTGTAATGGAGGGTGTCGGTCATCTTGTTGTTTCAATTGCAAATTTATTCCAGTACACAAACATTTGCACACTGAAAAGTTTTTACAATAAATATGAATACATGTGATGTTACTTTGTAAGAATAGGTATTTCTTAATGAAACGACTTAAATGCAGAACATACTGATTTTACCTTGCACTGAGAAAAAAAAAATGTTTTAGAAAAAAACAGAACAAAAAAGCTAATTCTTGTGATATTGTACTGCAGAAATTGCTGTAGCAATCCTGTGATATTTAGCTGTGTTGGTATTACCACACAAAAACAACAGAGAAACCACATACTTCATCCAATGGTAAATTCCTGTGAAATTTCACTGCAGAAAGTGCTGTAGTAATCCTGTCATATTTAGCTTTGCTCATTTTTTTGTGTGGTAAAGTTATGTTGTACTGCTGAAATACCACAGGATTACCACAGGACATTTTTGTAAATCCGGTCGCACACCAGAAGCGAACTTAAGTCCAACTTTTGTGCTACAGAAAAGCCCAACAGTTTGTAACGACATAAGGGCATGTGCTAGCTAGACAATATTTTAAATGTCATCCTCTAGTATTAATTATCATAAAAATTCACATTTTCAAAAGAACTCCTCGTATTATAGTAAAACAGATAGTGAAGGGTTAACTAGTGAGTCTTTTCGTCATTTTATTTGATTTCTTTTTTATTACTACAGGTTTGGAACAACATGAGGATCAGATTATTTATTATTATTATTATTATTAATTTATTTTTTTTTGCTTTGGATGAAGTTTTTATATTTTTATTGTTTTTATTCAATGATATGTGCATGATTGTGATAAATGTAGGCAGTTCCTTTGAAAATATGCTATATGTACCAGGGATGTCAAACTCCTGGAGGGCCGCAGCCCAGCAGAATTTAGTTCCAGCCCTGCTTCAACACACTACCTTTAGATTTAGTTTGATCAGGTGTGTTTAATTAGTATAACTGCAGTGTTACCCTGTAGATTGTGCAGTAAATAACTGTAAAATAGCCAGTGTTTTGCTGTAATAAAAGGAAACAGTATTTTACTGTAAAAGGAGTAGACTTTGTATGAAATTGTGTAGTGCAAAGAATAAATTACAGTAATTTATTTTATGTACTCATTACAACTTTGACAATAAATAGCAAATTACTGTTCAACCATTACCGTCCCATCCACTCTGATGCTTTATGTTGCTAATTATAGAGACGTGCATTTTGAAGGCTGAAAACAATGATTTGGGCATCACCACACACTCCCACAGGCTGTCTGTCTTAAAAAGTTTTCAGAAAATGCTGGCCCTTTAAGGGAGTCAGGTGTTTGATTTGTTTACTGCTGAGTGTGCTTCATTCTCTGTCCATCAATTCAGATGTAGAGTCTGATATGTTTTAGGCTTTAAATAAGAATCTACAATGAGTAAGTAAAATGTGTTCAAATGTTTTTGAGGGTTTCTAAAATAAGGCTGTGTTTTAAGTTATATTGTTGTTATCTTGAACTGTGTACTTGAAAGCTACATTGTTAGCTAGTTAGCCCCTCCTCGTATAACTTCTTACATTTATTGTATATTGCATACTGCCATAATGTACAGATGTTAACAGTTTTATGTATCTTTCTGGCAACTAAGCCAAAATTAAATTCCATCGCCTCAGTAAGGTAACATGTGCACAGAAATCATCACAGGGAATCACAAAAACATATGATACACTTAACCATCCACACACAAAAGCTCCACTGTCAGCTCCCAGGTTGTGAGTTTGTTGCTAAGTATTTTTCAGAGCTGTGTTTCCACCTATGAATTTATATTAGAAACAATAGAAAAGTTTGTTGTCATGAGATTTTTTAAGTAAATAATAATTATAACAATAAAATATTGGATTCTTTGGTTTTTCGGTGTTGCCGACTTTATTTTTGTTTATATAATTATTTGTAACTTTTTATTGAGAATTGAGTTTTTAATTATTTTAAACTTTAACATTTAAAATAATTAGTTTTTTTTTTTTTTTGCATGGTCAGCATTGAGGAGAGAGTAACACATTTCACCGCAGCACTTTGTGTGTGTGTGTGTGTGCATGTGTGTATAATACCTATACCTGCTGCAGTCAACCTTAAACCTACAGTAGGTTGACATAAAACCAAAACAACACCCATTCTTGTCTTAGGACATTTTATTTGGCAAATTTTAAAATAACAGTAAGTATATGTGACATGTTAAATATATAGTATAATTTGCTGGTTTTAAACATACAGAATAATAATAAATATAGTTATGAAACAACCATAACACCAAATGTTGACTAATGAAAGTACATTTATAACAACTATTTATTTGTTAGACTTCTGTATTGTCAAACCATGTTGCATACAAATGCATTCAACAGACTTATATGACAGTGCATTGCTGTAGAGGACAAATAAAACACGAGACAGGTGTTTAGAAAGAGTATAGTTTATTTAGTTTGACATGCAAACTTATCTAAACAAGACACACTTTCAGAAAACAGCCCGGAAACATTATAATGCGCGCGCTCGTGAATATAACCCGCGGTTGTCTTCAACTGTTGTCTTCAATAGTCCTTCTTTGCTCAACAACTGAGCTGAAAAACAAAGCAAAACATTACAACAGTCAGACATGGAGCAAAGAGCATAGAATTACCAAGAGGCGACACTCTACAATTTGGGAAACAATAACGCGCTTTTTGAATAATATAAATAAATAAAAAGCAGCTGCTTTCCATCGCGACAGCAATGACGAGCGATCGCTATCACTTGAAACTGGCGGAATCCGGGTCTGTTGCTCTTGGTCATTCTAAGCTCTTTGCTAAAGGTTTAATCATAACAGTTACCGTGGTTTCTATTTCAAACTATAGTAAACTAAAGTTTGAAACTATAGTTTAAAATAGAAGATGAGTGGGCCTCGCTACTCCCACCCACCATAACCCTCGCAGCGAGGTCCCACTACCGGCCGCCCGTGTTTCCCCGAGGGTCCTCGGGGGTTATGTTCTCCCTGCCTAGGGCTCAAAGGCCGCCTCGCTGACAGAGCACACGAGCTTTATAGGAATGCATATGCAAATTTTTACAAGGCACGTCACTGTTGTCTCGCTGTCATGGCGAGCGCTGAGGAGGGCTCACCTGATTGGACCACAGAGACTCAGGAATCTGCGTCAGGGCAAGTTGCCGTCTGCTGTGGACAAAAATATATTAAATATATTTAATATATATATTTTTACGTTTTTGGTGCTGTGTAATATTCTGAGATACTTTATACGGTTCCTTTTACAGCATCCATGGTGTAAATTAAGCGTTTCCGGCGAATTGAATGCCAATGCAAAATCCGGTGCGTTTAAGGTCTGTTTTCTTTCAAAATCAGCGATCTCCACAAGCTGAGTGATATCCGATTTAAAGTGGGTCTCAGATTGTACAAGAAGCACTGCATTAAATTACATTTCCCCCGCCATATCCTTATAATATGAGCAATATATTTTACCCCAGTATATTCAATGGAGCTTCTGCGTTAGCCTGCCGATTCTGACGGGCGCGTGCGAGTAAACAGCTTTTTGTCTCGTTTTACGCTTGAGCAACTAAATAAATGCAAAAGTTTATTTAACTGAAGGTATGTTAATGACATTACAACATCGATGCTGTATAAGGAACCGTATAAAATGGGGAAAAAAAGTTCACAATAACAGGTCACCGGAAGTGTATCAGCATGGAAACAGCACTAGCTCGGCATATACCCTATTTAAATAGGAACTTATATACATCTAATATATCTAGAAAACTACAGGAGTATTACATACTAAGCAACAGAATCCTGTGGTGCCACAGAAATGTTTAAGTGATACCACACACTACCACAAGAATACCGCAGGAGTATTACATACTGTACAACACAGAATCCTGTGGTAAAACATCCCAAAAAAAACAACAAAGTACTACACAATCATCACATGGTTTTTGTTTTGTACATTTGATGGTTTACCACATGAAATACCACATGCTACCACAAAAATATTACAGGAATATAACAGTAATACCACACGCTCTACCACAAGAATATCCCAGGAATATTACATATTGTATAACAGAATCCTGTGGTAAATACTACCACAATATGAAAGTGATACACTACCACAAGAATACTACAGGAGTATCACATACTGTACAGCACAGAATCATGTGGTAAAACGTCCCAAAAAACAACAAAGTACTACACAGTTACCACATAACATTTGATGGTTTACCACATAGAATACCGCAGGTAATGTTTGTAATGGAGGGTGTCGGTCATCTTGTTGTTTCAATTGCAAATTTATTCCAGTACACAAACATTTGCACACTGAAAAGTTTTTACAATAAATATGAATACATGTGATGTTACTTTGTAAGAATAGGTATTTCTTAATGAAACGACTTAAATGCAGAACATACTGATTTTACCTTGCACTGAGAAAAAAAAAATGTTTTAGAAAAAAACAGAACAAAAAAGCTAATTCTTGTGATATTGTACTGCAGAAATTGCTGTAGCAATCCTGTGATATTTAGCTGTGTTGGTATTACCACACAAAAACAACAGAGAAACCACATACTTCATCCAATGGTAAATTCCTGTGAAATTTCACTGCAGAAAGTGCTGTAGTAATCCTGTCATATTTAGCTTTGCTCATTTTTTTGTGTGGTAAAGTTATGTTGTACTGCTGAAATACCACAGGATTACCACAGGACATTTTTGTAAATCCGGTCGCACACCAGAAGCGAACTTAAGTCCAACTTTTGTGCTACAGAAAAGCCCAACAGTTTGTAACGACATAAGGGCATGTGCTAGCTAGACAATATTTTAAATGTCATCCTCTAGTATTAATTATCATAAAAATTCACATTTTCAAAAGAACTCCTCGTATTATAGTAAAACAG